>NC_057726.1:44173087-44305044 GCF_004010195.1 Chiloscyllium plagiosum
GAGGTCAGGCTCACCGGTCTATAGTTGTCTATAGTTCCCTGGCTTGTCTTTACCATCCTTCTTAAACAGTGGCACCACGTTTGCCAACCTCCAGTCTTCTGGCACCTCACCTGTGACTATCGATGATACAAATATCTCAGCAAGAGGCCCAGCAGTCACTTCTCTGGCTTCCCACAGAGTTCTCGGGTACACCTGATCAGGTCCTGGGGATTTATCCACCTTTAACCGTTTCAAGATATCCAGCACTTCCTCCTCTGTAATCTGGACATTTTGCAAGATGTCACCATCTATTTCCCTATAGTCTATATCTTCCATATCCTGATGCAAAATATTCATTTAGTATCTCCCCCACTTTCTGTGGCTCCACACAAAGACCACCTTGCTGATCTTTGAGAGGCCCTATTCTCTCCCTAGTTACCCTTTTGTCCTTAATATATTTGTAAAAACCCTTTGGATTCTCCTTAATTCTATTTGCCAAAGCTATCTCATATCCCCGTTTTGCCCTCCTGATTTCCCTTAAGTATATTTCTACTTTCTTTATACTCTTCTAAGGATTCGCTCGATCTATCCTGTCTATACTTGACATATACTTCCTTCTTTTTCTCAATTTCTTTAGAAATCCTCAATTTCTTTAGTCATCCAGCATTCCCTATACCTACCAGCCTTCCCTATCATCCTGACAGGAATATAATTTCTCTGGATTCTTGTTATCTCATTTCTGAAGTATTGAATCAACCAGCAGATTTCTCCGTTAGGACATCTGACCAATTTCCATTCTCAGCCCACTGGCTATAATTGGACAGGAGGCTTCTATCTGGGTCAAGGATAATGTGGCTGAGCATAATCTTCTCAGCTAAATCACATAAAGACTACCTTTCAATACCTTTGCTCTCCTAAAATAACATCCGCTTTTTGAATACTTGACTGTACCCTCCCTCTGTATGAGCTTGTCTGACAGATTATTCAAAATACTTCCCAGTATTTGATTAAATAAGTACTTAACAGCAGCTTATTGGTATACTGCAGTGTTCATAGAACCAGTGCAAGCTCCCTCAACAACAGTGTGATAACGATCAGACAAACTGTATTTGCGATGTTGAATAAGGAGGAAAATATTAGCCTAGCCAAGAGAAATAATTCCTCTACTGTTTTTCATAATACTGCCATGGGATCTATTAATGCCATAAGGAAAGACAGGCAGCAAGCTGGAAGAACACAGCAAGCCAGGCAGCATCAGGACGTGGAGAAATCGATGTTTCAAGTATAACCTTTCTTCACGAAAAGGTAGGCAGGCTTATCTAAAATGACAACGCAGCACTCCTGCAGAATTGGATGTGAGCCTTGACTTTTATGCTCAGTCCTAGAATAGAACATCAAGCCATAATATTCTGGCTCAAAGGCAAGCCAAGGATAAGGTTCTGGTGAAACATCCTACAGCCATAAGCTTGCAACTCTTCACCTATCTTCTTAATTCCTAGCTGATATGTTAACTCATTCTCATGTTGTACCTACATTTTTTTCAGGAGATCTAAACCAATAATGGCCAGAACAGAAAAAGACTGATTGTGATGCTTATGATGACATGAAGAAGAAAAAATTCACAGATACTTCCACATGAGCTACGATGATAGTGAAAATAAAAGAAAATATTTTAAGTATCAGAGGTGAGACATTAGCCCACTTATGAGCTCCTGCCAAAATCTGTTGCCTTCTATATCTCTGCTCAACCCACACTAACCCTCCACAAAATCAACCCATGATTTATTTGCTGCTTGAGCCCCACCAATGCCCACGACAGCAGTAGCATACAGACCTTCACGTCAAAGTGGGAAATGCATCGTCTTCAAAAGAAAGTAACAACAGATGTCATTGCACACAACGGGTCTGGGAAAGGAAGTATGGAGCTGGTATTAAGGGCAAATTTATTAACAGAAGACTTCAGGCAAGAGAAAAGGAGAGACGATGGCTAGGCTGTATTATTGCTGGACTTTTAACCCAGAGACCCAAACAATGTTCTAGGAACCCAGGTTCAAATGCCACCATGGTAGAATTTGAATTCAATAAAATCTGGAATTAAGAATCTAATGATGACCATGAATCCATTGTTGATTGTTGGGAAAACCCATTTGGTTCACTAATATCCTTTAGGGGAGAAAACTGCCATTACCTGGTCTGGTCTACATGTGAATACAGAGCCAAAGTAATGCGGTTGACTCTTAACTGGTCTCTGGGCATTCAGAGATGGAGAATAAATGGTGCCTGGCCAGTGACACCCTCATCCCATGAATGAAAGGGAAAAAAAAGTGCTCTGATGGCCTTAAATGGTCATTGCCTAATGATTTAAGGCCATATCTTTCACTTCTGTCCTTCAGTCTCAAAAGCAGACTGAAAGGCCGCATCCACAAAAATATCTTTGTCCAGAACTTGTTATATAATGAAGTTGTGCACCAGATGGAATTCAGGACAAATCCAACCTGACCAATTATCATTCCTTCCGTCTCCTCTTAATCATCAGCAATGTGATGGAAGATGTTGGCAACAGTGTCATCAGTGGCAACTGATCAGCAGTAATTCAATACTCCATAGCTTATTGACACTCCCTTTGGATTCTGTCAGGCCCACTCAGCTCCTGACCTCATTGCAATGTTGGTCAAAACATGGACAAAAGAGCTGAATTCTTGAAGTGACCTGAGAATGGATACCTTTGATATCAAAGTTACAAATCACACAACACCAGGTTATAGTCCAACAGGTTTAATTGGAAGCACTAGCTTTCGGAGCGACGCTCCTTCATCAGGTGGTTGTGGAGTGCACAATTGTAAGACACAGAATTTATAGCAAAAGTTTACAGTGTGATATAACTGCAATTACACATTGAAAAATACCTTGATTGTTTGTTGAGTCTCTCATCTGTTAGAAAGACCATGATAGTTTTACTTCTTTCATATGTAAATCACAAAACTTTTTTTAAAAGTTACATTCTCAGGTTAACTGTAATAATTGGTGTCAGCGCAGATAAGATGTTGAAGGTGTTAGCCCCCTGTACTCCCTGTCTGTGCCATAATGTTTAGACTGATTCTATTCTAAAAAGTGAGGTAACAGAGTCTTACATGGATTCATGCAGTTGTTGAGCAAAGTACAATGTAACTCTGCAAGTACAAATTCACCCCATCAACATATATGTGTATGTGTGCATGTGGGTTTTTGTGTATCAAGGCTGCATTTGATTGAGATGGTATCAGGAGGTTTAGCAAAACTGGTGTCTATTGGAATCAGGGGGCAAAGCACTCTGCTGGGAGGATTCATACTTGACACAAAGGAAGATAATTGTGGTTATTAGAGGCCAGTCATTTCAGCTTCAAGACAAAAGTGCAAGTATCCTTCAAGAGAGTGTTGTCAGTCTAATCATCTTCCACAATGACGTTCCCTCCATCATAAGGATGTTTGCTGTAATGCTCATCACTATTTGTGATTCCTCCAATAATGAAGCATGTCCAAATGCAGCAAGATCTGGACAATAATCAGCCTTGGGCTGACAAGTGGCGAGTAACATTCATGTGATGCAAGTGCCAAGGAACAATCATCTCCAACAAAACAGAATCCAGTTGTCACACCTTGACGTTTAACATTACTATTGCTGTAAGCTCCACTTCTAACATCCTTGGCCTTATCATTGAACAGAAACTGAATTGGACCAGCCATTTAAAAACTGGCTGTGAGACTAGGTCAGAGCTGGGAGTTCAGTGGTGAATAACATGCCTGACTTCTGATAGCCTGTCCACCATACACAAGTCTCAACTCAGAAGTGTAACAGAATACCCACTACTTACTTGAAAGAGTGAAGCTCCAACAATACACAAGCAGTTTGACACCATTGAAAACAATAGTGCACTTGATTGGTGCTCCATCTACCATCTTCAACATTCAATCCCTCCAAGATTGATGCATAATAATAGCATAATGTATCATTTACAAGATGAACTTCAACAACTCTCCAAGGCCCTTTAGACAACACCTTCCAACCTGTAGTATTTAACATCCAGAAAAACAAAGCCAGCACATATATTATAATGCCACCAACTGCAAGTTGCCCACCAAATCACACACCATCCTGACTTTGAACGATATCACCAATGTTTCAATGTGTCTAGGTCAAGATCCTGGAACTTCCTCCCCAACAATCCTCATGGATTGCAGAGGTTCAAACTGGCAACCTTCCTAAGGGTAATTAGAAATGGGCAATAAATTCAGACAGAGTCAGTGTAGCCCACATCACATGACTGAATTAAATGAAGAACTCCATTCATGTAGGAGACGCAAGCTGGAGCTTACTGCAGAGTCCTTCCCAACCTAATCCAGCAGCACAAACCAATGTCCAGTCTTGGTGTAATGTTCCCTTCCTGCAGCAGAGACCCATGGAAACCAGGCAGTTTAGCTTGCCCAAAGGATACTCACTCTGAAATCAGACTCCATTCCCAACGATATTTATTTTAACTTGCTTTCTGATTCAGCATTAAGGTTACCCATCCAAAGTCAATGGACTCTTCCTTCAAAACATTGCAAATAAGTCACTCTGTCTTTCTCACCAGCTACAAATAATAGAAAGAAGCCCAAACATGTTTTTCCATTTAGAACACAGACCATTTCAGCACAGTACAGGCCCTTTGGGCCTTGATGTTGCGCTCACCTCTGGAACCAATCTAAAGCCCATCTATCCTACACTATTCCATTTTCATCCATTTGCCTATCCAATGAACATTTAAATGCCCTTAAAGTTGGCGAGTCTACTACTATTGCAAACAGGGTGTTCCATGCCCCTACTATTCTCTGAGTAAAGAAACTACCTCTGATATCTGTCCTATATCTATCACCTCCCAATTTAAAGCTATGTCCCCTCGTGCGAGCCATTTCCTTCTTATTTTTCTTTTGGGATCTGGAAGAGGTATCTATTCCAACTTTAATTCCTTTCTCAAGAAGCAAATTATCTTGGCATGCCAGAAGAAAATCTTTTTGATCATTTTGGTGTGACCATCATACACATTAATTTAGACAAGATAATTAATTGGAAGACCACAAAACTGCTTGATTAAAATGACAAATTCTCTTCCATCAGAAAACTGTGAAGAATGGAAAATACAAAGAAATTTTACTTCATACAGAGAGTTGTAATTAATATACGAGAAACAACAATGGAAGCAGAATCCATAAGGAGTTCTAAAAAGAAAAGTATATTTTTCAAAAAAAAACTAAATAATTACAGGGGTGGGAGAATGTCGGAGATCAGAGAAGTGGAAGGTGGCTGTACTGGGAGTAAGTTGATCGATCTTTCTAACATAGTCATGATGGTCAAACAGCCTCCCACTGTGCTATAAAATTCTATTGTACTTATTTTAACTTAATGGTTTGATCTGTTGAGAAAGCTGAATAAAATTAATTGAGCATCAAGGAGGAGGCAGCTCCTGGAGGATTAGGGCTTGCCCACCCCTGCCCTATCCACAGCCAGCAGGTGCTTCTATTTTATGTGAAACTCAATTCACTTTGAAACACACGATAAACAGAAAGATGGAAAATATACCTTTCCCATTCTAGCTTTCTATATGTCGTTGTTTGCACTTCTCTCCATCTGACATCTGCATTGCAAAACGTTTATGATCCATTTTCCAATAATTTCATCTGTGAGAACAAACTGAAATAGTCTCGGCAAAGTATTTCACTGAATGGAAATAGTGTTTGCATTGATCATGAATTCTTAATGTTTAAAGGCTAAAACAAAGAAAGGACAAGCATATAATCAACACTACCAGGTTCTTCTCTCTCTCTCTCACATGGAGATCTTTTTATAAATAAAATTTTCCGAAACCTTTCTTTTGAATTTGAAATTCCATTCTTTAGCCATTATGCAATCATTTTAAAAAGAAAGCTGCATAATGTTGCAGGTGGAAGAAAACAATGCATTGATATATGCCTTGGGGATGCCTTGTCAACAAAATAATGACTAGTCATTTATAAGTTTAACTAGTTATTTCCAAATAACTACATTGTTTTGATTAATTATTGGCCCTGTTGAGACATTGAAAAAAACTTTTGAAAATTGAATGTTAATTTAAAAATCTGAAAATTTAAAATAGCTCCTTTCTTACAGATATTTTATAGATAGCTGCAAAAGTTATGATAAACTCCATCTTCTGAGTATCCGAGTGGTTAAAATAGGAAAAAGTACATATGTTGGATCTCAAACATTAACCTGTTTTTGACACCTTTTAATGTTGAACCTGCAATATTCTTTCTGTGTTTTCTGTTTTTTTTATTTCAGCAGAAAATGGATGTTGGTCTCCATTAAGATCGGAAAAATAGAAAATCTCTAAATATAACAAATTGGGAAACAAGACAGCTGGGCTAGGAATGTTATGTAGTCAAGTACAATCACAAAGAAGTACATCTGACAGGAGGAATTAGCAGCTGCTATATATGTCAGAAGAAGGTGGCTTCAAACAGCCTGTAGCAAAGATGATTTTCTACAAGCCTGGTATTGATTCACAATGGTTGAACAAGGCTTCAGCAAGAGCTGACTTCAGTTATCCAGCCTGAAAGATCAATCAACCTGCCATTTTAGAGGCCTGAATTCAATTTCTTGCTGTGTGTACTTTTGTTTACTAGGAATATTATTGCTTGAATGGAATAAAGACACAACCGAAGATATGAAAAAAGGTAATTCAGAAAAATATTATCTGTGGATTTATTGCATGCGTGGGTGGTGAATGGAATCACAAAGATAGACTTCCTTTAAACACTGATGCTAAATCTCTGTTTGAAGACATGCTTTCTGACATGTCAAACATTTTATGGGCAACTTTGTTTCTTCAAATCTGTCCTTTCCTTCACCTTCTGCTTTTCAGGGTTCTATAAGGAATCCTCATGGAATTGGTGGGATGAGACAGCAGCTGGCAAAGCACTGATGTTCAGGGATTAAACTTGGCTCCATTATGAGTTCCCAGCTGTTTAGCGAAGGAGGATCATAAAGTCCAGATGATGACTTACAAAATAACGGTGTTATGTGTTGGGTAATTTGTTTCTTACACTCTACAAGTTTCAGACTAGTACAATGCTGTTTCAGCTTTGGAACAATATCAAAGACAGGGAGCCAAATTTTAGAAGCCCCAGACTACCTTGGATGCAAACTTTCAACCCATTCATGACGAAGGTTGAAAGTTTCTAGTGGTGTACCACAGTTTTCTAAAATGCAGCATGCCTCATCTAAATAGCCATCGGTAACACAACGCCTCAAAAACTGTGCACAAAGAGTCAATAAGTATCAAAGCTTTCACACTGGATTCCATTTGCATTCACATGAGGGCTATTGTGTTCTTGCAAAACAAAACAGCTTCTTACTGATCCTAAAGATAGAATGTGAATAAAGAAGGCATTACTTAGTTCTCTTTCCAGCTCTGTTGTTTCTCATTTTAGAAATTTCTCATTAGAAAGCTCCATGCTCACTTATTTATGTAATCTGTTATCAATTATGGTTAAAAAAAAATACAACTGATAGTCAGAATTCCCTTGTGAAACCTATCCCCTTTCACTAACATCTTATAACTTAGTGAAAAGGGATTTATTAGGACGTCAGTTTTATAAAAATATAAAATCTGGATTGTGAGCTCATTTGTATAAAACATCATTCTAATCATAGTATCTAAACACACATTTGTCCTATAATGAGCATATTGTGAAAGCACCTATTTGTTATTGTTTCATCTTCATTTATAAAACCACTTGCTCATAAAATTTCATGTCCATTTTGCAGTATCATTCTCCTGAAGCTTCCAGTGTTTTAGCACAACACAGAAAATATCAATATTACTTTCCTTTTTTGAATTTCTGAAGCTGTCCATTGTACAAAACCTCATTATATTTCTACATGTAGCTTGTAGAAATATTATTAACAATTTCAGTAACATTTGAACATTATATTTGCTAGTACAGTTATAAACACATACATCGTAAATCAGCTTTTCAGCTTGAAGATAGTAAAACCTATTTTAAAGTTTTGGACAATTGTTCTTCCATCCAGCAACTTGAAATGGATCAGAAATCTTACAGTTAATATCTCTTGAATTTAATCAGTGTAATTTCAAATACATTCTGCTTAGGGAAAGTTGAAAATGGTATCAGGCCAGAAGCAGAGTGACAGAACATCAATAAAGTTCTAATGTTTCTACTCTTGTAGTGTTATTCACTGAAGTAATCTCTTTGTTGCACCATATGCAATCAATGTACTCTACACATGGCATCAAATCTGAGTGGAACACATAATTTCTGACAGGCAATACCTATTTATACCCAGTGACAGACAGTTGCAGTTTAACCTTGCAGTTTTTTTGTACAATGCAGCCCGACAGACTCTAATGGACTGAAACTTTTAGACTGTTGTGAAAATTGCATTCACCAAGAATCGGTTAAAGCTAAAGAAATGAATTGGCAAACTACTCAAACTGCCAATATCCTGTACTTCAGTTGTATAATATTTTTAATCCTATCATCATGATTCCTTTTGAAGCCAGTCATCACATATTCAAGCAAATGTACAAGCATTATTTGATTTAACATTTGATTTTCCCAAAAAAGCCATTGCCTGCTGAGGAGTCTGAAAAATGTTTGAAGGTAGCAAGGAAGTTGGGACTTCACAAAGTAGACACGAACAGAACAAAAACTGAAAATACACTTAGGTATCAATTTCTACACGAGTATATCTTGATTGCAGAGGCATGTTAGTTCAAAACAGCAACACTGTCGGTCTATTAGTTCATGACCTCGCCAGGGAATGGCAATGTCAAGAAATGACAATCCCCTGATCCCAATAATATTAATAATAGCAGCCTATTATGTATCAATTACAAGTAATTTGATGCTGTAGCTACAGTCTCAGGTAGCAAAATAATCAACTGAGTGAGCTCTGCTATCGCACAATCACAGACAATAGAAATTTATTTATTTATAAATCTATTTATCTATGATGTAGTCATCACGTGCCATAAATGCTCTTACGAGAAAATTAGGTAACCACCTTCTATTGGAAGTGTGAATGAAATTACAATACAGATGCTAAATTTGAAACAATTACTTACTGATTGGTACAAAACTACAAAGCATCATGTGGCCATGCTTTATGGTCTCAGCTCGATGTTCAGTTTGTTGCCAGAAGCCATAGAGTTAGCCTCCCTTCTCACAATACTGAGGTTTTCCTGAAGCAAAGTTGCATTTTGGTTCCGTCGCTTGGGGTTGTCTTTTGACTGTGCTGTATTTTCTTGGCATAAATTTGCCTGAAATTAGCAAAACCAATGCAAAATATAACAGCATTTTAAAGACAAATAATGTTTAGTGCTAATCACGTTTCCATGATCTTCTGACTTAGTTTGAAAAACATCTTTCTTGAAGATAGTGCTCCGCTTAAAACTGTACAAACATCAAAACTGAAATAATTCCTGTTTGTGGGTGTTTTCACTAATTATATTTCTTTGCAGGCCTTCAAGGAGACACCTAAAGATAACCTTTATTTTTAGATGCAAAGGTACTGATAAAGATAATTAAAGTTATGTAATTTACTAAGAAAATAACTGAATACCAATATAAACAGTAAAATGACTGGAGATCTCTTTAAAATAATTTTCCGGTATTTAGGATCAGGCTACTCAAGGATCACAAACAGGACACTGATAAAGTTATTTTTTGTGGCAAACCTACTTTCTACTGAATGAATTACAGATACAGCGAAATTAGGTGCAGGAGTAGGCCATTCAGCCCTTTGAGTTTGTTCTGCCATTCAAGATGATTATGGCTGATCCTCTATCTCAATGTCATATTCCCACTTTCAAACCACAGCTCTTGATGTTTGTAAATATAAGAACTTATCCATCTCTTCCTTGACTATGTTCAATGACTTGGCCTCCACACCCTTCTGTGATACAGATCTCTTCAGGTTCACTCCTCTTTGAGTGAAGAGATTTTCCTCATCTCTTTCCTAAATAGACTACCCTCTATCCTGAAACTGTGTCTCCTGGTTCTAGGCTCCAGGGAAAATATCCTTCCTGCATCTGGCCTGTACATGCCTGTTATAATTTTACACATTTCAATCAGAGCTCTTCTCATCTTTCTAAACTCTAATAAAAGCAGCCCAGCCAATCTAATATCTTCCCATTGGACAGTCTGCCATCCCTGGTATCAGCCTGGTGAATCTCCGCTCGTTCACCTCTGGCAGGTATATCCTTCCTTAGGTAGGGAGTCCAAAACAACATGCAATTCTCCAGGTGTGGTCTCACCAAGGCCCTATATAACTGCACGAGACACCCCAACTTCTGAACTCAGATTGTCTTATATTGGAGAGCAATGCATCATGTGCCTTCCAAATTACTTTCTGCACCTGTTGTAAACTTGCATTGCAGAATCTCGGCAGACCTGGAAGCATCTGTGGAGTGAGAAAAAGAGTTAACATTTCAAGTCCAGTATGAGGTATGAAGAGGTCATACCAGATTTGAAATGTTAAATCTGTTTCTCTCTTTCCACAGATGCTGCTAAAACTGCTAACTTCCTCCAGCATTTTTTGAGTTTGTTTCAGATTTCCTGCATCTGCAGTATTTTACTTTTATTCATGTGCCTATTAATTTCATTGATTGGTGTACAAGAACACCCAGATCCTTTTGTACATACACACTTCCAAAGATGTCACCTTTTAGATAATACTTCTCCTTTACGTTTTCACATCAAAATGTATAACTTCACATTTAACCACACAGTACTGCATTTGCCATGTATTTGCCAATTAACTCAACTTGTCTAAATCACCTTAAGGCCTCCTTGCATTCCCTCACAATCTCCTCCAATGCTGTTATCAGCAAACTTGGAAATTCTTTCATCCAGGTCATTTATATATATCATGAATAGCTGGGGTCCAAGCATTGGTCACTGCAGTATCTCATTAGTCACTGCCTGTTTCCTTACTGTCAGTCAATTCTTGGTCCATGCCAATATATTACCCTCTTCCCATGTCTTTTGATGAGGGGCCTTAATAAAAGCCTTTGGAAAATCCAAATAAATCACATCCATTATTTCTCCCTTATCTGTTCTACAAAGTGTATCCTCAAAAAACTCCAACAGATTTGTAAAACTTGATTTGCTTTCATAAACTCATGTTGGCTTTATCCAATCCCAGTGATATTTCCCAAATGTTCTAGTATCTTATCTTTTATAAATGACTTTAGCATTTTCCCTACTGCTGATGTTAGGCTAACTGATCTGTAATTCTTTTTTTTTCCCCTACCTCCATTTATTTTTAAGATGTGAGTTACATTTGCCACTCTCTAATCTATAGGAAGGGCTTCAATGTTTACAGGATTTTGCAACATGACCACCAAAGCATCCAATATTTCTTTTTGTACTCTGGGATGGAGATTACCAGGTGCTGGTGATTTGTCCACCATTAACTCCATTAATTTGCGAGCACCATTTTCTTAACAATACTTACTTCCTTCAATTCTATCCTCTCACAAGTCCCTTGGTTCCCTAACAGTTCCAGGATATGATTTTTGTCCTCTTTTGTAAAGTCAGAACCAAAATGTGTGTTCAATTCCCCTTCATTCCATTATTCCTCATCACAATATCCCCACCTCCTAACTGTAAGTGATCTATACTTATCATTAATAATCTTTTCTCTTTACATAATCATTGAAGTTTTTATAGTCAGTTTCAATGTCACCTGAAGTTTTACACTCATATGCTATTTTCTATCTATTGATCAAATGTTTTGTTCTCTTCAACTGGATTTTAAAATTCTCCCAATCCTCAGGCTTTTTTTTTCTGACAATGTGAAATGTCTCCTTAATTGAATCATCCCAACTCTTAAATAGCTCAAGAATAATTCAAAAATATTTTTTTTAAAAGAAATAGTGTTCAAAGAAACTGTGATTATGTTGGTTCTTAATAGCTTGTCTGTCCAGTGATAAACAATTGAATTCAGACTGCAACCAATTAAAAACTTCTCAAAACTAATGCACTTTTCACCTAAATTATCAATTGCTCCCAAAGCAGAAATTGTGCCCCACTTGTTTTCCTATGCTCAGAAGAGTTTATTTTTAATGCTTAAAAAATTGGTGGGACTTTCACATGTAGTCAATGTAATGAAACCTGTAGACTTTTTTAGATATTGTTTTCTTTTTCCTTCATTCTGTGAGTGAATTTGTGGGAGAGGTTTACTTCATACTCATTTTACATTTTGATTTGGACATTCTTAGTTGGATTTAAGTTGTTAACTCTCTTGCTGTGGAAACGTTAGGTACTGGACGCTGAAACAGTAATGTCTGAAGGTGAGGTGCAGGGAATAAAGTGTCGGACAGATGGTTTTAGCTTGGCTTATTTCTGAAATTAAAGCGCTGATAGTTTTTGATGATGTTCTGCCCTGCATGTAACCAGTGACAATATAAAAAGATCCTTCTTTTAAAAAAGTGCTCCAAAAATAAATATAATTGCCTTTTATTGGAATTTAAATGCAGGAGACTGCAGTTTAACTAGAAGTCTGCGAGCTTCATATGTCTCTGAGGATTTGTTATAACCATTTCTTGCTTCCAGGCAATGTTTTAAGAATTTATATACAAATGCATTTGGACAGACGTACAATTTTTCAGCAAATGGTTTTCAGCCAGATTATCGCTTGATAACAGGAGGTGCTGGTCAACATTATGTAAAACATGAAAGATTCTTATATTGTTGAAATAGTTTATTGCACAAATATAAGGCAACTGTGATTCCCAGGTTCTAATGGAATGAATTGACTTCAGACTTTTTCTTCTACATTTATAAATTATATGTATCATAAATTAGTGCTTAGAAATGATCGAGCCTAACTCAGTAGATATAACGAACGATATAAATTGCCTATCTCTAATTTCCAGATGATAACTTTGTTGTGGAAACCAGGAAGTGAGACAATGAAAGGATGGCACCCCTACACATTACAGATAGGCCTATTATTAAGACTGATTTCTCCTGCTTGCATTCCTAACTCATTTCATAGATGTATCTTTCACCTCCTCTCTATATGGGTAACCAGTGTTGTCCAGAAGTGTGTTGCACATTTGCCCATTCAAATAAGAAAGAATATGAAAAAGGAGTGAGATTAAGAATTACCAAACAAGAAAAATTGATTAACTGAGGGGGAAAAAAAGAGGACTGGCTGAAACAGCAATCAAAAAAATGCTCCTTCTTCATCTCTTGGAGTTAGATCTGAATCTGCACCAGGGTTGTCGAATTAATAGTTTGCATTTAAATTTTTTAAACTGGTTTCAGTTGAATTAATGCTAACCACAAATCCACTGCATTAAAACGTTGAGCCTGCATCTGAATAGTTACAGCAGGAAGTAACATTTTACTGGGTAAATGAAGTATCTTTTTCTGATATTGAAATTATTGTGAATATATAGTTCATGGCTTATGCTAATATTTTAGAAATAATGTTAATTTTAGAGAAGATTATCATTTTAAAGGTAAAGATAATGAAAATGCTGGGTTTTAGTGATTACCAGAACAACGAATGCAGCAGTGCAGTAAATTGCCCATACTTGTTTAATAGAATCAGACTAGAAGAGATTCAACTACAAATTAGCAGGAGGACTTGCTTAGCTGGAGAAATTGTAAATGAGGGATAAGTAACTAAAAATCATTTTGAGGATAGTTCAGAGCAGGCTACGTTTTACTGGAGATGAATGGATCTTGGGTATGCTTTCTGATATCACTTTATCTTGGTAGGACTGGGAGATGTTCATTACAGTTTTTAACTCACATAGTGTGTTAAGAGAACTTAGCTAAAGTAAATGACAATTATCAGACCTGCGCTGTAATGCAGAGTAAAATATAAAGTTCACCATTCACTCTGAGGAAGGCAGGTATGGCTTGATTTCAGTTTGAATCTTGAGAAGAATTCAAGCCAGAACATTGTCTCGTTTATAGCTAGTGAGAGAGGCTTACAGTAGAACTCAAAATACCTTATTGAAAAAAATAACAGAGCCAGCAGAGAAGCTTGGAAATACTGATCAAGTAATCACAGGGCAAAAGACTCCACAGCTAAGAGAGGGCAAATGAAAGTGTTATGTCTGAGAAAGGTTCTGCAGAGGACTGTGGTATACTATGGGTCATCTGTTCTGAAGGTTGATGTGCCCCATAAGAGAATTCTTGGGGAACTAGGAAGCAAACCAGAATGCGTCTCATGCATAAGTGTAATCCTTTCTAAGTTTATGGTGCATGTTTTGTTTCATTCTTTTACACACAATAAGGGTGGTTTGGAAAAAATGAGAAATCTTGTGACATAGTTCGCTTAGGGAAAATGAGTTCTTTGGAGTTCTTTTTAAATATGAACAGTCCTGAACTAATTATAACTGAGCAATTGTTGGAAGAGGCTGGATGATTTCCTTCCAAAAGATTATACTATTTATTGCATTGATATGCCATTTCCAAACAAAATCTCTTGAGAAATGCGGTTAACTCAACGAGACGAGGGAATCAGAGAAGCAGCTGCCTGATTGTAAATGGCAATCAGACTTCAGAATATCAACTCAATAATATCATCATTATTATTTACTGTTGACAATTTTTAATTTGATAGGTTCCAATCTTTGTGCCAAAAGAGCTGAAGGTACAATACCCTAGATTTTCACTGTCTGTACCTTGTGACGTTCAGTCTCTTCTATAACATAACATTTTCTCAGCTATTTTTTGGGTTAGTTTATCGAATCACACAGGCCAGAAAGAGGTCAGTTGGTCCATTATGCAAATAACACCTCACTGAAAGAACGATTTGATCAATTCCCCTCCCTTGCTCTTCCCCATAGCTCTGTAAATGTTTTCTTTTCAAACATATATCCAACTACCTTTTGAAATTTTGTATTGAATATTTGTCCACCCTTCCTCCAGTCGGTGAGCTTCAAAGCATCACTCATTGTGCAAAGAAATGTTTTTTTTTATCTCATCCCTGATTCATTAACTAATTGTCTTAAATTTGTATATGCTCATTATTAGTCCTCTCAAATTGATGACACTTCTGCCTCTGAATCAGAAGGCTGTAGATTTATGTTTCACTGAAGGACATGAGCACATAATCTTTACTGTTGCATAGTTAGGTGATTTAGCTCTTTTAATGAGACATTAAGTACAGTTCCTGTTTGCCTCTTCTTGTGATTATGTCTGGCAAGATCTCATGACACTATATAAGGAGTTGGGAATCTCTCTATGTTAGATTCAACCTTCAAACTGCATCACCAAAGTAGGTTTTCACCTCATCTTTGCTTGTTGAATCTTGAAGTGCAGAACCTATCATTTGTACTTGCTTCCATAACAAACCTGCATTTCAAACACTACATTGAGCATGAATAATGAAGAAAACTTTTAGTATCTGTAATTCTAAATTCTGCTGCCTTTCTTCTTATTTTTACACTCAAACAACTTGATTACTCACTCGTCTTTATTTTGACACACTATCTTGCAGGTTTAAGCTGTCATAGACATCAGTAGTCCGTTGTCAATAGTCGGAACAGATGAACACTCATCCAGGCAAGGTCAATGCCAACTCAAGAGTGAGTTTGTTTTGCAGAATACATGTGACTAATATAAAGTACTAACTCCAGCTGTGCAACTTCCAAAAAGCTTTCTGTAAGAACAAAATCATACTATGCTACCCCTAATAACACATGGGGCATTCTTTTTTTTTATTGTATTCCTTTTTGTTTGAATTCCTTTAGCCAGGGAAAATTGATTTGCTCGATCATACTTGTGAAGCTTGGACTGAGATCTGCATTATCGCAGCTTTTGGTTAAGGTTGACTGATTGTGAGCTTTGAATATTGTCCCTTTTATACTACATCTTGCCTTAAGGGTATAGAATCATACCAAACACCTGCTGGCAACAATTCCTGCTGATTTCAAATGATTGAGCAGTCTCAACCAGGATATGTATGAATGATGGCAACAGGACTGGGCCATTTATCTTTTTGTTGGCTCACTCATGGAAAGTGGAAATCTCCTTATGTTTCTCCACTTTTCAATTGAATCATGACTGATGCACATCTTAACTCCATTTCCTCTTTTTGGTTCCATAGCCCACATTAACCATACCCATCAAAACTCTATCCAGTCCAATTTTGAATTTTTTAATTAGCCTAATTTCAACAGTCAAAATTACAAATTACACTTTGTGTGAGGCCTATTTAGCTCTAAGTTTAAAGAGTTTTCCCTCTTGTTTGAGATTTCCACAGAGGAAATAATCCCTCTATCTCGTCTATCAAATCCTCTCAAAACCTTAATCACCACAACCCCTTAACTTTTTCTGTTCAAGGAATACAAGCTGAAATGGTGTGGTCTGCCCAGATAATTTGAATCTTTTAGCCCAAGTATCATTCTGGTGAATTTGCATTGTAGCTCTCCCAGACCAGTACATTTTTCACATAGGTGCAGTGTCTAGAACTTCAGTGGGAGTTCAACCAGAAATTTATATAGCTGTAATATAACTTCTACCCCATTCAGTCCACTTTGAAGTGAATACCAATATTACATTACCTCTAAATTATTTTTTGCAACTTTGAATGACTTCTGTTATATTAATCCTCAATCTGTTATGGTAATCTACTAGTTCGAAACACAGTGATTCAGACACCATATCTGAAAGTTAACCTGCATTTCTCAGTTCTGTAGTCCTGCAAAGGTCACTTTTAAGAACTGCTTGATGCTAGCAGCATTTTTAGCATGTATTGTAACAAATAAAACCCAACTCCACTGAAAATATATAACAAATCCTAAAACACCCAGCTTATGAGCAAAATCACCATTATCTTTCATGGAGTACAAACACCCATCTTTGTGCTCTCAAGTCTGAGATGTGCAAACTCAAATGTACCTATGGTACATTTAATTTAGTTTCCAATAGCCAGATCTGGTTTGGCTTGATAAAGTTTATTCACGAAACTGCAGAAATATTTTCCACTCTAATGTCCTTACTGTGTAATAAAAACATCCCTGCCTCTGGACCAATCAGTCCAGGCTTGTATCCCACATGAGAATTCATTGGCCATGGAGGGCACATTTGTAACCGACCCCAACAAGTTGATTGTCAGCCTGTAAATCCTTCCGAAACGGTGGATAGCAGGCAAGAGCACTTGAGATTCCTAGTCAGTCATTCTGCAGAACACTATGTCAAATCATTAAGTTGAGGTGATTAAGATATTGAAAGGATTTGATAGACTAGATAGAGGGATTATTTCTTATGTGGGGCTCTTAGCACTGGATAGGCTTCACATTAATTGGAATCTGAAATTCTGTTCCCGAAGAACTGTTGAGGTTAGGTTAATAAAAAAAAAACAATTTTGAACTGGACGGAGTTTGGATAGATAAGGCTATTATGAACATTGCAACCAAAATGGGTAAATGGAGTGCTTTGCCCATAAACATTAGCCAATCCAACAAAAGTTCATATTCCAACTCTTTGGAAATAACAACAGGATAAAAGACAGTCAGTCAATCGTATTGCCTTATTGGATCAATCATTTTACTCTCCTTTTCTCCAGCTACATGCTGTCTCTTGGTGACATCTGCTGCAATTAATGCATCAGTTCACATAAACAAAAGCAACAGTGTCTCTACACATTCAGTCTACTTGTCCAACATCCAGTCATGGCTGACCGAACTTATGACGATCCCAATTATGGTCTTTAGTTTCCACCATGAGCATCTCTCCTCTGTGCCTGGTCCTCCTTTTAGTGAGCCTGTTTGTGACTTTAGCATAATGCTCAAGCATGAGCCAAACTTCAGACCGTCTCATCACTATAACTGCTTATTTATAATTCTTCACAACTTTCCCTCTTTCACCAACTATATCTGTCCCTTTACTTCTAACTTTGTCACCTCCAGCCTCCCATTCTCCAACTTCCTTTTAATCTAAATAATGAAAACGTCCAAGACATATATTGTGCCCCACTCTCCAACCTGAGCATCCATCCACATTGAAGTTCTATTGGAACGGAGGCAAATCCTTCTGTTGTCTTACCTCAGCAGACCTGCAATGTTCCCCAGCTCTGTATTCTACTAGTGAATTCTCTGTTCCCTGGTCAACATTTTGTACATGCCCTTGCTCTTGCCACCTTTAGTGGTTTAGCTTTCAGCCACATGGGTAATACCCTCAGGAGCAAACTCAGCATGGCTACCTCTTCATAAGCCTTGTTGACTCCAGCCCAATTGTTCTAATATTGGCTCTTTGCCTGCTTTCCAAACATGTTCCTCCAATATGAATAACATTTGCTTTTCTTTTTTCATCTCAACAGGCACCATAGTAAGTGATATTTTTATGACAAGATGCCCAATCAATTCAAGCCTTTTTTTCTTTGAAAGATTTAATCTATTTAGGATTAAATACTTTTAATAGAACAAGGGAGGAGTGGGTCTGTTCTGAGAATCTTTTATGGTGTATAAATAAACCTGCAAACTGTTTAACGCTGCTCTCATTTTGCAAACACAGTTCAACATAAATAATGTGTTTATTATCCATGCCTTTCATCATTTAAAGATCTGCTCCATGTTCCTTTCAATCTCTTTTTCTCCAAGGGGAATTGTGCAATTCTCTTACACAGTAGTTTTAGTACCAGGATCATCTTTATTGCATTCCTAGGATTTTCTTTCAAAACATCAATGCCTCTCTGACAAGGGAACAGATTTTCTCTGTCTGTATCTGCATGGAATTGGGATTGAAATGGTCAAAAAAGTGATTTCAAACTCAACCTTTTGTTTTGAACCTGCATGATCTTTCGCTAGTCAGGATATGTGTCAGACTGTGGCCCTGCAGAGATGTCCCATGTGACAGTCGTATCATTATAAAGGTCTAGGAGGAATTTAAGTTTCATCCTCAAACTATTGCTGTTGTGATAGGAAAGATTTGACAGCCTGTGAGAACTCCATCAGACAAGTTCATTTGTGAACTTTAGAGGTTGCTTGCTCAGAAATCGAGAACCTTTTGACAGGTATTACAAATTTGAAAGATCTTACCAATGTTCCTCACATCTCCCAAACCCACTCTATGCCTGATATTCTGTTATCAGCTGTTTACAAAACCACCGGTCCCATTATTAACTGTTTACAAAACCAATAGATAATTGGTGAGTCTGACACATTTTGGAATGCTTTTGAAATAGAAAAATGCAAACATGCTTTAAAAGTTTCCTTTGGAAAAAATATTCCACAAGACTGTTTGTCAAACATAGCCATTCACAGTATCAATGATATTATGGTGATATAGAATATAAACCATTAATCTTTAAAATCTGATTGGCCAGTTTAGAGATTTTGGACTTGATGGTTGAAAGAAAAACAACTTAAAATGTCCAAACTCTCAGAAATATGCAAAGGAATGTCTCAGACTGACTATCACACCCAAAGAAGACCTAGGCATAAAAGTTCAACATCTAAATTGAGGCCTTCAAAAGGTATCTACATAGAGACAAGATTTGTTGATTTTAGGCTGCCTGGAACAAAGACCAAAATCTGAAATTTATTAAACAAGGAGAACAGAACCAACCCAAATCTTTTTCAAAGAATAACAGAGAAACTCTGACACTGTACTGTCAAACCTCTTTCTAAAACCACATTCAGGCCAACAGCAAGGTTTTTTCTCATATCAACATCCATCATGGTCTGAGGAAGACATTAACAAATGCAATATAGGAGACGTTGACACAATTACTTCACACAAAGAGCTACCCAAAAACATTTTTAGAAATACACACTGGAATCAATATTTCAAGGGAAGTTCTGAGACCGTTGTGGCATATCTTTGAAAAGAAAGTGTTGTCTCCATTTTTTTTCTCTCTCTGAAGAAGTTGGCACATGGTTCCTACTAAAAACAGCTGAGGAAAGCAAAATAAGGGACTGAGAATTTTTAATAACAAAGTTCCTTACAACTGACTGCATTCAAAGAAACTAACTAATCAACATCAGCCCCAGGTTAAAACCTTACATGTTAAAGTCAAATAAAGGACTCTAAGCTCTATTTTCTTTTATATTTCTTTGTACTGGACCATGTTTTTCTTTCATTTTAATGTGTCTGCATGTCAGCCTCAGATCAGCTGTGCAAAGACAGTATGTTCAACTTCACTTACTATTAATGTCCTCAGTTTTTACAAATAATAAACTTGATTTTACTTTGATTCAAGAAAACTTTCATGTTTGGATTCACAGCAAAAAATGGTTAACTACAATTTTAATTGGAGAAAGGTACAGCCTTATGCAAAAGGATCAGATCAGTTCAGCCTTTCTCACATGGTCATTGCAATGACAAAAGCTTTAATCCTCTTAAGAATCTTACATTGTCCAAAGAAAAACACACAGGTATTCAAAACCTACAAAGATAAATTCATATAACCTCCTAAAGTTGTCAAACAAAGCTTGTGGTTGTATAGCTCAACAAGCCACTAACTTACCTTCCCAGGTACCCACCTCCAATACTGCTTGGACCTCCCAAGGGAGGTGGCAGACCCAAACCTGAGTCTAAGAGGAGAAAGTGAGGACTGCAGATGCTGGAGATCAGAGCTGAAAATGTGTTGCTGGAAAAGCGCAGCAGGTCAGGCAGCATCCAAGGAGCAGGAGAATCGAAGTTTCGGGCATAAGGACTTATGCCCGAAATGTCGATTATCCTACTCCTTGGATGCTGCCTGACCTGCTGCGTTTTTCCAGCAACACGTTTTCAGCCCAAACCTGAGTCTGCCTGCACTTCACAGAGATGGAATAAGGTAGCCGGAAAAAGTGACAGGTTTGGGATCCCAAAGTTGGGAATGGCCTGACTCACTTTTCTTGATGTAGATGGAAGGATTCAGCTCAATGTGCCCAAAGTTATGCAATAGACAATCTTCGCAACAAACCACAGAAGGTTAAAGCAATTGGTTGTGGTGGGCGATTCATTATGAAGGATGTTATTCCTAACATTTGATTAACCTTGTTGATAATCATTTTGCACCAGTTGAACACTTTCACAAATGGTGAATAATCATTCAGAAATTCTATTCCATCTCTGCCAATGGGCACTCATCCATTTTATACTTTGCTTGGCTTTTGGGACACAGCAAGGATATTTTTGATATAATAATTCTCCCAAGTTCAGCATTTAATTTAATATGTTTGTAAAGATTATTTGGATGACTCAAGAAAATAATAATGTCAGCCAATTAATAGAAAATTTGATTCGGTCTCCATGGAGCAATGATTATACAGCCTTTGAATATTGTATCTCAAAATAAAATTCACCCCTGATGTTCCTTCCTTGAATGGTAAGCATTGTTTGTGATTTTTTGCCTTGATATCCTGCAATTATTCAGGTTTGATGTGTTGATTTTATTTTTCCCCACAAATTAGAATGGTATAACTCTTCTGGTAGGTGCCATTTGTTTCGGTTGGCTACCCTGCCCTCTTCTCTATTTAAACCAGCCTGCCACAAATTGCACATTCCATGTTTCAATATGCCGTCCATTAATCTAAATTAAAACACCTTCTCCTTCATTTAAGCACATCTGCTTAATTTGTCCAATTAACTGAGTCACATAGTTTGCTTTATTTGCTAATTTGACAATAGTACATAACTGATAATCAAAGATGTGCAGGTCAGGTGAATTGGCCATGCTAAATTGCCAAGTCAGGGATAAATATAGGATAGGGGAATGGGTATGGGTTGGTTACTTTTTGGAGGGTTGTTGTAGACTTGTTGGGCCGAATGGCCTGTTTCCTTACTGTTGGGGATCTAATCTAAAAGAAACTCAGTACTTATGAACAATGTAAAAAGCTGAAGTCTTAACCCAAGCTGTTATCTAACTCACCTCCCAAAGAATACCTTGTCCATTCATAATCCTTTGTCTTCTATTGTGGCCAAAGCTAGCTTCAAATAATTAATTAGCTATTAATTCCATTTGCTTTTATCTTCATTACAAGATTTAATAATAGAAGCCAATCCAGCATCTATGGAAACCCAGATTTATTTAAATCGATGGATACCTTCGCCTACAGTTCTAGTTTGGCTAATTTTTAAAAATCTGCACAAGTTTTTGTGAAGCTCGTCATCTCATAATTATTACCTAATGTACTTTGTCTCCTCTCCTACTCTTTTCACCATTTGTGGTGGCCTGTTCACTGATCCTTGGCATCACCTAATATGCAATTTTAAAAAAAAGTTTTATAAAGCTCCTCAATGATAACACGATGAAGATGAAATATACTGAATGAACCACCTGATGAAGGAACAGCACTCCAAAAGCTAGTGCTTCCAAATAAACCTATTAGACTATAACCTGTTGTATGATTTTTAACTGAATGAATAAACAACTCAGTGTCTTCCAGAGAAGGAGTTCCAAGCTCCATGCAAAGGAAGATTTCCAGGAGTATGGTGTCCAGAACTGTAAAGTATTCTCCAACTGCAGTCTAACTAGTCTCTTTATTAACTGCTCTCTCTGCACGACCTTTCACCTGTGACAACTAGGGCGGCACAGTGGCTTTAGGGCGGCACGGTGGTTCAGTGGTTAGCACTGCTGCTTCATAGCGCCAGGGACCCAGGTTCAATTCCAGCCTCAGGTGACGGTCTGTGTGGTGTTTGCATATTCTCCCTGGGTCTGTGTGGGTATTCTCCCACAATCCAAAGATGTGCAGGTTAGGTGAATTGGTCATGCTAAATTGCCCATAGTGTTTAGGGATTGTGTAGGTTAGGTGCATTAGTTAGGGGTAAATGTAGAGTAATAGGGTAGGGGAATGGGACTGGGTGGGTTACTCTTCAGAGGGTCAGTGTGGACTTGTTGTGCAAATGGCCTGTTTCCACACTAGGGATTCTATGATGTACCCAGGTCTTTCTGCTTCTACAGAAGAGGTGCACCCTTTATCTTATGCCATTTCTCCATTTCCCTTAGATCAAAAAGTATCAGTTCATATTTCTCTACATTGAACTTCATTTGCCACCTACCTGCACACTTTGACAACTTACCAATGTCCTTTTGAAGCTAATCAGATTGGACTAGTCTCACAGAGAACCAGCAAGTAAAAAGCATAGACTATAATTTACGTTTTAATGATACAAAAAGCAGAATATAGGATGTGCTTTATGCAAGAAATTAAGGTAGAAGTTGCAATTTCACAAAAAAGCTTTAAAACATAATTTCTAAATATTATAAGGCAATTGCACCTCACTTTTTGAAAAAAAAATATACCAGAGAGCTGAAGACATTGTTTAATAGTATTTATGACTTTGTCCACTGTTTAAAAACTCAACTGTAAATTATTCAAGTCTATACATTTCAATTGCTGCTTTTTCTACCAAGAAAGGTATAAAACACTGATTCTGTCCTGACTGAATTTGCAAGGAGTTTAACAGTTCATCCTATGGAAGGACAGGGAATCACTGACAGCAACTTTAGGATTTCTAGTGCAAACGAATGGTCACCAAAATCTGATGTTAGTTTTATGCTGTGATAATAGTGAACATTGACCATTTCCTGTAACTAAAACTGTAAATTCCGTGTCATTTGTTTTTTAAATAGTCACATTTTGTTTTGCAACTATTTCTATTATGTTAAAAATAGGATTATTATAATAATAACCAAATTGCAAGTATATAAGCAGAAATGTGCAATTGAAATCTATTTTGCATGCTTGGATGAAGTACATGAAATGTTTATAGGCTTGGATATAGAGACTGCAAAGCATAGGAAACAGTACCTGAGTCAGGCAGCTTAGAAACAACAGAAACTGGCAGTCATTTCATAACATTTAGACTTTGAACTGAAGTCCATCAATTGAGTTTTTGGAAGATATAAATCTAGAAATCACATCACAAGCCTTTTTATCAGTTATATACTTTATTAATGACAAACCATCAAATATAATGCATTTGGAACAGAGGAAATTAATCACAGCTGTTTTCAAAAACTTTGCAACATGTATTTCAAGTCAGCTCTGCACACTGAAGAATATGATTCATTTTTTAAAAGATGGCACTGAACAGGTTTAGATTGTTATGATTCCCATTGTGAGAATCTGAGACAAACAGACATCTCTTAGGATTGTGCCTGATTGACCTCAGTCACTTTCAAGACTAAATCACAAAGGACCAAAAGAAAGAACATACGTGGCAGGATCCTGGATAGAACTGAAATGCTGAAGGATCTTTGCAAATTTGAACAAAACAAACACAAGCGATAATGACAAAATAGGCACACAAGTAAGATATTAATTCTAAACAATTTAAGTTTCTTCTTCAAACTCAATCCAACGGATTAAATTACATTTATTTATTTCTTTACTGTGCTTCCACTCCAATAGGCTTGCAAGCATAGTCAGTCTCTGGAAAGCTATTTTGGGTCTGGTTACACATGTTGCAACTCAGGTCTATGTATTGGTAGAGTTACTACAATCCCTTGGTCCAAGTATAGACATCATTAACATTCACAATCATGAGCTGCCTTTGGTTCCTAACACCTTACTTTACAGAGCTATTTTTCCATCCCCAGTTCTGCAGTACTCCCATTTCTTTGTCCCCATACATACAAAACAGAATTATTTATTTGGCTAAATGCAGCAGATTCAACGCCTGAATATACCTTTCTTCTCACTTACTTTAACCCACAAGTTTTCAATTAGAGCATAGACAAATCGCTCCAGACCCAACAATTACCTCCACAGAAACCTTAGGGATTTCTTGCTTCTAAAGTCATTTCAACTGGATCAAAAGTTCAAGAATTGTTTACAAGCATGCATAAGTCTCCTAGTTTGGTCAAAAGTCCAAGCAATATTTGTAAATACATAAAGCATAAAAAGTAACTGAGAGCCAAGAACCTACAGCGCACTTTAAATTTAAACCCAAATTTTACATTTTTAATATATTGCACAAGAGAGATGCCATAAAGTAGGATTAAAAATAGTGATTAGTCATAATAGGGGTATTTCTTCAGAAATGAATGAGAATGTGAATCCAACCAGTTTCATAAAGTGCTGAAAAACTACGCAAAAATATGATCATCAGTAGGTCATCTACATGTCCCATCAGTTCAGGAACAGTAACAGATGAGTGAGCCAGATCTGAATTTAGCTGAACAACTCATTCCCCAGCATGTCTATTTCAGAAAACAGAACTACATCTAAATTCAGAAAATGTCACATAAACAATAGTCAAGGAGCAAATCAGAATCTTAAAATATCTCCTGAATATTCAATTCAGGACGCACTAGAAGTTATCAGGTATCTCCTACTTGAAAACAGGTTACACATACAGATGCATAGAATTTTGACAGATCAATATCTGAGACCAATAGTTACCTCCTATTTGTAACAAGAAGATTCTACAGTCGCATGTCAACGATCAACAATCAATGGCAGCAATCATTCTACAAAATGCTTCATATATTAGATACTTTAGCTGATTCTTACTGCAGGCTGTAAAAATACTTAAAGTTTACTAAACAGGACATAATAATATTCTGTAACCTTTGCCACTTGTAATCCTTGTAGTAGTAAGTATACAAGGATTATGTTAATTGATCATTGACAATGAAAGCTGAGTTCATAACTAACGTAGCAACTGCCAAGAATCACATCTGATGTGTATATAAAAATGTATTGAGCTGTGCTAACAGTGTCCTAACATTGAATGTAAATTTGGAGAAAAACTCCTTGTGCAATAAAATTAACCAATGTTCTAGAACCACAGGCATGGTTTCCTCCCACAGTCCAAAGGTGTGCAGTTTAGATGAATTGACCATAGCATTCAGGGATGTGTAGATTAGGTGCATTAGTCAGGGGTTTTGTAAAGTAATAGGGTTGGGGCATTGGCTTGGGTGGTAGACTCTTCGGAGGGTTGATGTAGGCTTGTTGGGCCTAATGGCCTATTTCCACACTGTAGGGATTCTATGATTCTATGAACCTTTGGATAAATTTACAATGGGAGCATTGAAACCAGTTTAAAATTTCAGAATGACTTGCAGCACCAACTGTAATTTGGAAAATACTTCTACCTTTCCCAAAGCCAAATGAAATCCTTCATTGGCCTTTCCTTTTTACAATCACGCATTTTCCCTTTATTTTCAGCCATAATTTTTCTGACTGCCTTCCCAAAGCAGTTCCACGCTTTCCACCAACAGACCACAGAATTCGTCCTCTCTTTCTTCCCCAAAAAACTCCCTATCTTCCCCTTTCTCGAGACTGACACATCGGGTTAAGATTGGTCATCGTGCATCAGCTGTGGCAGAGACAGTGATACATGTTTAATCCAGCAGTGATTGAGAAAATGGAGACAGCACCCACATTTCCTGTTGCCTGCCCATCATCATGACTACATCATGCAGTCAAGCATTAACCCACTCTTGCCTGAAGCCATGCTCAGCATGGGGGCCAATTTTGTGTGAGATTAACACATTCTGGCTATTGCAGATGCTGCAATTGTTTGTGGAGTGTTTTTCAGAAGGAGGAGAAATGGAGTAGCAGGTGAGATAAGGGGCTCCTGGGTTCCCTGGTACAGCTCTAGAAGTTAGGATCCATGCTTAAGGTTGATATGATCTACTTCACCCTCACAAACCTATGAATGCTGCATGCCTCACACATCATGGAGCTTCCTCATGCTTTCAACTACTCAGCTGTGATCGTCACAACACTCAAACAGCTGTGCAACATATTCACTGACATTGTTCTCTCTACCTGGAAGGACAGGGTGGTACATGGCAGGAGGAAGCAGCAAAGAAAAGTTTTGGTGCCATACACAACCTCAGGGCCATGGAGAAGATGCTGTTGTGAGCTATTGTCACAGCATTCATTGAGGCTGTGGCAATTAATGTCACTGGAACCCATGTAAATGGCAGGATGTTCCCATCTTAATAAATTCCCAGCTTTATCCTCACTCAGGTATACAAGCTGTAGATGGTGTACAGTTCAGGTACACCCATAACTCCTTACATCAGAACAATCCTACCAATGGACATTTGCGCTATCAGAGACTCAAAATGGAGTCATAGACAGACCCTTTGGTCCAACTCATCCATGCTGACCAGATATCCTAAACTAATCTAGTCCCATTTTCCAGCATTTGGCCTATATCCCTCTAAATCCTTCCGATTCATGTATCCATCCAAATGCTTTTTTAGTGTTGTAATTGTACCATCTCCACCACTTCCTCTGGCAGCTCATTCCATTCACATGCCTCCTTCTGCATGAAAAAGTTGCCCCTTAGTTCCCATTTAAATCTTTCCCCTCTCAACTTAAACCTATGCCCACTAGTTTTGGACTCGCCCACCCCTTGATTACTTACCCTAACAATGCCCATCATGATTTTATAAACCTCTGTAAGGTTACCTCTCAGCCTTTGATGCTCAAGAGAAAATAGCCCTTGTCTAGTCAGCCTTACCCTATAGTTCAAAACCTCCAACCCTGGCAACATCTTTCTAAATTTTTTCGGAACCCTTTCAAGTTTCACAACACCCTTCCGATAGGAGGGAGACCAGAATTGAACACTATATTCTAAAAGTGGCTAACCATTGTTCTATACAGCTGCAACATGACTCCTCAATGCCCATACTCAATGCTGTGATCAATAAAGGAAAGCATACTAAACATCTTCTTCACTATGCTAATTACCTGCGTCTCTACTTTCAAGGAACTAAACACCTGCACTCCAAAGTCTCTTTGTTCAGCACCACTCCCCAGGGCCCTACCATTAACTGTACAAGTCCTGCTCTGATTTGCCTTTCCAAAATGCAGCACCTCACATTTATGTAAATTAAACTCCATTTTCCACTCCTTGGCTCATTGGCTCATCTGATCAAGGACCCGTTATTCTCTGAGGTACCCTTCTTCACTGTCAACTACATCACTCATATTGGTGTGATCTGCAAATTTACTAACCATAGCTCTTTTATTCACATCCAAATCATTTATATAAATGCCAGAAAGCAGTGGACTAGGACAGATCTTTGCGGCACATGATTGGTCACAGACATCCAATCTGAAAAACAATTCTTCACCAGCAGTCTCCAAGTTGTACCTACGACCTAATTTTGTTCCAAGTGGCTAGCTCTCCTTGTGTTCCATGTGATCTAACCTTGGAGGTAGTGAAGACTGCAGATGCTGGAGAGTCAGAGTCAGTGTGACACTGGAAAAAGCACGGCAGGTCAGATAGCAGCCAAGGTGCAGGAGAGTTGATGTTTCGGGTAGGACCTGTCATCTGGATTCCTAATCTTGCCAACCTGTCTACCACCTTGTTGAATGCCTTGCTAAAGTTCATATAGACAACATCCACCATTCTGCCTTCATCAATTTCTTGGTTATTTCTCCAAAAAACTTAATTAAGTTCGTGAGACATGATTTTCCCCAAACAAAGCCATGTTGACTATCCCTCATCAGTCCCTGTCTTTCTAAATACATGTAAATGCTACCCCTCAGAATCCTCTCCAACAACTTGCCCACCATTGACGTTAGGCTCACCGGTCTATAGCTGCCTGGCTTTTCGTTATGACACCACGTTAGCCAACCTCCAGTCTTCCTGCACCTCACCTATGGCTATTGATAATACAAACATATCAGCAAGGGGCTCAGCAATCACTTCCCTAGCTTCCCATAAAGTTCTGGGGTACATCTGACCAGGTCCTGGGGATTTATCCACCTTCATGTGTTTTAAGATATCCAGCACCTCCTCATCTGCAATAGGGACACTTTTCAAGATATCACTACTGATTTCTCCAAGTTGTCTAGCTTCTATATCCTTCTCCACAGTAAATACTAATGGGAAATGCACGTTTAGTATCTTGCCCTTCTCCTGTGATTCTACACTTTGGTGGCTTTGTTGATTTTTACAGAACCCTGTTCTCTCCCTAGCTACTGTTTTGCTCTTAATGTATTTGAAGAAACTCTTTGACCCTATCTGCCAAAGCTATCTCATGTTCCCTTCTTGCCCTCCTCATTTCCCTGTTGGGTATACTCCAACTGCCCTATACTCTTCTAGGGATATGCTTGATCTGTAACAATGATCCTAAGCTTCCAGATGCCTGTCACTTCAGCACATCATTATGTTTTTATGCCAACATTTCTATCCCAGGTCTGCTGTAGTGCTCCAGTGCGGCTCAATGCAAGCTGGAGGAACAAGGCGTCATCTTTTGTCTCGGTACCTTACAGCCCTCAGTTCACAACATTGAGTTTAACAATTTCACAATGTTATCATCCTATCCCAATATCCCAAGCTCTATTTTGTATGGGTTTGCTCCCAGAATAGCCAACTGTTTTTCAACTATCCACGCTTCTTGTTAGCACCCTCCCCAGCATTTATCTCTCTCTCTTTCAATTTATCATCAGCAATGTCTTTGTTTGCCATTCTCTTTCTCTCTCTCTCACGCTCTCCCCTCCACTTCCCCATATCTCTCTTTGCTATGTTGTCATATTCTCTATGCATTCCCCCTCCACCCTGTCATCAGTACAAATACCACACTTTCCCATCTATTTCAGTTCTGACAAAGGCTCACTGATCTCAAAATGTTAGCTCTGTTTTCTTTCTCTACATGTGTTGTGTTTCTCCAGCACTCTCTGTTTTTGTTTCAGATTTCCAGCATCCACCTTTCCGTTTATGGTATTACTGGTATCTTGTCTTGTAGGAAGGGTTCTGAAGGTCCTGCTGTTGGGATGGGACAGAGACAGAACTTTATTTTCCACAGAACCAGCAGAGGAGGTCACAACACCAAACCACGCCACCTGGTCCAGGCTTGCCACCGAGGTCAGTGCTGTCTGAAATGTCTGAAGGAATGTCTGGCAATGTAGAAAAAAGATCAATGACCTTCATGACTCTATCAGCATAGGTGCCACCATCTTCTGTTCACTCTGTCACTTTGCTATCAAATCCACTCCCCCATAGACAATGCTCTACCACTTGCACTGTAGCATTTTCCCTCTTTCATTGTCACCTACCCCAACCCTCTCTCACTGCCTCCTCGCTCTCTAGGGACACTACCCTATCTGCACGCAGTAATAGCAATGTCAGGCCACTTTTCATGTCTCTTTCTCATTCCAGGAGGAAAACACCCCCAAGTATGGCAATAAGAATCAAGAGCTCATGGACTACTCAACATTCAACTCTTAAACCCCTGTGAGGAGGGGTTCCTGATTCTTCCTGATACACTGACTATGTGCAAGTGACTGAACTGGTATCAAAGACTTCCCTTCAGTTACTATGCTGGGATACCTACCTGAAGATTACCTCTCTTGACTTGACGGAGATGTATTGACAAACATGACAAGCTTCCTGGCTTTGTGTCTGTGTTCATCAGCAAGGCACAATACAGTGCTGAGTGGCATCCCTGGCTGAGGGGTTGGGCGCAATCGATCAAATCAGGCAAAGCAAGGCAAGGACATTGTGACCATCAAGGCTCAAAGTGAATGAGTACTAAGGAGATGCAGCCGGGTCCAGTCCATGAGCATGGAATGTGTCCCAGAGTGCAAAGTCTTTTTGCTGAAGCGTTAGAATGATAATTGCCATTACACCCCGAGGAGCATCATTGAAGCCCAGAACTTTTGGTTTGAAAATGTGCCATGAGGGATCTTAGAAGCTGGCACATATAGGGTGTCATGGAGATGGGATGCATGAAGTGTGCCCTGAATTGTTGGTGGCATCTTTGGAGCAAGCAGCAAGCTGAAATCAGCAGGTATCTGACCTGATTTCTACATTTGAGAATTCTTAGCATTTAGTTTATTTGGCAGGTAAGTTAGGAGGCAGGTAAGTTAGGTTGAGACAAGATATGCAGTCAATAAGGTCATTAACAAGCAATAATCTGTTTTAACAAGAAACTCGCTGCCTAGCGAGAGCCTCGCCTTCACAACTGGCCATTGCATAAACGATGCAGTGAGTTGCTCTCACTGTTAAGATCGATTTATCAGACTTCCCATGCAATTTGGCCACATTTCCTATTGTAACCATCGATCAGACCCTTATAACATTCAGCCAAATGGAACTGGATTCCAGCTTGCATCGTGAATGATATTTCAATAGCAATTTTAAGCAGCAGAGCTGAGACAATGCAATATGTATTTGTAATCAAGAACTGGAAGATTCTCTCTCCGACTCTCTCAATTCAAAGTCAGTGACCATTGAAAACACAACTTGGAAAAACAACCATTCATCCAGAATTCAAGGGTAGCTACAAAATTCCTGAAAAAAAGAGACAGCAGCTAAACAGTTAGTACTCAAGCCATTCCCTCAACTCAAAGACTCTGAAAACATTAAATTGCATACATCTTTATCTTCATGTCTTAATCAGATACTCTCCTTTTTTAAGCGTGTTACCTGTACTTCAGCATTTGTTGGATGTTATGATTGTTTAATATGAAAATTCCTCTTTCTTTCACTGAAAAACCTAGTAATTTATGCCCTTTACCTTTTATATGGTGAATTATCTTTTGATTGAAGATAATTGAGTGTTAACAAAAAAAAAACAAAAAAAAATTGTTGCATCTCACCAAGGGTTTAAAAGGCAGAAACTGATTTTCCCTTCCTCACCTGGCCGTAACACATTTAAAATTATTTTAATTTAACCATGATTTTAAATGACTGAAAATCTACAATTGAATAAATGGTATATTTTATCTCAGTACTGAAAGAAATTAGATGCTCAACAATTTTCTTTCCACAAACTATTGCTGGAACATCTGGTGTGTGAATCATACTTGCATTATCATTTCTACACAGTGACTCATATACAAATCCAACTTCCAGAGACTTTTAATCATAGAAATTTTATTTTTTTGATGTAAAATTTATGTATAATCTGGATTTGACAATAATCTGAAGCTTCGTCATTTGTTACTAAAGTTCCTATATACAGTAACATTTGGAAAACTGGCATTTAAACAACAAGTTGTTTTTAATTGACCTGCAATTAACATAGATATAATAATATTCTTGACTTTTCATGTATAATAAAAGTGCACTAAAAGGATTTTTTCCCCAGTATAAACCAATAATTGAGTGTTCACAGAGTGTCCCTCTAGCTACTCATTTGCTATAATGGGACAATACATGTGTTCAATGCTGTCCCCCAAGCTTTTCCATTAAAGACATTTGTTTCTGAATCGAGCACTGACAAATGAAATGTCACATGTTAATGTAGGAATAATCAATTTAAAATGCTTATGACAATTAACAAGGCTTTGGTGAGGTTTTGAAATGCTGTGCTTCCTCAGCACTGATTTGGATTAAATCCACTCTAATGGGATCATTTTTCTTACAAAGGTATTTTTGAAACAGTTCAATCGATTAATATGAATTATGCATGCATGGAATGAAAGCCTAATATCACTATCTCTCCCTAATTAATTTTCATGATTAGCTGAATAAAGCAACATAAGAATTCCTGAAATGCCATTTCTTATGCACGTAAGTGTTTAAAAGACTGTCCTAAATTTCAAAGTCACTCACAATAAACAATGTTGGAAAAACTGTACTTAACCCAAAAACAATGACATCAAATCATGCATTACATATCCATTTTATTTCACTGATAAAGTTTATTTTCTGATTCAAAACTGGTGCCTTTTTTAGATTTGATCTATAGATGACTTTCATGACCTTATAATTTTGTATTTTAAACATATACTCTTCTGCACTGAAACTTGCTGTAACCCAGTTCATTTAAATGAGGCAACATTGCTTATTAGTTTAAAGCAACGATGCAAGCAACTGAAAAATAGAGAACACGTTAAAGACAAATCTGAAGCGCACTATAATTAGTCGTTTTCATTTCTTAATGTGTGCATCGCAGCCTACACCCTTTGTAAATCTTCAGTGACCTAGTTCTGCAACTAAGACTAAATAAAACAATTACTGTAACATTTTATGAGTATCTGTCAAAGAGTTACCACATCAAAGGAAGATTAGATTAAACTAATAGTTCATTGCTCCAGCAAAAGTCTTGTATTATAGAAGAGCTCCACCAATAACAGGAGCTTCTCCAGGAAGATTGCTTCCCCCTTTAAAATTGCCAGTTATCCTGCCTTTGGTCATTTTTCTTCCTAATGCAAAAGTTAATGAAAACCCTGCAGCTATATTAATCATTTATGAACCACACTGGTGATCTTCAATCTATGTAAAGTCACTGTTTCTCCCCCTTCATCCCTCACAAGGGTCTCTCACCTCGGCACTGCCTCCTTCAGCCTGGTCCAGGCACTGCTGACATCGCCAAGGTAATCTTCAATGCTGCGTCATGATCAGTGTTTTTGCAGCAGGAGGTGGTAGCCATCTCAAGTTTCTTTCCTGCTGTTGGGTGCCTCTTAAAAGCACTCTTCTTAGTGGCTTCACTTAGAATTGACCAAACTAAAACGCAAGCCAAAATTCACCTGTCAGGCACCCATAAATCTCAAACCAGCAACCGTCAATCAGAATGCGAAATCTGCTGTAGTCACAATGCTGCCAGGCTGCTGGAATCACTATTTTTAACAGTCTGTCTTAAATGTGCAAATAGGACAGTCAAGAAAGAGAGTCTTCAACAAGGCTACATTTAATTAGTGTTTGTGAGAAGGCATCTAACAGTATTCCAGAAGTGAATGCCAACTTGTGGTTAGGAGATTGCTCCAAGATCCTGATTAGTTAAGGTTCTTTCACAAAGAAGGTCACTAGTCCATGTGGCATTATATTTTAGCCCAGCAATTCACTCTCTCTTCTTCCATTAACAGTGAACTAAAAACGAATCTGACTTGAAGTGATGTAAATTGGCACTACTTTAGATATGAGTTGCCAAGTGGTTCATCAAGGTGCTCTGGCACAGGTCCATAATAGGAAGCGAGATACCTAGGTATTTCTGACTGAGTGATAATAAAGAGCATTCAGCAAACAGGGAAGAAATATCATGATGTACATTCACAAGCCTTATCATTGCAATTCTATTGTAACCAGTAAAACCTCTACTGATATTAGTATTCATATCAAATGCTATTTCTAATAATGAAGTTTTTTGTTTCAAGACCACTCTACAGCTAAAGATCATGTAATATAAGTGAACAGATGGCAGGTAGAGTCACAAAAGATACACACATGATAGCAGCCACCAACATTTTGCAGACATAATTGCTTTAAGCATTTTCTTCACTTCTGCGGATGTTTATAGATATTCAGTGTTATTGCCTTGTGGCTGCAACATATATAACAAGTAACTGCACACCGTGTGATGAGCTGACAACCAAAACTATGATAAAATGTTTCACAAGTTTTGGCACATTAAGCTGTTGCACATTTTTCTTAATGCTAAAGTTTGACTACTGTGCAAAAATAGGCTTAAATGGCTTAAATTGACTTTGTGTATAGAATGGCATGGTGGCTCAATGGTTTGCCATGCTGCCTCAGAGCACCCGGGACTCATGTCCTCAAGCGACTATGTGGAGCTTACACATTCTCTCTGTGTCTGCATGGGTTTCCTCCCACATTCCAAAGACATACAGATTAGGTGCATTGGCCATGTTAAATAGCCCATAGTGTCCAGAGTTGTACAGGCTAGGTGGATTGGCCGTGGGAAATGTGAGGTTATGAGGATATGGTAGGAGAGTTGGTGTGGGTAGGATGTACCTTGAAGGGTTGTTGACTCGATGGGCCAATTGGCCTGCTTCCACACTGTAGGGATTCAATGATGTATGACATTTGGCTCCAATGCTACACAATGATTCACCAAGAACAGGGAGGTAAAGGGCATGTATGGTTTAATGATTAATCAGACACATCTATTTACTAATGTAACAGAATACATTACAAACATTAGTTAATGGTGACAGATCATCAATTCCAAAGTAAATGAATTGAATTTACATTTTATATGTATTGAATCATGTAACAGAACAAATTACCAAATGTATGGTACATGCAAAGCATTACCATAAATGAAAGCATTCATGTCTTTAGAATACTCCTTTTACTTTTAAAAACATCTGTATTGATTCTAAGTCCATATAATCAACATTGAAAGATGGTAATAAAACACTACTGCCTCAAACAATTTGGTCTAATGATTTCACCTGAAAAATTACATGCTATAACAATAGGCTAATGTCCATCACTAACAGACAAGTTACTTTGTTGAAATTTATGTCAACAAATATATGTTGATGAATTAATTACAAATTATTTACTTCAAGTACCAGAGGCAATTACAAAGTTACTAAATGTAAATATTCTCTACCAGCAAAAATATTTATCACAAATACTCAAACTTTCAACACTAATTTCATAATTGTTTTACTGGAAATGATTTTCAAAGGAAGCCTAACACCTGTGGAAGAAATGCGATGTTAAATGTGTAACTTGCAGTTATAACTCTTTGTTACACCTGTATCACCATTGTTGAGTTTCAATGTTTTCAGGGAGCACAGCATCAATATACTTCAATACTTTTCTCACGTCTCAAATGTTATCCGTTATCGTTATGATGTTATTCTCCATCTCTGTGACACATCTGTCTCCTACACGTTCCTTCTTAAAATAATAATTAATCACAATGTTCCATTCATGAAAATTTCTTTGAAGACAAAACATCTTAAAGTGTTTCCCTCTATGAAATACTCTGAATGACATTAGTTGTATTTGTGCAGGCAAACATTCAGTTTATCTGATGGACAGAAGCTGTGAACTAACTGAGAGCTGTCAATTCCTCTCTAATTGCTGTGCCAATTGATGAAAAATAGCCAATTAGAGTACTTCTCTAGTTCAAGATAGGTCAGCCAAGTTAAGGGCGTTTATCCCCAGTATCCTTTACAGAAGCAAAGTAACACTTTTCCCAAAACACAGGGAAGATAAAACATCATTGGGCAGAATCACACAGGGGCCTGATTGATGTGGGCTATGGTGGGAGGCATGCTAGGATCTATGTGTACACATGCTGAGCCTTATCTTGACATTGGGAGTAACTTGCTGCATCTCTTATGCATCTCCCAGGTTGCAAAGTGAGTTTCTTGCGAGGCAGTAGTGAGTTGCTAATTAAAGGAAAAGAGAGCATACCTTTTTAAATGCCTTATTAATGGTACAACTCTCAACATGAATTTCAGCTTCCTCTCTTACTAAATGTGCAGATGAAGCTCGATAGTCAGATTCTCAGTTGAAGCCTGAGCACGTACCTAATGGCATCAGCTCACTGGTGGCTTTGAATAACCTCCATATTGTTCAGTACCAAACAACACAATCCAAAGGCATCAACTGCACAGTCCCTTCATTCACAGACATTGGCATCAACATTTGCTAACCCCTCAGGATCGTCATAATGTTTCTCTGATCCACGAACAGAATTTTTGGAAATATAGACATGCATTGCAGGACACACCAGCAACTAGCATTGAAATATTGCTGCAAGGGGAATTGGGAGGTCATGTTGTGGCTGTACAGGACATTGGTTTGGTCACTGTTGGAATACTGCGTGCAATTCTGGGCCTCCCTCATATCGGAAGGATGCTGTGAAACTTGAAAAGGTTCAGAAAAGATTTACGAGGATGTTGCCCAGGTTGGAGGTTTTTATCCAATTGATGGAGTCCAAAACTGTAGGGCATAGGTTTAAGGTGAGAGGGGAAAGATATAAAAGGGACCTAAGGGGCAATTATGCGTGTGTGGAACGAGCTGCCAGAAGAAGTGGTGGTGGCTGATACAATTACAGCATTTAAAAGGCGTCTGGATGGGTATATGAATAGGAAGGGTTTAGCGGGATATGAGCCAAGAGCTGGCAAATGGAACTAGATTTAAATAAGATATCTGATCATCATAGATGAGTTGGAATGAAGATTCTATTTCTGCTGTATATCTCTATGACTCTACAACTCATTGCATGCAAGGACAGGCACCCAGCTCACACAGCTTGTTGTATTTTAGGGCTGCTCACTTGTCTTCATTACTTTTGCTCACTTAGTGCCTAACTGTATGGTCATAACATCCATGCCTTGCCATGCCATGCTGTACCTGCTAGCCAGAGTTTAAAGGCTATCAGTACTACCATTGTGATATGCTGTTTTGTGCAGGCATGTAGACAGGTTTCTTGTCATGCTTGTCAGTAGGGATCTTCCAGGATGGATGGAGGACTCTCTTTCTGTACTGCATGGAGATGTCAACCTCAGACCTTTTGCATATTCCAGCTGCCTGTACTCAAACCCATCGCACGTTCATTCAACCAAATGGCCATATTGTGAAGTGGGTTGGGGGTAATTCTCAGTGCAGTCAAAGAGGTGGGGCGCTGTTGGTCAGTCAGCCCCAGTATCACTAGTCACTGGTATAGTCCACAAAGAATCCAGAGGCTTCACACAGTCAGTAGTCAGTGCAGGCCAAGCGTGATCAGAGAGGGTGTCTGACTTCAGTCCGGCACTGGGTTCTGTACAGCAATCATAAGCAGTCAGGGGAATCACATACAGTCAGTCAGGACAGTAATTATGGGTGTGGCCCATCATGTCTAGCTACTGTTCATCGGTGTCCTTAGGGTCTGTTTGCTGACTGTTAAGAAGGATGCAGTGGAGTGGGTGGCTATAAAAGCAGCAAGGAGCTGGCACAATTGTTTTGCCACTGATAAAGGTAGACAAATAGGAGGCTGGAAGAACACAGCAAGCCAGAAGTGGCGAAGTCAACATTTCCCAACATAACCCAGTAGAGTTACACCCAAAACATAGACTTCTCCATCTCCTGATGCTGCCTGGCTTGCTGTGTTCTTCCAGCCTCCTGCTGGTTTACCTTGGATTCCAGCATCTGCAGTTTTTTTTTGTCTCCTACCACAGAAAGAGGCGATTTGACCCATCATGCCTGCACTGGCTCCATTACCTAGTGCCAATCTCCTGCCATTCCCCCACATCCCTGCACATCATTTCTATCAAATAATTATCCAATGCCCCCTTCAAAAGAACCTGCCTCCACCATATTTCCGGGCAGTACATTCCATGACTGCGAGAAAATCTTGCAGGGATCTCAGTAAAGACACAGTACAAAACATGATTCTTTCCCTTTAAGATCGGAACATGGTGTCAGAGTAAAATAGGAGCTTGAGGATTGAAGAGTAATATAGGACCACAAACACTGAAAGAGGAACACAGGAATATAGAGAGCTGCTGAAAGATACAAAAAGTCACAGAAATGAATCAAGGGTGCAGTCCACAGCTGAAAGCATCTGGCAAGATCAATGACTGCAAACTCCTGTTTGGAGCTGGTCAAATTGAAAGGCAATATGAACTACCAATTTTTCACTTGCATTAGCAAAATTATCAAATTATAACTAATTCAGTGAAGAAAAGTGAACACTTATGAGTGGTTATATTTTCATCATTGTTAGGGAAAGATCTTTACCAAACATATTTCACTCTGAATCACTCCAAAGAACTAAGAAAAATGGACCACTGAAATTTTGAAAGTCTTGATGACCCATTTTGTATCCCAAATGAATGTAACATATAAACATGGGTAAAGACTGGATCTTTTTACTTTTTTGCATTGTTGCTTATGGACTGAAATGGGTACTGTTTTAAAACCAATGATAGTGGAAAGAATTGTTATACTTTTAAAACAACAAGTTACTGAATCTCATTGTAAGTCATGTTTGCCCAGCTGCGATGCAAGCAGTGGGGGAGGATGTTTGTAGATGGGCTGGCATCCAGTAGGTGTATTCAAAGTTGAGATTCAGCTTGCAACAGGTTGCTGATTGGCCTGAAGAACTGTGACCGGTTGTGGATGCCAAAGGCCATCAGCTTGATGACAACAACTATCTGATTGGTTCCTGAGGAGCTGGACAGCTTGTGGATGTATAGCCTTCAGCTTGCTGCATGGGCAGTTGGTGTGTCAGTTATTTCAGTCAAATACCCAAAGCCTCAATGAAAAGCAATTTATTTTCCCTGACCAGTTGGAGTGAGCTGTGGTCTTTAACCAGTAATTACGAGACTTTGTAGTTCAGGGGTGCCATGGTGGCTCAGTGGTTAGCACTGCTGCCTCACAGCACCAGGGACCCGGATCCAATTCCAGCTTTGGGCAACTGTCTTTGTGGAGTTTGCACATTCTCCCTGTGTCTGCGTGGGTTTCCTTCGGTTGCTCCGGTTTCCTCCCACAGTCCAAAGATGTGCAGGTTAGGTGAATTGGCCATGCTAAATTGCCTGTAGCATTAGGTGCATTAGTCAGGGGTAAATGTAGGGGAATGGCTCTGGGTGGGTTACTCTTCGGAGGGTCGGTGTGGACTTGTTGGGCCGAAGGGCCTGTTTCCACAGTGTAGGGAATCTAATCTACCAATTACACATAACCTCTGGAAAGAACTGGAGGAGAGAGAGAACTGATCAAATTCCATAAACTGCTTGCCCAGTTTTTATTTGCCCTCCACTACAACACCAAAGGTTTCTTTTTCTCTGTCTGCATGTTGTGAAGGGGGTTAGTGTTTAACTAGCAGAGTTTTATGTTGACAGTTCATTGTGGTCTACCTGAGTTCAGAATCTATTCATTTGCAATAAATAGTAGCTCTTGTTAAGTACAGAAGTCTGGACTGTGTTTTTTGTCAGTCTGGATCCATTCAACAAGTAAATTGAGCATTTTATGTGTTTTGATAACACTTTTAACTTTGGTGATAACTCTGGGTATAGCAGGGTTTGATTTCTAGTCCACTAACCCACTGAAGGATGACAAAGTGTGTGTTCAACATTAGAGTTGAAGGTGAGAAAGAGATAATGGATAAATATCTCACTGCACGAATACAGCTTGCAGAATCCTGTGAATTTGGGTATCTGAAAAATAATATCATTAATGATAGAATTCTAATTAGGCATAAGAAATCAAATTATAACTATACCAAAAGAAAAGAGTTTGACTCTCAAAGACGTGCATGTGCAAAAACCTTTAGCTTATAAATCAAGAGTCACAGCGCACAGAACATAAAACATGACAGCACAGTACATGCCCTTCATACCTCGATGTTGCTCTGAACTGTAAAACCAATCTGAAGCCCATCTGACTGACACTATTCCATTTTCATCTATATGTCTATCCAATGATCATTTAAATGCCCTTAAAGTTGCAGGCAGGCAGTTCCATGCCCTGACTACTCTCTGAGTAAAGAAACTACATCTGACATCTATCCTATTTCTATCACCCCTCAATTTAAAGCTATGTCCCCTTGGGTTTGTCATCACCATCTGAGGAAAAAGGCTAACCTATCTAACCCTCTGATTATCTTGTATGTCTCAATTAAGTCACTTCTCAACCTTCTTCTCTCTAACAAAACAGCCTCAAGTCCCTCATAAGACCTTCACTCCATACCAGACAACATCCTAGTAAATCTCTTCTGAACCCTCCTCAAAAGTTTCCACATCTTTTTTATAATGCAGTGTATGTCTCAATTAAGTCACTTCTCAACCTTCTTCTCTCTAACGAAAACAACCTCAAGTCCCTCAGCCTTTCCTCATAAAACATTCCTCCATATCAGGCAACATCCTAGGAAATCCCCCTGAACCCTTTCCAAAGCTTCCACATCCTTCCTGTAATGCAGTAACCAGAACTGTACGCAATATTCCAAGTGCAGCCGCACCAGTGTTTTATACAGCTGCAACATAATTTTATGGCTCCGAAACTCAATCCCTCTACTAATAAAAGCTAACAAGCTGTATGCCTTCTTTACAACCCTATCAACCTGGGTGGAAACTTTCAGGGATCTATGTACATGAACACAGGATCTCTCTGCTCATTCATACTGCCAAGAATCTTACCATTAGCCCAGTACTCTGTATTCCTGTTGCTCATTCCAAAGTGAATCACCTCCTACATTTCCACATCAAACTCCATTTGCCACCTCTCAGCCCAGCTCTTCAGCTTATCTATGTCCCTCTGTAACCTGTAACATCCTTCAGCACTATCCACAACTCCACCGACCTTAGTGTCATCCATAAATCCACTAACCCATCTTTCTACACCCTCATCTAGGTCATTTATAAAAATGACAAACAGCAGTGGACCCAAAACAGATCCTTGTGGTATACCTAGTAACTGAATTCCAGATGAATATTTCCCATCAACCAACCACCACTTTCTATCTTCTTGCAGCTCGTCAATATCTGATCTAAACTGGTAAATCATCCTCATTTCCATGCTTCCAAATTTTGCGCAATAAGCCACTGTGGGGAACCTTATCAAAAGCCTTTCTGAAATCCATATACACCACATCAACCACTTTACCCTCAACTATCTGTTTGGTCACCTTCTCAAAGAACTAAATAAGGTTAGTGAGGCATGACCTACCCTTCACAAAACCATGTTGACTATCCATCATCTACTTATTCCTTTCTAGATGATTATAAATCCTATCTCTTATAATCTCTCCCAACACTTTACCCACAACCCAAGTAAGGCTCACTGGTCTATAATTACCAGGGTTGTCTCTACTCCCCTTCTTGAACAAGGAAACAACATTTGTTATCTTCCAGTCTTCTAGCACTTTTCCTGTAGACAATGACAACATAAAGGTCAAAGTCAAAGGCTCTGCAATCTCCTCCCTGGTTTCCCAGAGAATCCCAGGATAAATCCCATTCAGCCCAGGGGACTTATCTATTTTCATACTTACCATAATTGCTAACACCTCCTCTTTGTGAACCTCAATCCAGTACCCTGTATCTCAGTATTCTCCTTGACAACATCATTTTTTTCCAGTGTGAATACTGACAAAAATATTCATTTAATGCTTCCCCTATCTTATTTGACTCCACACACAACTTCCCACTACTGTCCTTGATTGGCACTAATCTTTCTCTAGTTATTCTTTAATTCCTGATACACCCATAGAAAGCTTTAGAGTTTTCCTTGATCCTATCTGCCAACAACTTCTTATGTCCCCTCCTGGCTCTTAGCTCTCTCTTTTGGTCTTTCCTGGCTAACTTGGAACTCTCAAGCACCCTAACTGAGCTTTCATGTCTCATCCTAATATAAGCTTCTTCTTCCTCTTGACAAGAGATTCAACTTCTTTAGTAAACCACGGCTCCCTCGCTCGACAACGTCTTCCCTGCTTGACAGGTACATACCAATCAAGGACACACAGTAACTGTTCCTTGAATAAGCTCCACATTTCAATTGTACCCATCCTGTGTAGTTTCCTTCCTCATTCAATGCATCCTAAATCTTGACTAACTGCATCATAACTGCCTTTCCCCCAGGTATAACTCTCGTCCTGTCTAATATACCTATTCCTTCCCATCGCTAAAGTAAACATAACTGAAGCTCACATACCTCCAGATCTAACACCTAGACAGGTTCATTTCCCAGTACCAAATCCAATGTGGCCTTGCCCCTTGTTGGCCTGTCTACATACTGTGTCAGGAAACTATCCTACATGCATTGGACAAAAACTGGCCCATCTAAAGTACTCAAACTATAGTATTCCCAGTCAATGTTTGGAAAGTTAAAGTCTCCACAACAACTATCCTGTCACTCTCGCTCCTATCGAGAATCACCTTTGCTATCCTTTCCTTTATATCTCTGCAACTATTCGGAGGCCTACAGAAAACTCCCAGCAGGGTGACCTCTCCTTTCCTGTTTCTAACCTCAGTCCATACTACCTCAGTACACGAGTCCTCAAACATCCATTCTACCACCTTAATACTATCCTCGATTAACAATGCCACAACCCTACTGTCTTTTACCATCTTCTCTGTTCATATTGAAACATCTAAATTCCAGAACCTGCAACAACCGTTCTTGTCTCTGCTCTACCCATGTCTCTGAAATGGCCACAACATCGAAATCCCAGGTACCAACTCATGCTGCAAGTTCACCCACCTTATTCCGGATGCTCCTGGTGTTGAAGTAGACACACTTCAAACCAACTTCTTGCCCTCTTGCAACCTTGAAACCTTATTTCTGACATCACTACTCTCAACCTCCTGTATACTGGAACTATGATTTCGGTTCCCATCCCCCCTTCTGAATTAGTTTAAACCCTCCCGAAGAACATGAGCAAATTTTGCCCCCAGGATATTGGTATCCCTTTGCTTCAGATGAAGACCATCCTGTTTGTAGAGGTCCCACCTACCCCAGAACTAGCCCCAAGTATCCAGGAGTCCAAAATCCTTCCTCCTGCACCATCCCTGTAGCCATGTGTTCAACTCCTCTCTCTCCCTATTTCTCGCCTTGCTAGCATGTGGCACGGGCAACAGACCAGCGATCACAATTCTGTTTGTTCTGGCTCTAAATTTCCACCTCAGCTCCCTGAATTTCAGTCTTAAATCCCCATCTCTCTTTTCCCACCTACGTTGTTGGTGCCTATGTGGGCCACGACTTGGGGCTACTCTCCCTCCCCCTCAAGGATCCCGAAAACAGATTTGGGAAGACAAATCATTTTGACTGCAATGGGAAGAAGCTGATCAGACCCGTGCACTATGTTTAAAAACAGTCAAGATCTTTCAAGAGCAGCAATGTGGAAAGAGTAACAAGTATCCACAGAAGGGCCAGAAAAAGATTGAAGTTTGGAGTCCTGGATGTAGGTTTGCTCGCTGAACTGCAAGGTTCATTTTCAGACGTTTTGTCACCATACTAGCTAACGTCATCAGTGAGCCTCTGGATGAGGCAAAACTACATCCAGAACCTCAACCTAAGCTACAAATTTTCTCGAAACTTGCTAATTGTCGAGGTAATAACATTAAACGAAAGAAAGCATGGGAAAAGTCGTGTTGTAACTGCAAGGTTCTCAACCATTGTGCATGTGCATGCCTAGGAAGAAGGCAAACAAGTCTATAAAGGAGATTGCTACGGAGATATTAAATGACAATTCTGACAAATTAAGTGTGAGTACTAGAGATGACACAAAATCAGTTCATCCAATCTAAACTTCAGAGCAGTTTGGCAACATGTCAGAATTTCTTTGTAACTATTGTGATGAGGACAGCAGAATGAGAGTTTCAAATGAATATGAAGTACTGGATAGACACCGGTGCTTCTTGCAATGTTGACACTTCCACAGACCTGTGCACAGTTAAACCAGATGGCAATCCTCAAAGGTAAAGTTGAGATCTTGTGACTAATACTCACTTGAAGAAGTCAATTAGTCTGAAAGCGCATTGCAATGACAAGACTGAAGACCTGAAATTTCAGATATTAGATACACAGTATGAGGAAGTCAAAAGCTCGGATTAGTAATCCAATTTGCGTCAGAAGAAAATTACAGCATTTTAAAGGCCACATCAATTGACAAATAGAAACACAAACAACACAAACCTTAAAGGCCCATCTGCAGGGTCAAAGCCCAGAATCTAAAAGATTGTCTTGCAAGACTCAATTAATACAACTAAAAGGTATTTAAGGTAGCAGCATAAATCAGCAGAGATAGCTGAGAAGCTTTTCAAATAAAACAGAGAGCACATCCTTCCAAGACTGGAGGCAAAGCTAAATGTATGTGTACCATAAGTATAAAGAGATCTGATGAAAGGAGATTAATTAGAACAGTGGAACATCTTACGAAGCAAAACAGCAAATGTGTGCACAGCGTGTATCTTGGGTAACTCAGTGTAAGTGATAGCGGATGCAAATTTGTTTTTTTGTTCTTTTATGTGAAAATGGCGATGTTTGGATGGAATTTCTCCTCATGTGCTTCCTGGCCTCTGCCACAAGCCGCTCAGTGAAGGTTGTCATCTACTGGCGGTTCAACAAAGTTAAAGCAAAAATCATATTGTTGCCCTGTGAACTCATAACAAACCAATGACCATTCTTCCCGGAGGTTGATGGGATACGGGGGTTGGGGGAATGTTGATGAGAAAGGGTGGGTACTGATGGCCAAGCCGTCCAACTCCCACACCCCTCCTGTCAGTCTGCAAATGACTGGATGATGCCTCTGTTTCTCTCTCCACAGATGCTGCAAGACATGTTTCCAACATCTTCTGTGTTTGCTTCTGAATTTCATCACTTGATAAACTTCTTGAAATCAGCTTTTCTCTTATGGCTATGTGTTCAGAATTAAAAATGACAGTTGGTACTAAGCAACTTTGACTGGTTGATTCCTATTGCTAACATTCTCACACATGAAGTGGGAGAACACAGTATTTGATCATCTGTGTCAAAACTAATCTTTGTGACTTTTAATTTCTTTGAAACAATGTCTTTGTCTAGCTTCTTTTGTTTAGAAGTTATCAGGGTGGCGGGGGGGGGGGGGCGGGGAGTGATCTAAGCTTCACATTTTATTTATACAGGTGGACAATTACCACAACCAGTGCCCATCACTAGAAGGAATCTTTCTTCCATATCTTGAGTGAAAATGAACAAAATCTTTGAAAAGCCTATTTCAAATAATGGCAGCAGCTGAGACAACAATGAATTGCTCACCACTGAGGGGTCACACATTTGTGACCCGATTTGTTAATGATTTTGACTTAATTAAATCACATTTTATATAAAATAAAACAAAGGTTCTTTCAAGTATATTTTATGAGCATGTTTTATTTTTAATTATTGTCTAAATATGAACATGAATTTAATGTCCTCATACATAAAGATTATGGAGCTCAATAATCTTTGCCAGATGACTGCCTCAATAGATATTTTGGATTTTAAACAGATTCATTTGCCAGAAGAAACTAAAGAGCATTTTGGCAATGATTTGACTAAATAATAAACATCAGTCTTAGTTGCATGCCTTATTAACACCATCTCTTCAAGTGCAAATTCCAGTCAGCAGTGCCTCAACTTATCATGACATCACCTTACTGCTGAGATAATGAGAGAAATAAATCTCAAATGGATTTCAGAGCAGAATACCTCTATTTCAATAACATGCTCAGGGATTATTCCTTCCCTGCAGTAATTTGCTGTTCTAAACTAGTCAATGGCTGAGAAATTCTAATTCAATCCAAAACAGGCTTAAAATGGAGAATATGCCCCAAATGGATACTCATGGGTCAACTTCGTTTTCTCCTGGAGTTGAAATGTCTAGAGGGCATGTGTTTAAGATAAGAAAGGGAAAGTTCAAAAAAAAATGTTGGGGGCAAGTTTTGTTTTACACAGAGAGTAGTAGGTGCCTGGAATATGCTGCTGGGGTAGTCAGGGGCAGAGGCAGATCTGATAATGGCATTTAAGGGACATTTAGATAGGCACATGAATAGGCAAGAAATGGCAGAATATGGACCTTGGGCAGGCAGAAGGGATTAGTTTAATTTGGTGTCATGCTTGGCGCAACATCGTGGGCTGAAGGGCCTGTTCCTGTTCTGTATTGTTCTGTGTTCTAAGATTTACATGCATTCCAACCATTCTTTTCTGCACAGTGAGCTGTTAACATCACTGAATGGCAGTTTTTTTTGGGGGGGGGACCCAAAATGTTACTCCTCTTACATTGTTCATGTATAGCATGGCACTCTACTGTTCTGCTTGTGTATAGTGGTTGCCAATGGTGCTACACTGAAGGCACATGCTGTCCTTTAATAGACTGAGGGCCCTTCTACTTCTTGCTGTGCCTATCAATGAGTTGGTGCCAGACTCAAAGATGACTGGGGGTTAATCCACATTTCCTAAATTGCCTCAGTGTTGTAGCTACTGGGATTATCCCCTCTAGGGGCTCCAAAACAGACCAAACATCACCAACTAACAAGGTTTGTACAAGAGTGATCTTCAATTTGCTAATTTGTTTGACGGCAACTTTAAATTAGCCATATCAAAGTAATGTTGGATAGAGATTCTTTGGATTGGTACAACAGAATTAAACAAACAACAGTGGATGTTGGGAACTGAAATGAAAACGGAAATTGCTGGAGAAACTTGGCAGGTCTGGTATCATCTGTGGAGAAATCTCCATCATGCTTCCAGACCGGGTGGGTTTCTCCAGCAATTTCTGTTTTTCTTTGGATTAGTGTTGATCGAGAATACTAAATAATACAAAAATACAAGTTGACAAGATTCACACTTTATGAGTGGGGCTGGGTCTAAAAGGCAGAGACACTGTCATTACAAGGAGAGAAATGCTGATTAGACACCTAGTGTTCTTTGATGATCAGCTACCAGAATGCTCTGGCAACTGCCAGGATTACTGGCCTTTGCCCTTCCTCCTCCTATACCTCTACATCTTCTGTCCAGTGTGACTGTCAGGGTTGGCCTCTGAAGGTGAAGTTATAAAGCACATAATTTATAAGTAATTAATTATTGGCCTCAAGGGACTAAAAAGGTATTTGTTTCCTTCAGAAAGTGAAATTAGTTGCACAGTTGAAAGGCTTCACCCCACATCAAGCATGGACAGGGCAAGGCAAAGATACATGCATCCATGAACTGTCATAGCCATTATAGGAATTGAATCTGTACTGTTGGCATCATTCTGCACCACACTGTCACCATCTAGCCAACTGACCACCTGCAGAGTGGAGCAAATGACAATAAACCTGAAAACTCACTTAGATTTATGTTCTATTTTAGCCTCCAGCCCTATCCAAGTGGCAAAATCCCTGCCCCTCTGCTTCAGGATGTCAGTGGTTTGCATTGTGCTCTGATAATGTCAATATTGTATTGAACCTTTGACAGAAAATAAGTTTGAAGTGAAAATGAACAATATAGAAACCACAGAATGTCATTTCAGTTTTAGGAAGGTGATCAGACACTGTCTCTGATTGATTTTTCATTCTAATTAAAGATAGCTGTAAATTATAAATTACAGTTTTGAAAACTGTTAACTTAATATTAACTATGCTTTTTTTGTTTCGAGAATAGGTTGGATTTGCTTTATAATTCTGTAGTTCTAGGAATGTTTCCTCTTACTTCACATTTATATTGGCCATTCATTCAGGCTTTTCAACCTGTCCATTCACGAATGTACTATACAGCTTCATACGGTATGTCTAAACTATTGCTCAGTTATACATTTTTGAAAATCTGTTGATATGATCTGTGTTTCATTATCTGTAATCGATACTACTCGGGTACCTATCAATGAATGTATTTTTAGAATTTCCCATAGCTATAAGGCTTTTGAAGTCTATTAGATAAGCTGCTTTAATAAGTTTGGAAATAGTAATAAGTAATGACAATGCACTCTTGTCCTCTGGGTTTATGAAGTCCAATGTAACTTTCTGCCAAGTTTGCTGTTGCCATGAAAAAAAGTTACCTCCTTGGAGTTTCTTTATTCATCCTGCAAAATTTACATGAGAACACTTCTGTCTTATACGTTTGTTGAAACCTACACAGATACATTTGTTCGGGCACAGCATTTTGTCAATCTTTGATGTATCTGATGGATTCTGTCTGTAATTGTGCTCTTCATTATACAGGGATTACAATTTTTTTAGTGCATTAACAACTTACTCATTATTCAAAATTCTCCTGTGTAGTATAATGTCTAATAAACTTAGGCCACTCTTATTTGAAACATCCGATAGTCATTTGAAGTTTACTGTTTGCAATTATTGCTTTTTTATAAACATAACTCTCTTTCTAAATAAACATTCACCATTTTCTTTAATTACTTCAACATAAAACTCTATCATTCTCACTATCTCATCTGTGTAAATGTTGATTCAAAGTCCTGGATACTGTACCAATTGTAATTAACTGTTCCATTGCAGTGTACTTTTGTTTTCAAATTTGTTACAAAAATGAAATCCTAAATTCTGATTCAATCTGCCAACTGGATTTTGGGCTGGAAGTTTGTTTCAAATCCTGGTTGATTTCATTGTCCATTAACTTCAATGGGATAAAGAAATAGCCAGCTGGCTGCAGGAGAAGTGGTGGCCTGAGTGATAATGTCGCTGGATTAGTAACCCAGAGAACAGAATTATTGTTGTGTAAACAGAGGTTCAAATTCCAACATGGATAATGATTGAATTTAAATTCAACTAGTCAATCTGGAAGTAAAAACCATCCTAATGATGACAAAGAAACTTTTGATAATTGTCATAAAAGAAGCACATTTGGTTCATTCATACTTTTCAGGGTTATGCTCATGTGACCTGGCCAACATGCAACTCCAGACCCATAGCAGTAAAGTGGCTTGGCAAAACACTCAGTTGCATCAAGATTCTATAAAGTCTAAAGAAAGGAGCCAACATTGTCCTGGGAGTCCACAACACTGGCTTTGGACCCCATGACAACTCATGGCATCTGTTTAAATAAGGATCTTGTAATAAAACTCCTGTTGATTATCATCCCTTAACTGTTGATGAGTACTTCTTCATGTTGAACACCTTTTGGTGGAAACACTAGAGATGGAAAGGACACAGAATGCATTCTACATGGGGACTTGCATCACGAAGACTGGTTGAGTAGTAACACTACTGACCAAGTTGGCTGAAGGACATAGTTACTAGCTTGGGTCTTCTTGTTTAAATTTATTCACTGGTTAGGCCAACATTTATTGCCCATCCCTAATTGTCCACATTGCTGTGGGTCTGGAGTCACATGTAGGTCAGGCCAGGTAAGGATGGTAGTTTCCTTCGCTGAAGGACATTAGCAAACCAAATGGATTTTGTCAGCAATAGACCATGGATTCATGGTTATCATAAGGCTCTTAATTGCACATTTTTGAGTGAATCCAAATTCCACTGTCTGCCATGGCAGAGTTTGAACCCGAATCCTCAGGACATTACCTGAGTCTCTGAATGAACTGTCCAGCAAGAATAACACTCGGCCATCATCTTCTCATCTGTGGTATTTGATGACGAAACCACCAAAAGGGGAAAAAAAAGCCTCTTGACCTCATCTTCATCAATCTACCTGTTGTAGTTGCATCTGTCAGCAATTGTATTAGTAGTTCTGACCAATGCATAGTATCTCCATAGTGAGGATACATGATATAACTTTCTGGCAAACTCTCATATTTTGGTCAGATTTTCCCTGAAACTAGAAGTTTACATTGGAACTGCAGTCTCTTAGCTATGATTTATAAACATCACTTTAATCATTTTAGGAGCATCACTAGTGGCAAACAGAGTCAAAGAGTTCCTTTATTTCAATCATTATGGCATTCCTGATGTTAAGCTCTAATTATAGTATTTAAAATTTGATGCCATCTATTTTAAGTGACATGGGATTGTGATAATAAGTACAGATGTGAATTGTTTTGTTCCCAAACCAGTCATGATTTCTTCAAAAATTTGCAAATAAAATTTGAACCTTGATCTGATTGTATTTACTTAAATAATCAGTACCTTGTCAAAATGTTGAACTAATTTTTCAACTACCACTTTTGCAGAAATGTTCATAAACACTCTGTTTCAAGAAAGCTTGTTGAAATTTGCATGCTGGTATTGGATTAAAGGTGCAGGTTTAATTGATGTTGAGGTCTTTCCGCTACCTGAGATATAGGTATGTCTGGCCACACCTTCATGCAATTATAGCCAAAAGCAACATTTTACCCTGTGTTTTCCTATTACCCAAGAAAGCTGCCATTGGGATTATGTGAGCCACTGTAAAATGTATTTATGATACTCAGATTCTCAGAGACTAACAACTGATGGACCACTGCCCACTCCTCATCTGCTGGCATTTGAGATCATCAAGATTTCACAATTAATATTATTTTTTAAAAATAACACTAGGCTATTAGATCTGATTCAAATTCTGGAGTGTGCTATATCACATAATTCTTCTAATTCAGAACCCACTTCTTACATTATAGAAACAAGTCATCCTCATTCCTTTTATCTTTCTTATTTTTATTTAATTTTGGGGGAAATTGTTTCAAACAATTGAACTTCGAAGTTATCTCTTTTGTTTCATAGGCCCCTTCTCTTCTTGGCTAATTCTATAGGCTTGAGATCTAGTCACAATACAGTCAGGAACCAATCCACAATGCTCCTCCTGTTTCTTTTATATTAGTTGCTCCACCATCCCAAGTAAGCCAATATTTTTGAACCAGCTAGGTCATTTCCCGAGATAGAATCTTTAATCCAACTCTGTATAACAGGATTCTTTGTAACCTCCATGTACACCTCCAGTTAATATTCCCTCCTGTATTAAGCCCTCTGAAAGACAATAATGTTATCCGGCATCATCAGTCAATGTCTTGCCCCAATGTCTCTCAATATCTTGTTAGTTTATCTCCTTAATTTGAAGTATAAGGAAATATCTCTCCCTTTAAGATTAAATATTCAGAATATCCAGTGGTCTGGTTCTCTTCATTAATAATTGAGGAAGAATTTTCTTGATTGTCCTTAATAATTTCGAAGGAAACATGTTCTTTTGGTACTATAGTTACATATTAGCATCTATTTCCTTTCCCAATGTCCCCTTTTCTGACAATTACATCAAAGTTCCTATGGCAATTCATCTCCAACATTTGGCTTTATTATTTCAAGACTTATTAAATCTGTCACATATTCACCTTCACACACATCATTTACTGCATCCGCTGCACCTGATGTGGCCTCCTCTACACTGGGGAGACAGGCCGCCTACTTGCGGAACGTTTCAGAGAACACCCGCACCAACCAACCCAACCGTCCCGTGGCTGAACACTTTAATTCCCCCTCCCACTCTGCTAAGGACATGCAGGTCCTTGGCCTCCTCCATCGCCTTCCCGCCCCCACCCCCACTCCGGCCTATCACCCTCACCTTAACCTCCTTCCACCTATCGCATTCCTAACGCCCCTCCCCCAAGTCCCTCCCACCTACCTTTTATCTTAGCTGCTTAGCACACACTCCTCATTCCTGAAGAAGGGCTTGTGCCCAAAACGTCGATTCTCCTGCTCCTTGGATGCTGCCTGACCTACTGCGCTTTTCCAGCAACACATTTTTCAGCTTGTTAAATTGGAAGCATATCCACTATAGTAGGATAGATATCAAACAATGATGAGTCAGAATACAGGAAGGAGATAGAGGACTTGGTGTCATGGTGCAATGATAACAATCTCTCTTTCTCAATGTTGGCAAAACAAAAGAACTGACCATTGACTTCAGGAAGAAAGGAGGCAGACACGCCCCTATCTACATCAACAGAGTGGAGGTGGAGAGGGTCAAGAGGTCAAGTTACTAGGAGTGAAGATAATCGACAATCTGTCCTGGACTTCCCATGTAGATGCAACAGTCAAGAAGGCACAACAACACCTCAGGAGGCTTAGGAAATTCAGCATGGACACAAGAACCTCACCAACTTTTACAGATGTACCACAGAAAGCATACTGTCTGGGTGTAAAATGGCCTGGTATGGCAACTGCTCTATCCAGGACCGTAAGAAATTATAGAAGGTTTTGTGCACAGACAAACAATCATGGAAGCCAAACCTTCTCACCCATGGACTCCACTTATATTTCTTGCTGTCATGGAAAGGCTGCCAACATCATCAAAGATGCTCTCCCAACTCGGTAATGCTCTCTTCCAAGCTCTTCCATCAGGCAGAATATACAGTAGCATGAACCAACAGGTTCAACAACAGCTTCTTCAGTGCCATTATTAGACTGCTGAATGGACTCTCTAACTTCAAAGAATGTTGATCTTGCTAATGTTGATCCTGTTTTGCACACCTACTTGCAGTTATTGAACTATATGCCTTACTTTGTCTATGCATCCTATGATCTGTCTGTCGTTCTTTACTATAATCTGCCTGTACTGCATGCAGAACAAAACTTCTCACTTTACTTAGGTATATGTGACTGCAATGAATCCAATCAAATCATTTTTTTGTAATATCAATTTTTGGTTGAAGCCATTCTCCTTTATTACCTGGGTGCTCTTCTGTTTATCCCCCACAAGTAGAATTCCTTCCATGTGTAGATTTTTAATTCCTCCAACTTCCTTCTCATCCTTGTGGATTCCATCTCATCCTTGTGGATAGACTTTCCCCCATCCATAACTGTCTGAGAGAGATATCACAGATATCTACCAGAACTGATGCTTATCAAAATATGTTTTATATTTGCTCGAATGTTATTTCTGAATTCTTCCATAATCATGATTTTCCTTCACAAAATTCTTTTCTAGCTTCAGTGATTAAAGCCACTAATGCCACAGAATTTAATTTTCTCTTGCAAATTCTACAACTATCTGATTACATTTCTATCTTGTAGGCTTACATTTTACCTGAGACACTCTAGCAACAAGCTCATAAGGATTCAGTATTATTTTTTCAAATAGAACACAGTCTGCAGATTGCATTCAAACCTGTACCTGCAACATTAGGATCCAAACATCTTAAGGCTACTTCATCTGCACAGCTACCTTTCCAAATGAGGTAAAATATGGTAACTTTAGAGACTAAACCATGGACTTTTAGTTAAATGAAATCTCTTATTGGAATTGAAATCTTCCTCTGAACTACCATCTCTTCCTTTATTTTTACCTAATTCTTCTCCTTCTGATTCCTACTATCCAATTTCACTCTTGTTAATTCAAGCTGTTTAAAATACTTTTCCTGCAGTTTTCTTTCTCATTCCTTTCCATTGCTATAACCTAATTTCTCTTTTCCCCCTAACATGTGTTTTCCTTTCTAACTGAATCAACAGTAATTCCAGTTGTGACATCCTAATTTCAGGCTTCCCTCCTTTTTACTTTAAATGATGGATAATCTCTTCAAGCATCTCATCTTTAAAAGATATCTGTTTCATTTCTACATTCAATTTGTTTCTTTCCTAATTTATTTAACATTAAATTCAATTTATCTCAGAAAACCCTTTACAAAATTCAAAGCCTTTTTGACGCTCCATGCAATAAACAACACTTCTGTTTTAGGTTTAGAACCTCTAAGTAGCTTTATCTTTAAAAGAGATCACTGTTAAATTCCATCAATTCAAATCCTGGATGAGCCCATACTTGCTATGATTGAGCTGAGGACAAGTCAAATGCCAGGGTTAAATCTTGCTTGACAGATCACGTAAAATCAAAATACTGCAGATGCTGGAAATGTGAAATAAATACAGTAAATGCTGGAGAAACTCAATTGGTCTGTTAGCATTTGCTCAGAGAAAAACAGAGTTGACAATTCAAATCCATTATGACTCTTATTTAGAACTGAACCGTTATCTTTGTTTCACTCTTCACAGATGCTGCCAAACCAATTGAGTTTCTCCTGCACTTTCTGTTGATAGATTTATTTTCCTTTGTTTAGTTTGTTAATGTAGACACTGAGACATATTCACACAATGCTTTAGATTTCCTTTAACAACAGAACAGTGGTTTATTAACAAAATAAAACCTTTCCTAAAAAAACTAAGCAATTTAAATATAGAAGTTCCTGACAATGTCCTTTTCAGACACTCTTGAAGCCCAGAGAAATTACACTCCTGTCACGAATCTTTGGCATACTTTTTAACAGATGACAGACAGACTGTGGAGACAATGTACCTTTTCCAAATGTCAACAGGAACATTTCCAAAAATATGAAAGCCTAAACTTTGTCATTTCTAATAACCTGCAGATTTCTAAACAAACTGTCTTGATTTGAATGTGATACCAAGTAAACCCTTCTGTTGAAGTAACTGTTTCCCTGAACAGCTATAGCCTGCCCCTTGGGGAGAAACGAAACTTGAGTCTAAGCCCAAAGCTGATGTCTTCTGAACAGAACTGGAAACAAAGCTAAGGGCCTTAATGATTTACGAGGTTTTAAATCCAACATTGTAACCATCTTTCCATTAACACCACCAGAGGCTGAGATCACTTGCTTTCTGCCAATATGTTGGATTCAGTCACTGCTCTGGAAAGAGTTTCTGAAAACCCATCACAGAAGCGAATGCCTGATGGGGAGGTGATGGCCTAGTGGCATCATTGCTAGACTATTAATCCAGAAACTCAGCTAATATTCTGGAGAGATGGGTTCAAATCCCCTCATGGTAGATGGTAGAATTTGAGTTCAATTAAAATCTGGAAGGAAGATTCTAATGATAACCATGAAACAATTGTTGGGAAAAAGCTATTTTGTTCACTAATGTCCTTTAGGGAAAGAAACTGCCATCCTTATCTGGTTTGGCTTGCATATGACTCCAGACTCCCAACAATGCAGTTAACTCTTAAATGCCCTCTGGGCAATAAAAGCGCTGGCCTAGCCAATCATGACCTCATTTCATGAATAAATATTAAAAGAAATTCCAAAGAACTGCGGATGCTGGAAATCCAAAAGAAAAACAGAAATAACTGGAAAAAACTCATCTGTGGAGAGAAAGCAGAGTGAACATTTCAGGTCCATCTGCACCTTTTTTGAAATCCAAATTCTAAAAATAACATAAACATATGTATATAAATTATACAACTTCCAACACAGTTTTGTTTCTCATCTTTTCCTTCATCACGCAAATAGAAATGAGATCATTCTCAATACCACAATGGAAAAGAACAAATAAAGGAGAGCATTATGGACAAGGGAGAGTTAGTAGAAAGATCCCCCTTTTGTTATCTCTCAGCTGATCTCAGATAGATGTGTTTCAAAGAAGCAATGTTTAAACCATTGGATGCTGTCACCCTCAAGAATAGACAAAATAAACTTTTCCCTATAAGATTAATACAAAAGGAAAAATAAATAAATGTTTTCTAGCAGCCAAGTGTAATTCCAATAACACACAATTATGTGCAGACATGTACAGATAAGAAGATTGATTCCAAAGGAAGAAGCACGCATTTATATTCATATAAAATTTGAAAATCCACTGTTACACCTTGAGTCTTTCAAGATGAAAGCTTGAAATATCGCAGGTTTGAGGTGCTTTTTGTTCATGGAAAAAATGGACATTGGAGATTTCTGCTGACAATTTTGCAATGACTATGTACACCAGCAGGTTTCTGGCTTTGCTTCCATTAAGATACACTAAGGGCCAAATGAAGATTTGTCTGGGATCACAATAGTCAGTAAAAGGCAAACCCTAATTTTGCTGCCCATTTGTCTAATGTACAAGAAGATGAGAGAAAGCTAGCTGGAATTTTTTTTTTAAATTAAGAATCCTGAAGAAGGATCATATCGGACTGAAAAGGCTAATTCTGTTGTTCTCTCCACAGATGCTGCCAGACTTATTGGTTGCTCCAGCCAAAATAAATGGATGAATTTTCTGAGGAGTCTCCTTCATTTGCATGACAGGAGAGAACTGCACATTTCTTACAGGGGAATCCGATCAGGGTTCGGATCAGAAAATGCGGAACCATACTTCGGTTTGGATAGTTGTCTCAGAGCACAGAACTGTCTGGGGAAGTAAACCAGGCCCGTAGATAGTAAGCTGCTGTATTCAGAAATGTAAACCTCCAGAATCACGGGCTGCCACTTTGATTGCTACAGTCAAATGGTAAGTATATAATGTAAGTATGAGGTGAGGATGTCGGGATTCTAGAACACCAGATGGATAAGGGTTAGGGAACAGGTAGGTAGGTAGGTTGCCAGGTGGGATAGGGTACCAAGTGGGGACTGTATAGGATGCCAGATGAGTAGAGTGGCAGGTGGGTAGGATACCAAGAGATTAGGTGACAGGGTTAAAGGAAGCAAGGGAGCCAGGTAAGTGATGGCATTTTTAAGGTAGGTTAGAGTGGGTGGAGATTTTGTTTTAAAAATTCATTCATGGGATGAAGGTGTCACTGGCTAGGTCAGCATTTATTGCCCATCCCTAATTTAAGGTTCAACCATATTGTTGTGGGGTCACATGCAGGCCAGACCAGGTAAGGATGGCAGTTTCCTTCCTGAAAGGACATTAGTGAACCACATGGGTTTTTCCAACAATTGACAATGGATTTATGGTCATCATTAAACCCTTCATTCCAAATATTTATTGAATTCAAATTCAACCATCTTCCATGGCAGAATTCAAACTCGGGTCCCCAGAATATTACCTGGCCTCTGGATTATCAGTTCAGTGATAATACCACGAGGCCATTGCTTCCCTTAACCAACCCGGGGCGGGAAGGGGGTGTTCCATCCCAGGGGACGGTCATGCTGCATGAAAAATAGAGTATACAGAAGCATTTTGGACCTGGAACAGGCAAAATGGGGGAGAAAAGTTGGGGTCCATATTGGTGCCCAGTCCAGAGACAGGGCAAGGGAATGGTGACAGCTCAGAAGCTGGGGAGGGGGGTGGGAAATGGTTAGTGAGTCTGGATTGGGAAAGAGAGGTTGCCAAGTTTGGAAGTGAAGCAGAGGGGCACCAGGTCCACAACAGCTGAAGAAGGGAGTGAGGGAAAGGGCATCTGTGGGTCCTGTGCCAAGAAAAAATGAGATGCCAGAATGCCACAGGGGAAGGGGTGAGTGGAGGAAGGGAGGGAGGGAGACACAAATTTAGTCACTGATAGGAACGGGTAAGGAACAGGAGAACATGGGACACTGGGTCAAAAGCGGGTTATGGGAGTGGCAGCATGTCTAGTGTGGGTATATTAAATAAAGGTGGGATCAGGGAAGAAGGGCAGAGTGCCAGAGGCATTTCATGCTCAGACTGGGTGAGGATGGGCTGATGGGTTGACCGGTCTGGAGCAGTTGGATTGGGGGATGAGATGTTGCTGGATCTGGAGCAGGGGAAGGGTGTAGTGAGTACTGGGGGAGAAGGGAAGTGTCGTGATCAGCCAGGTGAGCTTCATAGAAGATCAATTTCCTGATTGGGGCTGTTAATCTGAGACCCCTGACTGACAGATAAGAACAGGAGTGTCAGATATCCTGGTCACTCTGACAGCTGGCTCTGAGGGAGCTGGATCAGTGTCAAGGATTTTCCATGTGTAAATAAAAGGTGACTTGGTGCATATGGGATTTATTCAGCAGAATCTTCAATTTCCCAGGCAATCCATTCAGATCTGCTATGATTATGATTCTGCAGGACCCCGACCTGCAACTCTCAACTAGGTTCAGATACCAACTATTCTCCCATTGGAAAATGCTAGCCAAAAGATTACGGTGTAGAGGATAACATATTGGCATGGATAGAAAATTGTTTGTTAATGAACAGTGAGCAGAAACATTGACTGATCTTTTGTATAATGCAACATGTAGCGTGCCCCAACATTACCACTGGGCCCCAACATTTTACAATTTATAGGAATGTCGTGGGAGATGGGACTAAAGATATACTTCCTAAGTTTGCTGATAACAAACATAGGGAGCAAAGTACGTTCTGAAGAGGCCATAAAGGAGGCTATAAATGGATACAGATATATGTAGTGAATGGACAATGTTGTATGATTGCACAAATCTCTGTACCTTCAGGGCAGTGAGATGACACCATTAGATGTGACGGTCTCGAACATGAGGATTCTATCTTACTCTCTCTACATTTTATTTAGTGGTTCTTGGTCTGTCATCAAACAACCAGATCACCAGTCAGTTAATCGGTCAGTCAACTATGTAAGTAATGTAATAATAATATGAGTAAACATATAACTCAGTCTGTTCTTTGCAAGTCTGAACTGTCAGATTAGTGAATTAATTAGTTGGCATTAAACTTCCAGATAGCTGGCTGAATACGAGCATGGGGGTCTCAGTGATAAATGTTACGTAGGCTGACATTCAGAAAACAATGAAGCACTTCATGCTGTTAGCAAGTGGTCACAACATGGGGGTAGCAGAAGCAACAAGGACTACTAGAAAATGATGACAATATTCATATCCGAAACTGGCGATGAGTTGGTCCCAAAGTCACAGTTACAGAAGTCAATTTCTTATCAGTAATTCTCAATCACTTATCCAAGGTCAGAGCTGAAGTTACATTTTCACCTCCAAGAATGAACTCTACAGCTGTACTGAAGGAAGAAACATAGCTGGAAAATACTTTTTCCACTGTTTCATAAAAGTGGGATCTATTTTTTTTAAATGCTGATTTGAAAAAATGAGGATTTTTATTTGTTCATTTCAAGGAAACACACATAGAACATAGAATGTTACAGCGCAGTACAGGCTTTTCAGTCCTCGATCACACGTCGAACTGTGGAACCAATCTGAAGCCTATCTATCTCACACTATTCCACTTTCAACCATATCTTTATCCAATGACCATTTAAATGCCCTTAAAGTTGGCGAGTTTACTACTGTTGCAGGCAGTGCATTTCATGCCCCTACTGCTCTCTGAGTAAATAAACTATCTCTGACATTGGTCCTCTATCTATCACTCCTCAATTTAAAACTATGTCCCCTTGTGCTAACCATCACCATCTGAGGAAAAAGGCTATCATTGTCCACCCTATCTAACCCTCTGATTATGTTAGATGTCTCAATTAAGTCACCTCTCAAATTTCTCTCTAACAAAAAGAGCCTCAAGTCCATCATAAGATCTTCCCTCCATACCTAGGCAACATCCTAGTAAATCTCCTCTGAATCCGTTCCAAAGCATCCACATCCTTCCTACAATGCGGTGACCAGACCTGTATGCAATAATCCAAGTGTGGCCGCAGCAGAGTTTTGTACAGCTCCGAAATGCAATCCTTCTACCAATAAAAGCTAACACACTGTATGCCTTCTTAATAACCTTATCGACCTGGTGGCAACTTTCAGGGATCTATGTACATGGACACCAAGATCTCTCTGCTCATCCACACTACCAAGAATCTTACCAAGTTAAAAATCACACAAAACCAGGTTATAGTCCAACAGGTTTAATTGGAAACACACTAGCTTTCGGAGCGACGCTCCTTCATCAGGTGATAGTGGAGGGCTCGATCGTAACACAGAATTTATAGCAAAAATTTACAGTGTGATGCAACTGGTGTTGTGTGATTTTTAACTTTGTACACCCCAGTCCAACACCCGCATTTCCAAATCAAGAATCTTACCATCATTCTTTATTCCTGTTGCTCCTTCCAAAGTGGAACACCTCACTTTTCTGCATTAAACTCCATTTGCCACCTCTCTGCCCAGCTCTGCAGCTTATCTATGTCCCTCTGTAACCTGCAACATCCTTCAGTACTGTCCACAACTCTATCGACCTTAGTGTCTTCCACAAATTTACTAACTCATCCTTCTATGCCCTCATTTTAGATTAGATTAGATTACTTACAGTGAGGAAACAGGCTCTTCTGCCCAACAAGTCCACATCGACCCGCCGAAGCGCAACCCACCCATTCCCCTACATTTACCCCTTTACCTAACACTACGGGCAATTCAGCATGGCCAATTCACCTGACCTGCACATCTTTGGACTGTGGGAGGAAACCGGAGCACCCGGAGGAAACCCACGCAGACACGGGGAGAATATGCAAACTCCACACAGTCAGTCGCCTGAGTCGGGAATTGAACCCGGGTCTCTGGCACTGTGAGGCAGCAGTGCTAACCACTGTGCCACCGTGCCGCCCGCTCATCTAGGTCATTTATAAAATTGACACCAGCAGTGGCCCCAAAACAGATCCTTGCGCTACCCCACTAGTAACTGAACTCCAGAATGAACATTTCCCATCAGCCACCACTCTCTGTCTTCTTTCAGTTAGCCAATTTCTGATCCAAACCACTAAATCACCCTCAATCCCATGCCTCTGTATTTTGTGATATAGCCTACCATGGGGAACCTTTTCAAATGTCTTACTGAAATCCATATGCATTACATATACATAACTGCTTTACCCTCATCCACCTACTTGGTCATCATCTCAAAGAACTCAGTCAGGTTTGTGAGGCACGACCACCCTTCACAAAACCGTGTTGACTATCCCGAATCAACTTATTCCTTTCTGGATGATTATAAATCCTATCTTTTATAACCTTTTCAAACACTTTACTCACAACCCAAGTAAGGCTCACAGGTCTATCATTTCCAGGGTTGTCTTTACTTCCCTTCTTAAACAAGGGGATAACATTTTGCTATCCTCCAGTCGTCTGGCGCTATTCCTTAAGACAATGATGACATAAAGATCAAAGGAGAGGCTTTGCAATCTCCTCCCTAGATTCCCAGAGAATCCAAGGATAAATCCCATCCAGTTCCAAGGGAATTTTCTATTTTCATACTTTCCAGCATTGCTAACACTTCCTCCTTGTGAACACCAATACCTTCTAGTCTAGTGGCCTGTATTGTAGTATTCTGCTCAACAACATTGTCTTTTTCCAGTATGAATACGGATGAAAAATATTCATTTAGCACTTCCCCTATCTCCTCAGACCCCATGTACAGCTTCCCACTACTATCTTTGATTGGTCCTAATCTTTCTCTAGTCATTCTTTTATTCCTGATATACTACAGAAGCTTTAGGGTTTTCCTTGATCCTATCTACCAACGAATTCTCAAGTCCTCTCCTGACTCTACTTAGCTGTCTCTTTCGGTCTTTTCTGGCTAGCTTGTAACTCTCAAGCACCCTAACTGAGCCTTCACGTCTCACCCTAACATAAGCCACATTCTTCCTCTTGACAAGAGATTCAACCTCTTTCGTAAACCATGGCTCCCTCACTTGACCACTTTCTGCCTGTCTGACAGGTATATACTTATAGAGGACACACAGCAGCTGTTCCTTGAATAAGCTCCACATTTCCACTGTGCCCACCCTCTGCAGTTTCCTTCCCCATCCTATGCATCCTAAATCTTGCCTAATCACATCATATCTGCCTTTCTCTCAGCAATAACTCTTGCCCTGCAGTATATACCTATCCCTTTCCATCGCTAAAGTAAACATAACGGAATTGTGGTCACTATCACCAAGGTGCTCACCTACCTCCAAATCTAGCACCTGGCCAGGTTCATTACCCAATACCAAATCTAATGTGGCCTAGTTCCTTCTCGGCCTGTTTATATACTGTGTCAGGAAACCATCCTGCACACCTAGAACAAAACAAAAACACTGAGTAAAAATGCAGAAAACAAATTTAGACATTTAAAAAACCTTATCTGTGGCCAGATGCCAGCTGATTTCGCAATTTTGTATTCTTGAAGTTGCCTACTCACTCTTTCTTTGGCATGAATGCCATCTACAGGCACAATCCTAAAACTACCAAAGTAACTATTAAAGCAATAACAACAGGGGGAAAAACACAGAGGAGTCAACAACAGCAAAATAATAAAAGCTTTAATTGCAACAAAAAGATATTCACTTGCAATTGTAGACGAGCAGGAACAACTGAGTTATGTGGAAGGTGAGCATCTGCACATTGATTGGCAATCCAGTCTCATTCTGTCCAAACTTCAATTGTCAAAGAGAGAATGAATCTTCAATTCATAGATCAGCAAGTAACTGTCAAAGAGAGGCAGGTTGCCAAACATTTTTTTTTTTAAATCGCTTTGTGGAACAAAGAATTGAGAAAAAAACTAAATCTTCTGGTATCTTTTGTGATGACCACAAAGATCCAGTCAAGATTGTCTAAATCCTGGAAAATTAATGTAAGGTCAGAGTTAACTTCAGGAGATATGAGCTTCAGGCTTGATTCATATCATACCATCAACGGCCAGGTAACTATACTGGTCAATTCATCAGCAGATGTCAATGCAAAGATACAGATTGGGATTTCACTAAAGCTAGCTGAAAGACTGATGGAACCGATCATTGCCTCTATCAAATTTTGCCAAAAGGCACTTCTTGACAAATGTAAAACTGACACCGTTGGTGCATGGATAGAAGGATGTTATTTCAAAGTATTTAGAGGAGGACAGAGGCAGCTACAAATTCTTGATTCCAGACTACCTATTGCAGCCAAAACCAAGAACAACAAAATCTCCAAATCTTGCGTGAGGTGTGAATTGGCTCATTTACTAAAACAGTGCCCAACTTGTTGTGAGTCATGTAAGCTATGTTCTATACAAGGTCAAGGATTTAACATGTGCAAAAAGTCCAAACATAATTCTCCACATGTAAAATAGAGTCAGCCAAGGAACAACCCAAAGAAGTTTTCAAAGCACCATCCATGGGACACCTTTTTTTACAGAATAAAAGTGGGCTGCACGGTGGCACACTGGTTGTGGATGGCACAGTGACACAGTGGTTAGCACTGCTGCCTCACAGCGCCAAGGACCCAGGTTCAATTCCCACCTCAGGCAACTGTCTGTGTGGAGTTTGCACGTTCTCCCCGTGTCTGTGTGGGTGTGCTCCGGCTTCCTCCCACAGTCCAAAAATGTGCAGATTAGGTGAATTTGCCATGCTAAATTGCCTGTAGTGTTAGGTGAAGGGGTAAATGGGTGGGTTGCTCTTCGGAGGGCCGGCATGGACTTGTTGGGCCGAAGGGCCTGTTTCCACACTGTAAGTAATCTAATCTAAATCTAAAATCACAAGTTGAAGAATTGCAATGTTACAACTTGCAGACCCAGTCAGACAGTATACATGGTCAATATGGATGCTGTCTGAAAATCTGAAACCTTTATTTCCATTGAAGGGATATATATATAATGAAAAGAATGGAGAACAGGCAGTGGGACAAGTGCATGTATCATCCCTTCAGATGCACTCGGGAAAATGGCAAAGTGTAGTGGAGTGCACACACAGTAAGCTAATTGCTTACCATGGGCAAAACATCCCATATATTGTAGTTATTTGTCTTAAATGTCAATATCGCCCCTTGGGACCGATACCTTAAACTTTTTACATTATTGATACAGCAGGGTTAAATTTCACACAACACCAGGTTATAGTCTAACAGGTTTAATTGGAAGCACACTAGCTTTCGGAGCGACATTCCTTCATCAGGTACAGCAGGATCTTCTACTAGTGGTCTAACATGTGCACAGATCTATATATCATCACAATCCCCAGAATAACCAAAATTTTAATTCCAACGTCAGACATTCAAGATTGCAACATTGAATCTATTCAATATTATGATTCTTTCAAGCTTACCACATTGGAAGTAGATGCTTCAGACAATGGCCTCAGAGCATGTCTATCAGCGGAAGCCAAGCCAATGCATTTGTTTCCAAAATCGGTAAAACTACGCAAGCCAACAACTTCAAAATGGAAAGGAAAATTTTGGCTTCAGTTTTCAGAGTACAAAGGTTTCATACGTTCTTATTCTTAAGCATTTCATTGTGCATGCTGATCACAATCCAAAGGAAATGATCTGTCACTATCCTCTCACAATTACACGTCCATGACTACAACATCTACTTGTGATGATCCAAGTGTATGGTTTTGAAGTGCAGTATAAACCAGGCTCATAAATGATAATTCCTAATGCTCTTGCAAATCCAGTGAAGAGAAAAAAAGTGTCCCTGTAGGCCTGCTATTGATACTATTGAATCAGAGTTAAAAGAAAGTCTCCATATCAATCTCACTCATTTGTCAGAACCAAGCAAATCAATTCAACAAGTTGCATCTGATCAAGTCCAGCTGCAACAGCTCAAGACAATCACCTTCAACTGATAATAGAATAAGGTCCTCTTATGGTGCAATGGTAGCATCTCTACCTCTGAGCCAAAAGGCCTGAGTTCAAGTCCCATGTGCTCAGGAGGTTCATAATAACATGCAAAAAAAAATCAATAAATAACCTGAACACATTCAAAAGAACCCCCAAAAGCATGTTCTTTCCAGCCATTCAGAGAGGACTCTCTACAAATGCGGTTTTCAAAGGCAAATGTTTGAATATTCCACAAGTTGTACCTTGAGATATGCTTGACCACTGACATCTGAGGTCACATGGGTAGAGAAAAAAAAAGGAGATCAGCTTATGAATCCATGTAGTGCCCTAACGTCAGTAGATATCGGTCAATTTATTAAGTTGAACAAAATATGTCGACTCATTTGTCCTGACAATTGGAAGAAACTCTTATTTCAAATAAAATTCCTTCGAAGCTCTGTTGTTAGATCACAACTCATATTTTCCATGGCAAGGACACAACCAGAACTTGTGGCTATTTTATCAATTTCCATTTTTGGAGGCAAATCAAAGATAGTACAACTACAGCAGTTGTTGACCATTAATTGCTATATTCAATGTGTTTGGCGTTTCTTTTTTATTATAGAATCACCACAGTGTGGAAACAGGCCATTCAGCCCAACAAGTCCACACTGACCCTCTGAAGAGCATCCCACCCAGACCCAACACCATAATCTATCCCTATAACCTTGATTTCCCATGGCTAATGTACCTCACCTACGCATCCCTGAACACCATGGGCAATTTAGTATGGCCAGTCCACCTAACTTACACATCTTTGGACTGTGGGAGGAAACCCACACAGACACAGGGGGGAATGTGCAAACTCCACACTGACAGCCACCCAAGGTGGGAATTGAACCCAGGTCCCTGGCGCTGTGAGGCAGCAGTGCTAACCACTGAACCACTGTGCCAGCCTCAGCAAATTCTATCCAACAATGATCTAATGCATCCATATGCAGGAAATGAGTATACATCTCCTCATTATCCTCATTGTAATAGTCTCATAGAATACACTTTTCAGACAGTAAAATCTATGGTCATTCAATGCAGAGCTACTTGCCAACGCTTTCAGATAGCCATGCTATGAGTATCTATGAGTTACTCTTCCAGGCAATAGTTTTGGTAGCAGTCATGTTTGGAAGGCAGGTCTACACAGTTCTTCCCTCTCACACTCCTACCATCCAAAAACATGTATGCAACACCTTGTTGCAAAGGAAGAAGAAAATGGTACCACCGCATGATTACTGGGCTTGCAGACAGTTTTCTTTCTAAATAAACAAAGTCTATGCATCAGATTCATATCTTCTTTTGAATATAGGAAAGATATCATTATGTTGTGTACAGTCCAGGTCATAGGGCAAAGCATGGTTAAATCCTACAAAAGGAAACAATCAATACATCTGAGTATGTACATGACCAACCATCTGTCATACAGTTGATGGTTCTGATACTGAAAGTCTCACACCCACCAATAGCCAGACATCCATAACGCACACTGCAATTCTGTTGGCAAGGAAAGATTGCACACCACAGAGTGAAGCTACACAGCCATGACATGACTACTTCTGATCATGTTATACATCCACCAAAAATTACAATGTTACCCTGGACATTCTTGTATACATTTATCAGAATAGGCTTTCTATTCTTCAAAAGAAAAATAAAGGGATATTGTATTATTGCATAGATCTCAGAAAGGCACTATATCTTTAATACAGCGAGATGCTGTCCCAACATTTAACACTGGTGCGTAAGCAGTATCTAATATTCTCTGATATATATTCCATTAGTTGGCTGTTGGTTTGTTAACAAACAAGCAGCTAGCTAGCCAAAGTATGAATAATGTAATATCAATCTCATAAGCTTATTACCCATACTGTGAATGTACATCAGATGTTAATATTGGTTGGCACAGTTAATTGCTAATAATCTTTCAGATATCCAACTCAATATGAACTTGACTCCTTACACTGTATGATATGGGCTATCATATGGAAAACCACAAAGCACATAATTCTGGTAGAAAGAGATTATATCAGACAAACATCTGGCAAATGAGTACTGTATAATGTGGAAAAATGTGAAGTTATCTATTTTTGCACAAAGAATAAAAAGGAAGCATATTAACTAAATAGTGAGAGATTATAGCGCTCTGAGATGCAGTGGATTCTGGGTATGCTAGTATACAAACCACAAAAGGTTAGTATGCAGATACAACAAGTAAGAAAGAAAGCTAATGAAATGTTATTGTGAGAGGAAATTAATACAAAAGTAGAGAGGATAAGCTTCAGTTATACAGGACATTGGTGAGCCACTTATATTATTATATTATTATATACGTATTATATACAGTAAACGTAATGGTCTCTTTATTTAAGGAAACATATAGATGTTTAAGAAACAATTCAAAGAAGTTTTATTACATTATTAGCCAAGTTGCCTTTTGATGAAACAGTCTAGGTTTATAGCTGCTGGCATTTAAAAAGTAAGAAATGAAAATTCATTGATACGTAGAATCAATGAGTGATTTTAAAAGGTGAACATGGAGAGAATATTTTCTCTAATGGAGGAATCTAATGCTAGGGATCACCGCTTAAAAATAAGCAGGCACCAATTTAAGTCAGAGATTAGGAGATTGTGTTTTCTCTCACAGAGTGACTTAAGAACTTTCTTCCTCAAAAGAGTGGAAGCAGAGTCTTTGAATATTTTTAAGGCAAAGATCAATATATTCTTGCTAAGCAAGGGGATGAATGATAGTAGGTGGGACGCGGAGTAATTAAGTCCATACTTTTTAATGCCTTCTCAATGAATTATCCCAAAAAGCATGTTGCATTTAATATTCTGTCTGAATAAGCAAACTAACTCCAAGCTTTATGCAGTTCCATTGGTATTGGCAGTTAAGAAGTGAGATCACATGATTTCTCAATTCTATCCTGATTCCAAAAAAAATTGTCTTTTCTCCATTTTCTTTCCCAGAAAAAGAAAAGCGGCCATGTTCCATAAGTCTCACTGGCAGGAACCTCTGACCCAGGTAAGTCAGCGGTGCATTCAGCTGGAGGGCAAGGTGGGGGTGGTGGGTGTTTGGGTCATAAAGTATAGTAGGTTACAAAGGATAGCAGAAATACTTTCTTGGGGTAACTCTCTTCTTTTCCATAGTTATAAAAAAATTAAAATGATCTCCCATGCTTTGGGTGAGGTAATACCGGGATCAGAGCTTTTAACAAGCTCAATTTGACCTTATTTATATAATTAATATAAATTATTTATTTATATATGGCACATGGACTGCTGATTTCACCACTCTCTCAACCTCCATGTTATCTGCATCAGCTCAAGGATCAGTAGAAAGCTGGTGAGCTAACCTCCCAAACTATTTGACATGTCACCACTGAAAACACACCCGGGGAGGCACATAATAACCAGCCCATGGTTAATCATATCATCCAGCTGTTCAACATATCTTCCCTCATGGTTTCTACGCATAAGTAACATATGATCATTAATCTAGCACCCCAGATTATTCGGGAGGCAGTTTCTTCCATCAGTCACATCCCTGCCAAATTTAATCGGATATGATTGGAAAACAATAATTGGGGGCCCCATGTAGGACTGTGTAGGGCTGTGTACACTGTCACATCAGAGAAGTGGGGAGAAATTATCTCTCTCTAGCTGTCAGGCTTCCCAAGACCAGTGTTAGAAATCATAATTGGGAAAAAATCTGAGGCATGTAGCCTCAGTAAATGTATCCCAGAAGCTGTTCTGTTGACTGCTTCATCAGCACTTCCCAAACCATCCAGCTTCTATTGATACTAGAAGTAGAAAGTGAGTTCGGCGATAGATGTACGGGAGAGATTTCTATGCACATTATTCTTCATATCAGACATGAACTCACCAAGTTGGGATGGTTAAAATTTGAGCTATAATTTGTATCAAAATACTCATGCTCTTTTGCTCTGTTAAATGCCCAAATATCAACCCATCTATTTTCTCTACAATTTTTGTATTTCCAAAATCTTCTTCATTTCAAATCACAACATTTTTCATTTTTCACAGACTCAATCATGGTTCCTCTTCAGTTGCTTACAGGATACTGTCTGTTCCATCTTTCATGTGCACAACAACTTCCCTGAAAGGTTATTTGTAATATTTCGAATCTAAAAATTAGAAGCTTCTTTTTAAAAATTATAAGCAGCTTGAAACAAAATGCCTCAGTAAACTCAAACTATACCCATGTGTCCTGCAATAAGCCTGAGATTCTATCATAACCCACTGGGCATTCTGTTCATCTCCTTTTACCATTTAAAATCTTTCAGTGGTCTTTTCCAGCTAGTGAGCAAAAGGCCTTAAGTAGTTTCTGGGAATGAAATTAATGCAAACAGGCACTCAACATGGAATTTCCTTCTAACAATTTTTTGTTTTATCTTCCACTAAATTGATTTTATATCAAATGTGAAGACATAATCCATGTGAAGATCACAAATGCATTCTATAGAGCATTGTAATTTCTGTTGAGCAAAGGAGGCATGAATCACAATCTTTCATTATTTTTTGAAGTGTAATAGTGCATCTACTCAAGAGAGTTTCTAATACAATATCACTGGGGATAAAAGAAGCAGCATTAAACCTTACTTTGTTCTTATACACAGATAAACATAAAAGCTGCCCCAGATGATTCCCAACATCATTACTTCTCCCACTGCTGCAATGGATAATGCCAAATGGCTGGAAGATTTAGACCAAGCTTAGAAGTTTCTCTTATTAAAAAAAATGATTTTAAAGTGAAACAACAAGTTTAAATGACAGGAGGAAAAATTCAGAATTTGACAACATTTTGCTGTAGTCCCTGTGGTCAAAAGCAGCCACTGGCCTGGTCACTATTCTCTGACAAGTGATTTTCAAATGGAACACAACCTAAGCTTTGCACTCACTTTATTTGACGCTTCGATTTGAGATTGATCTCTGAGGACACTCTGGCTTTCTGAAACTGGGATTATTGGATCTTGTGGCTTTCTCAGATGCATGGAATCATTTGAAACACAACATGTATAAAGTATGTTGAACATCCTGCCTGACTGTGAACTATTCCAAAATTCTGGTCAGCACAATAATTAGCATTTTTAAAAACAGAACACAGCTCCATGCACACTGCACTTCAAATATAACCACGCTTGGATTTTATGCATATTTAATAAAATAAAGATATGTATTCAAAGATGAATGAGTAACAGCAAAAATTAGAGTGAATACATAAAAATTATAAATCAATTGTTTACCTATTTTAATTCTACAGCGGAATCCACAGATTGTGTAAATTAACAGATAATGAGGAGATTGCTAAATCATTTGTAGTCAGTTACTTGACAATTTAACATTGCTAAAATGTACTGTTAATGGACTGGCTCTGGTCCTGTGACTACCAATCATTAATTATAAACTGCAACAGAATACTAAAGCTCAGAGAACATTTTTGGTTGGCATAGCATGTTGCAGAGAATTTTCAATTCACCCCTCAGCCCTAGATTTGGATCCATCTCAGACAGATGGGCTGAAAGGCAGTTAACTGTTGGCAGTTAAAGGTCTCTGTTGAAATTTGCTGTGATTCTTCTTGATGGATAGTCTAGCCAGAGGTGAGAAATTGAAATGTCATTTTGACATAGTTGTCTGTGCTTGTGTATACATAATATATATAAATTAAATGCAAGTACATATTTATATGCTAATGTGCTTGGGAAGTGCTTAATGCTGTCATTGTGTACTGTATAAAACCATCCTCATGTGCCAACATCATCTTGCTCCTTTGTAACGAAAACAGTTACCAAATAAAACAAACTGTGCATACTGGCCGAATTTCAGTAATAGCCTTCCACTTTTAAAATGAATGAAAAATCAACAACAGGAATGTAGCTACCTGTGTTAAACTTTACTCACCAAACTCTGAGTTGCATTCGGTTTAACTTGTGTCTCCTTACTCATGCACCAATCATGAAGTCCAGTGGCATTTTGTAATAATTCTCACCTGTTTAGTTTTCAAAAGCTGCCACTGTGTCAACTGCAAAATAGTTGAGATATGAAAGGACTTTCAGTAACATTATCCACCACGAATCATAGGTTATCCCACATGACTGAAGATGTGGTTCACAGTTCTCTGAAAGAGATTCGAGGGATTTAATTTTCTTTACCTACAGCAGATAAGTAGTTAAATAAATCTGCTCCCTTACATATCATTTCCTTAGATAACAAAATCTGTGCTTGTAACTGAGAAGGATGAAAGGAGTGATGGGGGAGGCGGGTTCAGATCACAATTGTAGAGGTGAAAAATTATATTTTACAGAAAGGGATGGTGGAAAAATTGCAATGTGCAAGAACACATGAGTCTTAGAGGGTGAAATCTTAACAGTTCTTTAGAACTAAAATAAAAATCCAAAAGGGATAATCCAAGTACTCCATACCAAACAGTAATTTCTTCATGTAGTCACTGAAAACAGCACAATATTATTTATTTTTACTTATGGTTAAACAAATTAACATTGTTAAATTTTAAAAACTGCATCTATAGTATAATTTTTCATGCATTTCACTAGTGAAAAATAAACTTAAACTAACAGGTCAAACCACCTTCATCAAACTATTTGATCAATTACTTGTTTCCTGCTACTTTCCAAGAAAATTCTGGCTGTAGAAGGCCCTTCAGCCCATCATAGTTGATCCATTCAGAAAGTTTCCAACCTTCCACCATTACAGCTTGCAATCCTTTCTGAAGTGGTTCTGGGATTTTGACCACTCTTCTGTACCATGAACACTTTTTGTGCAAAGCCAAAATCCTGATACCAGTTCTGAGTTCCTTTTAACAGCTCAGATCCGTGACCCTCAGTTCTTCTCTTACTGATTATTTCAAGCATGTTTCTTGATGACATTTTTCCATTCCACTTATTACCTGATATAACTTCATTAAATCACCTCTCAATGCCAAACTAGGATTTTTGTTTTCTATGTCATTTTCTTCTTTTTAATTACCAAATTTTCAGCTCGATATTTGTTCCTTATTGGTGCTTACCAGCTAAGGTGAACAATCTTTGATTAGTCATTGGATATTTGTCTCATGATTTAACATTTCAACCAATCATTAGCTTCTGCCTGGCATCTTTGAACGGGCGCATCAGATACCAGTTTATTAACTAGTGTATAGTTAGGCAAACACTATACCAAAGTGTAGTGTGATTGGATAGCGAGCTGAACCTTTACTTTCTAATAAATTGACAATCTGCAGCTATATCTGTTCATTCTATATAAACATTGATGCACAAAATGCTGTTTTATTTTCCCAAATGTGCAAAAGTGCATGATTTTCATTTAATTAGCTTCTGTGATCCTTGTTGTTCCTTTTAGCTCTACAATACACATTCAGTTTATTCAGTAGCAGGCATGTTTTGGAGGATGTACACATTTTTAGAAAAATCTTTATGTATATTTCAGTTTGTTACATATTTATTGCACTGAAAGTGTACTTTGCACTCCATAAGGCATAGCATTTATTTAAAATTCGAGAATCAAATAATTTCTACCAAAGGTCAATCTAAGAAGACCATTTAGTAACATCACTTCAAAGTCAGCTCATAATTCTACATGTCTCATTGTCTCACTGAAAAATTTTAACTTACTTATCATTATAATTGAGAATTAAATTTATCTCTGTGTTGAATAACATGGCTCTAGTTATATTTGGCTGAATCTGAGCAGGTGAAATTCAGGACTTTTCCAATTTGGATGATGTTTATGACCAGTTGATATAGAGGAAGTGTAGTCACAGCTTTATGATTTCTAAGTGCAGGTATAACAGCTCAGGAAGAATCCACCATCTGCCTACCAATCTGTGCTGCCGGCACACCACAAAGTTGATGAAGGAATCCAAATCTCAACTTCAGATTTGGAGATCCAAAAAATTGAGTTCCAAATTGTAATCAGATTTTGGATTCCCACCAAACATTTTCATACTGTTCAATACAAGTGCCCAATATCTTTCACAATTCTTTGCCTCAAACATTGCCATCTTCATTCTCATTAGCATCAACGAGTTATAGGAACATGCACCACAGTAACTTCAACTAGCATTGAATATCATGATGAAAAGTTCTGTATGAACATAGGAAAATAGACCATTCAGCCCCTTGAGCCTATTCTATCACTCAATTAGATTAGTAGCTGATCTCTAACTGAACTTGATTTACCAGATTTTGATTCAGTGTTGCGTTGATATTTAATCGTTATGGCAAAATGTTATTCAAACACCCCCTTTAACTCCTTAAAACCTTTCCCTCCCCATGTAACTCTTCATTATCCACACTTTACTCCACTTGTGACAGATTTGGAAAAATATACTTTGTGCACATTTTCCCTCACTTTTTAGAATAATTACTAGAAAAATGTACATGGCCTATACCGAAACCTTCAACTTTCAATTGACAGGTGGAGGATTGTATTAGAAAATTATTTCTTACAGGGTGAGTTAAGGCTTTGATCTTGATGATTCCTGTAAATTATACTTGTCTTATAGTAGAGCCTGGACTCCGAGTGTCTCTGAATTCTGTAGCAACTGGATCAAGGCTCAACTCTGCTCGGACTGTACAATAGTCACTGAGATGAACTATCTCATGTTGCAAATGTTAAGCATAAGATAATAGTTCTGACAAGTTTAACATTTCAGACTGCGCTAAGCACTACCAATGTGATGATATCACAAGAACTTGAGTTGAGAAAAGCAGAACACTCTGGATCTCAAGGAAGACAGAATTCTTACCTGAACTCTCTCCATAGGCTAATTGAAAATGCTTAACTGACTAATATAACTTGTACATGATTACAATCATACAGGCAACTACTGCTTGCAAGGGCTTCTTGCCAATTCTTCTTTTAATGCCCCACTTCCTTTTCCCTAGATTTCAATTAAGTAGGTTTAGAGTGAGAGGGGAAATATTTAAAAGGGAGCTAAGGGCAACTTTTTCACGCAGAGGATGATACACGTATGGAATGAGCTGCCAGAGGGAGTGGTGGAGATTGGTACAATTTCAACATTTAAAAGGAAATTGGACAGGTATATGGATAGGAAGGGTTGAGAGGGATACGGGCCAAGTGCTGGCAAATGGGACTAGATTAATTTAGGATATCTTCTCGGCATGGACGAGTTGGACCGAGGAGTCTGTTTCTATGCTGCACATCTCTATGGCACTAAGTAAAGTGCACAGGCTGGAACATTGGTCTGCCTATGTTACTGAAGGGTAGATGTTGTGCTTTTGATAGGTGCACATCAAGAAGGTGCCCCAGTTCAAAACTGAAGACCGACTCAAATAAAAAAGGAGGTGAATTATTATATGGAGCAGTTGACTTCTTCGGCAGCACAGTCACCAAGGCTTGTTGAGACCTGCCAGAGGGAAAAACCAGTAGAAGACCAGTGATACTTGGAAATGAATGAACTCATCATACTGAACCTCTATTCTAAGGTAAAGAAGAGGAGTCAGTCCAGTATGTGTTATTCACAGGTTTTACTGTTTTTTTATTTCTGGGCAATCACTAAATGGGGAAAAGGTGTGCTGGTAAAACAAGGAAACTAAAGTTGAGTCATATTTGTGCTGTCATGTGCATAATGAAGATTTTTGATTAGATACCAGCTGAATGAACACTCTTGTATCTTTTCTGTAAGCCATGGAATTGATACAAAGATCCTTGGCATAGATTTGCAGTTGAGGGAATTTTGCCTGTGGTGAAAGCTTCACATCCTATTCAGACACAGGGTGCAGAAAAAATGCCTCTGGTGTCAATGCATTTGTGGCTCCTCACAGAATCATCTTCTTCATGTTAAGTCCTCCTAAGGCAATGTACAACCTCGCCATTTTGCATGGTGTCAATGAAACAACAGCATAAAATAAACTCACAGATAAAAAAAGTACATTGAATAAAACACAATGAATTGCAACATAAAATCCAGTAGCAAAAAAAATCCACTATGTAGCCAAAACTGAATGACGCCTGCAAGCCCAATTCATCTCATATACTTCAAATTTGAGTTCCAGTACATTCATTTCAAAGTATTCCTGATTTTTTTCTCCGACAATGTTTATTCCTGCAAGATCCAGCCTCTGTTTGCCGTTAATCAGGCACCACTGTGACACTGTGTTGGAGCTTCACTACCGAGGCCCATCCTTATATTCCTAACAGCGTTGTAAATTGGATGTGAAAGACTTCAGAAACATGGTCACAATTTTATTACTTCTGCAATAAGTTAAGAATCTGTCCCCAATTGAGTATTGCTGTACACATAGTAGAACAGTCTCAAAGTGGTTTCAGTTAAAGAATTGAAAAAAATTCAAAAGGTATGAATAAATAATGCCAATTTGCTTTATAAATGTCTGCTTCAAATGTGACCTTGATTTATTCTAACATCAAGTAGCACAATCGTGAAGACAATGATCACCTCGGGAATTAAAAATGATCAAATTAATATCAATTAGAAAGAATTTCTGTTGCTATTTAATAAGCACATTCTGACAATTATTTTAAAAATAGTAAATTTTAAACTACAGATTAGGAGTTACTGTGACAGCAAAAATATATCATAAAACAAATGTCTTTTTGGAGAGCTTGATGAATAGCTTAATTGTCTAGACTTAATTACATATGTTAATCTAATTATAGCCAATATGAGCTATATTTCAAGTGCACATTAAGATTATCCAAAGCTTTGCACATTTTAAAAATTGAATCTTGGCTAAATTATAGGAACGAAAGTTGATTATTTGTATGAAGCACATGGTTAATGCTTTAGTCAGTATTTTACCAACCACTGCTTTCAAAGTAATCTTTTCCTAGAGGTTGCACTATTACGTACAATTTATGAGTATTTGTGATATACAGATTAAGATGCATTACATAATTAATAAAGCCATTTTATTGTGAATCATATAAATTATTGTCAAATTAACAATTAATGAGTTCAAATTAGATTGAGATTTAAAATAATTTGACACCAAGTACATCAATAAATAACAACCATTACTGAATGAACAGTATTTACTTAAAAAATGTGTTGCTGGAAAAGTGCAGCAGGTCAGGCAGCATCAAAGGAACAGGAGAATCGACGTTTCGGGCATAAGCCCTTCTTTAGGGCATTTACTGAAGAAGGGCTTATGCCCGAAACGTCGATTCTCCTGTTCCTTTGATGCTGCCTGACCTGCTGCACTTTTCCAGCAACACATTTTTAAGCTCTGATCTCCAGCATCTGCAGTCCTCACTTTCTCCTGAATGAACAGTATACATATTTAACAGCTATGTTTTATGTACAAGGGAAGTTGACCATGAAACAAATCCTTAACATCTTTACCATCCTCTCACAAAATGTTTGATGAGTGACAAATTACACATAGAACACTGAACTGTCAGGGATGCTTTATCATAGCATTGCCTAACCTTTTTGTATTGTATGGCAATATTGAAGTAGGGACATGGGTTTGTTCTTTTACTTAGCGAGCCAATGACAAATCTCAGAAAGATAATGTGTTCCACAACAGTAAACATGAATATCTGAGGATGGAGAGGGAGATGGGGAATCCAAAGTGACATGTTAAATATTGAAATTATTAATTAATAAAAATGACTCTTAAAAAGCACCAAGCAGCAGAACAAAGCAACATTAGTTGCATTGTGGTATGCCACTTGATTTGTAAGTCAAAACCTCAGATTAATATTTGGAGAGCTTTATAAATCTGGAATTTTTAACAATAGAAAGTCTAATTGTTAACTAACAAAATCTTATTTTGCCTCTTTGGTTTAGAAGCAGAATGACATAAAGAAAAAAAAACTTTGTCCCACTGCCTGATCGCCAGAAAAGGGGGTGGGGAGTGAGGACAGGCATAGGACTTGGATTTAACGAACACTGACTTTGTTTTGTGACTGGCAGAGCACACTCCAATCTGATCTAGGTAGAATTGATGTGGAGGTGCCAGTGTTGGACTGAAGTGGACAAGGTCCCAAGTCACATTATACCAGGTTATAGTCCAACAGGTTTATTTGAAATCACAAGCTTTTGGCAAACACCTCTTCTACCTATCATGTTATTCCAGCCATTTGGTTTGTTTCCAGCATCACTTTAATTTTAATTTTTTTCTGTAATTATCTCTCTGTCTCAACTAATCAGATTACTCAGCTGTTGATACTTTACTTACACTGTCTGACACTCTTTATCACCTGCAGAGACTTATTATTCAGCCACTCACACCATTTGTATGACCTTTTATCTCTCTGCCTATAAATTCTGTGCCTGTGCTTCTCATTCCTCCACCTGACAAAGGAGCAGTGCTCCAAAAGGTTGTGATTTCAAATAAACCTGTTGGAATATAACTGGTATCATGTGACTTCTAACCTTGGTAGATTTCACACGGAAGTAAAAATTGGAAGCAATTTGCCTTTCAGCTGGGGATTCCTCATTACCCAGCACTTGTTTTAATAGACAGGCTTTTAAGGAGGGAAAGAGGAAGAGAAAGCTGGCTGTGTGTCCCACTCACCCACCCAAATAGGCCCTCACTCACCCATCCAGCTAGTCCCTCTCCCACTCACCCAACCAGCCATTCATTCACTCATTCACCCAGTCAACCAGCCACATATTCACCCAAACAGCCTCTCACTCACTTACTTCCTTAGCCAGTCACTCATTCATTCACTCACTCTCTCATTCACCCACCCATCCTGCCAGCAATGCTGTGTGGAATTTAGTTAATCATGGTCAATAAATACACATATATAAAGCAGCAAAAGCCTTAATGATCCATTCCTGACAAGGAGGTATCATGCATTGCAATCACATATACTGTATAGGTAATCCTGGAAGATTTGATTTAACAATAACTATACACCAGGCTAACATTTTTTGTTGGCTCCTCGGTCTATTTTATTGAAATTAAGTTCCAGATAAGAATGAATCATTATTTTCTATGCATAATCTATAAGGGGGTGACATGGTGGCTCAGTGGCTAGCACTGCTGCCTCAAAGCACCAGGGACCCTGAATCAATTCCAGGCTCAGGTGGTTGTCTTTGTGGAGTTTGCACATTCTCCCTCTGTCTGCATGGGTTTCCTCCCATAATCCAAAGATGTGCAGGTTAGGTGGACTGGCCATGCTAAATTGCCCATGGTGTCCAGTGATATGTAGGCTAGGTGGATTAGCCATGGAAAATGCAGGATAGGGTAGGAGGGTGTATTTGTGTGGGATGTTTTTTGGAGAGTCAGTGTGGACTTGTTGAGCAAAATGGCCTATTCCACACTGTAGGGATTCAATGATACGACAGTAGGAACTCTTGCTATATAGAGAGGCTTCATGCCTGAACATTTTGCTGGGTGCATGCTAAATGATGGAGAAGGGTCCGGTTTGGTGAATTAGCAGCTAGACATGGATAGAAATAGGATTGACTGAGCAACAACAACTTGTACGCATATAGCACCTTTACTGTAGTAACTTACCCAAGTTGCTCCACACCAATGTCACTGAAAGAGATTTGACTCCAAACCACATAACTACATTATAGTTGAGGAAAGGCTTTGTCAAATAGGTAGATAGTAAAGAGTAGTCAAGTGGGTTAGGAAGAGAATTCTAGAGCTTAGGGCCTATAGAAACTGAAATTGTAGCAACCAGCAATGGGCCAATTTAAAATGAGAATGCACAAGACTCTGAAATTATAGGAGTACAGATTTTTCAAAGAATTGATGGATAGAGGCAGATGTGGGCAGCAGGGATCAACTGATTCTCTAAAGGTAAACATGCAGGTTGAGCCCGTGATTAAGCAGTGTTGTCATTTATCTCAAGAGGGTTGGAATATAAAAGCAACGTTGTGCTACTGAGACTTTATAAAGTTCTGGTTAGGCCCTATTTGGAGTACTGTGTCCAGTTTTGGTCCCCACACCTCAGGAAGGACATACTGACACTGGAGCGTGTCCAGCGGAGTTTCACACGGATGATCCCTGGAATAGTAGGTCTAACATATGAGGAATGGCTGAGGATCCTGGGATTATATTCATTGGAGTTTCGAAGATTAAGGGGAGATCTAATAGAAACTTACAAGATAATACATGGTTTGGAGAGAGTGGACACTAAGAAATTGTTTCCGTTAGGCGAGGACGCTAGGACCCATGGACACAGCCTTAGAATTAGAGGGGGTAAATTCAGAACAGAAATGCGCAGAATTTCTCCAGCCAGAGAGTGGTGGGCCTGTGGAATTCATTGCCGCAGAGTGCAGTGGAGGCTGGGACGCTAAATGTCTTCAAGGCAGAGATTGATAAATTCTTGATGTCACAAGGAATTAAGGGCTATGGGGAGAATGTGGGTAAGTGGAGTTGAAAGGCCCATCAGCCATGATTGAATGGCAGAGTGGACTCGATGGGCCGAATGGCCTTACTTCCGCTCCTATGTCTTATGGTCTTATGGAAATGTGATGAGGGTGGAGGTCGAAGGTGGTTCAGAAAAAAAAATTTAGATACTCAAGTGTGGAGCTTACGAAGTGGGCGGCACGGTGGCACAGTGGTTAGCACTGCTGCCTCGCAGCGCCAGAGACCCGGGTTCAATTCCCAACTCAGGCGACTGACTGTGTGGAGTTTGCACGTTCTCCCCGTGTCTGCGTGGGTTTCCTCCAGGTGCTCCGGTTTCCTCCCACAGTCCAAAGATGTGCAGGGTCAGGTGAATTGGCCATACTAAATTGCCCGTAGTGTTAGGTAATGGGTAAATGTAGGGGTATGGGTGGGTTTCGCTTCGGCGGGTCGGTGTGGACTTGTTGGGCCGAAGGGCCCGTTTCCACACTGTAATCTAATCTAATCTAATCTAAAACATGCTTAAGAATTTCAGTATCAAGTGAGCAGAGGCTGGCTCCAAACAGTGTTACTGAGGTGGCTATCAGCTGTCTTGATGTTGCTGTGGATAAAAAACTTATTTCAGGCTGAAATTTGATGACAACATTGTAAAACTTTGGATTCAGACTTCAACTGCAGGGCTGCAGAGAGTGAATGACAGGCAGTGATGAGATAGAATGGGAGTTCGACAGTTTCCATGTAAAGAAAAACTAATACTGCGCTGTTAATACAAGTCATCAGTGGGAAATGAACAGCAATTGAGTGGGGAGAATGGAAGAAACCAAAAATTGGGAGTAATAATTTGAGGTGGAAAGAAAAACCTCACCAGTGCTAACTTAAAATAAGTGAGGAGAGAGTGTTCGATATGTGAGAGATACTGAGCAATGTGGAGCAGCTAGAATGGCTGCCATGGTTGTGCTGTTCAATGACACCGTGTAAATTACTCTGGGATAGAGCTGCAGGAATCCTGTGTGTCTCTGTAAAAGATATTGAGAAGAATAACATGAAATGTCTGTGAGAACTGCAGCCAGGAGGGGTAAGGGTGCCTTATGAATTGAGGAGGTGCAAGTTTGGATGCGGGAAAAAGAATATTGAACTTTTCTATTTTGTAAAACGAACAGTGAACTGTAGACCTTAGATAGGTTAGAACAGCCGCATGACTAACTAAGTTCTAATTTCAACTTGTTTATCTTTTTAAGATATAAAAAATATTAATTGGGAAATAAAGAAGTATGATTAATCAGAAAGCTTTCTATTTAAAGTTCAAATTTATTGTTTTTGTATGGTGACCATGCCTCTCAACCCATTGAAATTAAGCTCCTAATTTTCTACATTCAATGTTTGTTTTCTTTTCCAATGTTTTAATATTTATGGGTTTTTTTACTCCAAATCGAGGAGGAATGTCAGTTATACTGTGTGCATGTGAAGCAGTTATGACCATATGGTTTCCATCTACAATGTCCTAGACTATTGGAAAGCATGACAAGTGCTAAACATACTGTGTCTTTCTAATTGGTGCCTCCTTACCAGCAAAAAAAAGTGATAAATGTGTTTTTTGTGGTAAACATTGGGCCAAATTTTCCCATCTTCAATTAAAGTGTTTTGTCCAGTGAAATTCATGGTGCCCAGTTTGCCATGGCTTATGGGAGCTTTTCTCTCACAATCTTCCATTCTTCACCTCATTAGTTGTTCAAATGGGTTCTTCGACATTTTTCTTGTGGAATCATATGAAATTGGCACTATTTTTAAAGCCCAGTTCAACTGCACTTCAGGTGTTGCAAGCCAGGAACTGCCCTTCATATTTTGGTGTTAAACTATTATCACTGAGGAGATGGTTCAGAATGGCAAGTTTGCTCCTGTCTTTGTGGCCAGGGATCTGGAGCTGCTGATAGACTGACAAGGCAAAGGGGTAGAGTGTAGGGCAATGGTCTCTCTCCTGCTGACTCCTGCAGGAGACCACTCTGCCAGACACAGCCAGCTAGCACCAAGATAGTGGCCTGGGTCCATGCCATATAGTGGGCAAAACGAAAAGCATTGTAGTGTGCAAAAAGGTCAATGATCTTCTGTGCTCTGCAAAGGTAAGTGCCACGATTTTCTCTCTGCTAATGCTGTGACACTCACAGGATCGTCACTCACTATATCTCTGCCACCTCTCAACAATGGTCGTAGGCTACACTTTTCACTCTTGCATACATCATGCCCACTAAATAGCTCTCATCCTCCCAGTGTACTAGTCCTTCCTGTCCTTCATGATTCCCACTCACTCACTCACCATACATCACCAGCTCTTCGACTCCTGCGTCATCATTAATTGATCTTCTATCTGCTTTCGTCATACTCAGTCCCTCAATTTGTGATACAGGAAATAATGGCCCAGCCTTAGACTGTATCTCAACAGCACCCTGACTGACATACCTGCATATGCTGGATTAGTTGCACATGACTTGTAGAACTGATTCCCAGACAGCAGGAAAATATAGGCCCCAAATCCGGGCCTATTTGACCGTGGCCAAAACCCTTAACTGGAATCAGATGAGCTCTTTTACTGACTGTGATGGCACTACCTGACTGACCATAGAATCCCTACAACATGGGAGCAGGCCATTTGGCCCATCGAGCCCACGCCAACCCTCCAAAGAGCATCCCACCCAGACCCACTCCTCTACCTTATCCCTGTAACCCTGCATTCCCTATGTCTAATCCACCCAGCCTGCACATCCCTGGACACTATGGGCAATTTAGCATGGCCAACCCACCTAACCTGCTCAGCTGTAGACTGTGGGAGGAAACCAGAGCAAATCCATGCAGACACGGGGAGAATGTACAAACTCCATATAGATGGCTGCCCAAAGGTGGAATTGAACGCAGATCCCTGGAATTGCAAGACAACAGTGCTAACCACTGAGCCAGTGTGCTTCCCCATTGTCAGCATTGAATGCACAAAGAACTGCTCCCCTTTTATTTCAGACATAGCCATTTGTTTGAAGCACATGTAATATGTTTGCCATATACACTGTCGGCATATGCTGTAGGTGAAAAGTCATGGAGTTTGCCATGTTGATATATAACACCGCGTCATGTCAATGTTTCCTACAGTGAACAGTTTCTTGTCTGTCCTGCCATAAAAAAAAGCAATGCAAGCCAGAGTGGCTGGCAGTCTTCAAGAGTGCAGCAAAGTGAACTGCGCTAGAAACTTCTGCTGAGTTCGAAGATGCATTCTTTTTAAGATAGATGATGTGTATGTGCATCTCTGTGTGCAAAGCAACTGGGCAGAATAACACAAGTCTTGGGTGCCCTTGAGTTCCAAAATCCTGAAGCACTGAACTTATGAGTTGGACTAAGAGCAAGCACAAAGATGTGGTGGTGCTGGTAGTTTGCAGACGCAGATGAAGATGAAGAGGATGGTGGCCATAAAACATGCAGGGACAATGTTTGATGGTGGCCAGAATAGGCAGGGAGTAACTGTTCTGATTTAAAATTTGGAAATCTGTTACCATCTAGTTTCTCGGGAAAGAAGTGCAGAATTGGAATTGGCACAGAAATGAAGTAAGTCGGACTGGCATTGAGTTACAAATGCAAGGAGTCACCACAACATGGAGAGATTCTGAAATCACCATTTAATGCTTAAAGGAAAAATCAGGAAATGCTTTATTGCTATTGAGATCCTTTTTGTTTGCAATTCTCTTACCGTTGGTCATACCACTTCAGAAAGGAGAATATTTCAGCCCACGGTGTCAGGTGCATGCTTGAAAACAGACTGCTTTGTGTGGCAGAGATTATGAAGACAGCTGTCCTATAATATACCCAGACAGAAATGACCTGGTCTGTCAACACAGGTATGGAACATACCTCAAAAGACGTAATTACACCAGAACTGGCCTTCCTAATTTAATTCATGTAACATCATGGAAACTCAAAGTGATTCTCATCCTCCCAAGTTGTTGGCTGGAGCTTGCACTGCAACAGTCATGCCACAGATTGCAAAAAAGCATGGTCTGCCAAACATAGGCTTCCAGCAAAAAGGCAACAATGAATAGGGGAATAAAACCTATGCAGAATGTTTAATGTACAAACAGAGACATTCTCACTGCCAAAAGACAAAACTTCAAATCTCTCCAAATGGCAAAAGAGCACTTGCTTTAAGAGATACACCAAAGCAGCCATGGACCATTTTCAGGAGGCTATTTAAAATGGCATAGATTCTTCAGACTTTCAGAAATTCCAGATTTAAGCCAGGCCTCCTCATAACTGGTGCACAGTCTACATCCTCCCTCCAAAATCATTCTCTGCCGAATCGGTCTATTGTGAATTGCATGCCAAAATTAGGGGTCCCATTTTCAAACTTTTGTCCATTATCATTAAGATTTGCAGCATCAAAAATCTGTTACTTTAGGGGAGAGAACAAAATCTCAGATACAGTGTGAATGCAATATGACCAAATGAAATTCTTCAGTCAAGGAGATAAACAGAAAGAGAGAGAAACCTCCTTAAGTCAGAATACTGCTCACAATAAGATCATCAGCAACTTGTATTTGTATAGCACTTTTATGATGAAAACAAAATAGACCAAGCCACAACATATTGTTAAGGGCTGAGACAGAGAGAATTTGTTAAGTGTGTTCAGGAAGAATTTCTCATGCAGGTCAGTACAACCTCGATTATCCGAACATCAATTATCCAAATTTCAGATTATCCGAACAAGATCTCAAGGTCCCGTAAAAAACGGCAAAAGGCAACTCAGAATTCAGTTATCGGTCAAATGGCATTATGGTATGCATTGCCAGATAACCAAGGCATGTTCGGATAACTGGCAGTCAAATTACCGCTTGTTTATGATCAGATCAGTATTCCAAACAAAATATTCCCTGCCCGTCTCATTCGGATAATTGAGGTTTTACTGTATATAGATGGCCCTCTTGGAGAAGGGGCAAAACTAAGACAGGGCAAGTGATGGAACTGTTATTAGGGGAGCACTTTGGCACTAGTGACCATAATTCCATTAGTTTTAAAATAGCTATGGAAAAGGATAAGTCTGGTCCACAAGTTAAATTTCTAAATTGTGGGAAGGCCAATTTTCATGGTCTTAGGAAGGAACTTTTAAAAGTTGCTTGGGGGAGGCTCTTTGCAGGCAAAGGGAAATCTGGTAAGTGGGAGGATTTCAAAAGTGAGTTAATGAGGGATTGGTGCCTAACATCAGTAACATATTTTAGCTGCCATCTAGAGCAACAATAAATTAACCAGATCTATCATAAAAGCAAAATACTGCAGATGCTAGAATCCCCGAAACAATGCAGAGGTTGCTGGAGAAACTCGGCAGGTCTGACAGTATTAGTGGAGAGAGAAACAGAGTCAATGTCTCAAAATTAGCATGACTCTTCAGAAATGAAAGAGGTTGGAAATTTGATTTTCATTTACGCCTTTCAAAGAGCCAGATGGTGTAGACACCCAATGCAAAAGTCAAAGAAATTGCCAGTGGTAGTGTTGGAAGAAAAAGAGATGTAAAATGGGTGGAAATTAAGGTGTAAAATGGATCCTGTAACCAGAGCAAAGTTGTGTGTGTGTGCGCACACATGCATGATTGTGAGATAGAGAGAGACAGAGAGAGAGAGCGCATGAGAGATATAATGCATGAGAAATGGCGAACAGATACAATGCCATCAATTTCTGAAGTTATGGTCCAATAAGATTACCAGAATGTACCTGATCATGGTCTAGTTACAGTGTATGGATTTCATTCCACTGCGGTGGGATAAAACCAGGCATTACACAATCAAATCTTATAACTGAGCTCAAGCAGCTGTAGCCAGACCAATCTGGCATGATCAGTCATTTTAAGGGTGATGCAATGATTCATCTGCAGGATGATGTAACTCCATTCATCAATCCTCCAAGGAAGTGCAGTGCACACACACAGGAGGAACTATGAGTCAAACTGAATGATAAAGAACCAAATGGTATTATTCAAAGGGTTGACCACTGCATAGATTGGTATAGCTCTTTTTTTCATGTGTCTTAGAGGAAAATGTCACCATAACAGTATGTTAAATCCAAGATGCCCACATAGAAATACCAGTGCTGAAAGACTTAAATCTTAACCTTGAGGCTAGATTCTTTTCCAAACAAGCTGTAAAGCATGAGCCATTGGTCCATCCATTTAATAGAAAAATCCCAGGAGCTCATGAACATGTCGAACACAACTTGAATGGTACTTGTTTCCAACAGTTACCATTTGGGCTTTTGCTAACAAGGTCCTATTCCATCAGCACATGGCTAGGACTATTGAAAATGTACTTGGTTGTGCTTACACAGCAAGTTATAACACAGTTAGGTAAGACAGGGCATGACCATACCTGCACTTACAAGCAGCAGGGACACAATATGGATTGGAATTTAACAGCACAAAGTGCCAGATCAACATCAGGCAGAGAAACGGTTTTGGGGTCAATCCATGGAATCTGTCATGATTCAAGTAAAATGGAGAATGTTAAACAAATCCCAACCCAATAGAAAAAGGAGGATTTGTAATGTTGCCTTAGATTTTTAAATTTCCTCAGACTATATATATATATATACCCAAATTTGCGATAAATGATCGCTGCTAATAGATCTTCTCAACAAGGAAATCGCTTTGTGTGGAAAGGTGACCATCAATACATCTGCAATTCTCTCAGACAGGTTCTGCCAGTAAAACTTTGTCGATTGCAATACTACAGCACCAGCAAAGTCATAATTTACTTTTCTCTCAGGTTATGTATTTTTGTAACTTTCTCCTGGAAAGAGTGGTGGAAACAAGAGTCCATGCATATTTTAAAGGCAGTGGTGGATAGATTTTTGGGTTGTTTTTAATATAGATCCAAATCACTAATTTTTTAAATCATGAATTAACCACCATCAGTGAAAGATTGATTTGAAAATAAGGAACAAGAATCTATCCACTCAGGGATATAATTACACACTTCCGAAGTTGGCAAGACTTGAACCCAGGTCTCCTGGCCCAGAGGTAGTGACATTACCACTACACCACAAGAGCCCTATGGCAGCTTGGTTATCTGGGAGTATTATCATAGATATCCCAACCCAATCTAATCCCACCTGCCAGCACCCGGCCCATATTCCTCCAAACCCTTCCTATTCATATAACCATCCAAATGCCTTTTAAATGTGACAATTGTACCAGCCTCCACCACTTCCTCTGGCAACTCATTCCATACATGCACCACCCTCTGTGTGGATATAAAGAAGACCAGAATTGCATGCAATATTCCAACAGTGGCCTAACCAATGTCCTGTACAGCCACAACATGATTTCCCAACCCCTGTACTCAATACTCTGACTAATAAAAGAAAGCATACCAAACGCCTTCTTCACTATCCTATCTAACCATAACTCCACTTTCAAGGAGCTATGAACCTCCAATCCAAGGTCTCTTTGCTCAGCAAAAGTCCCTAGGACCTTACCATTAAGTGTATAAGTCCTGCTAAGATTTGCTTTCCCAAAATGCAGCACCTCACATTTTTTTTCTTGGAGCATCGGGGGCTGAGGGACGACCTTAATAAGGTTTATGAAATTTTGAGGGGCATGGATAGGATAAATGAACAAAGTCTTTTCCCTGGGGGAGGGGGAAGTCCAGAACTAGAGGGCATGGATTTCAGGTGAGAGGCAAAAGATGTAACAGAGACCTAAGGGACAACTTTTTCATGCAGAGGGTGGTACGTGTATGGAATGAGCTGCCAGAGGATGTGGTGGAGGCTGGTGCAATTGCATCATTTAAGAGGCATCTGGATGGGTATATGAATAGGAAGGGTTTGGAGGGATATGGGCCGGGTGCTGGCAGGTGGGACTAGATTGGGTTGGGATATCTGGTCAGCATGGACAAGTTGGACCAAACGGTCTTTTTCCATGCTTTACATCCCTATGACTCTATAACTCTAAACTTGTCCACAGTTACTGCAATGCTAGTGGACATAAAAGTTACAGTAGCCATTAATTTTCATGCCTCTGGATTATTCCATTGTACTACTCACACCATTAGTCAATCTAAATATATATACAGGAATATATGGAGATCTATATGATGTATAATTTGATAGGTGCTTTGTTAACTCATAAGAAAGTAATGTAATCTCCTCCTCTATAGATAATTAACATAAGATGGTTGTAGATATTGAGGTCCAGATTTGCACCAAGATGGAGGCCTTTGCTGCCATGCCATGAATACCAGAATATGCCCCAAAATCTTAAATCCCTTGCCCAAACTCAGTTTTTGTCATTTTTTGGGCGTGGTAATGAGGGCAAGCAGCAACTCATGCACATCTGGCTTGAAGAAGCAGCTGGCCAGAAAATTGATCATTTGCCTCCATTTATAGCAGATTTTGAAGTCCCCCTGGGGTCTGGAACTCAAAGCGTGGAGATTAGATGCAATATATTTTCAGTATTTATATTTATTTTGGAATGTTCGGCTGCTCCTTCATATATTTTCCTACTTCAGTGCATCTGGCCTGGGAACAAAAATTGAGGCCAGATAGTAGCAGAGTTTCTAAAGGTCCAGGAGTTTAGAAACAACTGGTAAATTGAGATGTAGCTCAATTTGCAGCATCTCACCACTGAATTGGAAGGTAATGGATTCAACTTGACTCCGGAGATCAGAACCCAAACATCCAGAGTCACACTTCACGACAGGGTGCTCAGTATCATTGAAGATGTGAAATGAGACACTTCTCAGATAAGCATAAAACATCCTTTAGTATTATATTGAAAAAGAACATGGACGCTATTCTGTGTCTGTGTAATATTCATTTCTTAATCAAACATCACTAAACAGATTCTATGGTCATTATCACATTGCTGTTTGTGGGAGCTAGCTGTGCACAAATTGGCTGTCACATTTCTTGCATTACAATAATTGCTACACTTCAAAAGCACTTGGATATAAAACAATCAGGGAAAACCAGTGCCTTTGAAAATCACAATGTAAATGCAAGCTGTTTTTGCAAGTGGCTCCTGGGCATTATTATGCAATATTCCATTACCTACAGGAATTCCCAAGTATTCCATTCTTTAAACAGTCAACAAAATTGTGACAGTTACAACAGGATTATAGAAGTTTTCACATAACTGTCACAAAGCCCTCATTTTAAAACAGTCCCTAAGCCTATTAATACTTGATTCATAAAGTTAAAAATCACACAACGCCAGGTTATAGTCCAACAGGTTTAATTGGAAGCACACTAGCTTTCGGAGCGACGCTCCTTCATCAGGTGATTGTGGAGGGCTCGATCCTAACACAGAATTTATAGCAAAAATTTGCAGTGTGATGTAACTGAAATTATACATTGAAAAATTGATTGTCTGTTAAGCCTTTCATCTGTTAGAATACAGTGATAGTTTCACTTCTTTCATGTGTAAATCAACTGCAAATTTTTGCTATAAATTCTGTGTGTAGGATTGAGCCCTCCACTACCACCTGATGAAAGAGCGTCACTCCGAAAGCTTCCAGTTAAACCTGTTGGACTATGTGTGTGTGTGTAGTGAGTGCAGAGTGTCTTAAGTCTGTGAGGGGGTGCATGTGTGGATGGGTGTGTGTGGGTGTCTGTGTGCATGTCTGTGTGTACCTGTGTCCTGTATGTGAGAGTGTGTGTGTCTGTGTGTGTGTGGTGCAATGGTGATCACCTGTAATGTGACTTGAACCCAAGGTCCCGGTTGAGGCCCTCCCTATGGGTACCGAACTTAGCTATCTGCCTCTGCTCGGCCACTTTCCTCTGCTGCCTGTCCCGAAGTCCACCTTGGAGGATGGTCACCCGAAGGTCCGAGGCTGAATGTCCTGGACCACTGAAGTGTTCCCCAACTGGGAGGGAACCCTCCTGTCTGTTGATTGTTGTGCGGTGCCCATTCATCCGTTGGCATAGCCTTTGCTCTGTTTCCCCAATGTACCATGCCTCCGGGCATCCTTGCCTGCAACGTATAAGATAGACAACGTTGGCTGATTCACATGAATACCTGCCATGTACAAGGTGGGAGGTGTTCCCACACGTAATAGTGGTATCTATGTCCACAATCTGACACATCTTGCAGCATCCACCATGACAAGGTTGTATGGAGTTGTCCTGAGAGCCGGGCAGTTTGCTATGAACAATGATCTGTTTGAGGTTTGGCGGTTGTTTAAAGGCAAGTAGTGGAGGTGTAGGGAAGGTCTTGGTGAGGTGCTCATCCTCATTGATAATGTGTTGCAGGTCACGAAGAACATGGCATAATTTTTCAGCCCCTGGAAAGTACTGAACAATGAAGGTTACCCTGTCAGTTGCAGCATGTGTCTGTCTCCTGAGGAGGTCATTACGGTTCCTTGCTGTGGCACGTTGGAACTGGCGGTCGATGAGCATCGCTCCGAAAGCTAGTGTGCTTCCAACTAAACCTGTTGGACTATAACCTGGTGTTGTGTGATTTTTAACTTTGTACACCCCAGTCCAACACCGGCATCTCCGAATCATGATTCATAAAGATAATCTGACTCCTTGGCAATCATACCTTTTAACTGCAAGCTTAATTTATAGTACATTTACAGTACCAAGTTACCAACTGAAAATAAAATATAATCACATGCTTGCTTCACTCAGTGAATCCTCATGGAACAGTCCTTCAACTGCTATGTTAGATCTGGGGATAATATATAGGGCATCCTGAATTAAATCTGAAAATGTGTTGCTGGAAAAGCGCAGCAGGTCGGGCAGCATCCAAGGAGCAGGAGAATCGAAGTTTCAGGCATGAACCCTTCTTCAGGAATTAAATTAAATGCCAAGGAGCATGACAATGTACCTTACGATGCACAATTTTATTCTGAAAGAAGATACTCACATATAGAAATGAAGAATAGGAGGGTGTTGCAAACTCCAAGAATAATTCTTCATCTAGCAGAAAGTAGATGCTTGGATGAGGGAATAATTCTGTCTCCATCTTCTCTATGGCCTCCATCAATCGACTTCCAGCTACAGAGCCTTTCACTATTGTGCTGAACTTCCAAGCTTCCTAGTTTGTGCTCTGTCCTACTTTCCAACTAGCAGCACAATTAGAAAATCCCAATTTGAACTTTGGTACTTAAAATCTGCTGCAATCATTACATCAATTTTGTTTTTCTTTTCTCTCTCTTGACTTCTAATGACTTTCAGCTTCTCCCTCAGAAAGAAGGCACATTTACTTGATTAATATCCGGAAAGAGTGGATTGTCATATGAAGATAGACTGGGCTTACTTCCACTAAGGTTCAGAAGAAAGAATGGTACATGGTCTTGACACAGTGGAAATGATATTTCCTCTTGTGATGTACACAAACCTACGGGGTGCTGTTTTTAAATTACGGGGCACTCTTTTAGGACTGAGATAAAAAGATTTTCCTTTCCTCTCAGAACTGTGTGACTATGTTACTCTCTGCCGAAGAAGGCATTGGAAGTAGGGTCATTGAATATATTTTACAGCAATGGGAGATAGATTCTTGTTGGTCAAGTGATTTGTAGGTTTTCAGAAGCAAATGGGAATGTGGAATTCCACACAAATGTATTAGCCATGACCTTATTGAATCATGGAGAAAACTTGAGGGGCCAAATGGCCTACTTCTGATCCTATATGTTTTCCTATGTACAAAGATACAATTTAGATATTTAGAAATTGCAATCCTACAATACAAGCTATTCAGCTATAAGTCAGGACAGTAATAACAACCCAGAGTTATCATAGAATGTCAGAAATGACAGAATTCCAGAAAAACAAATAAATTTTTCCCCACTGAAGCAACATTTCCCTTACTATGAAATGCATCACTCTAGCGCGTTGATAGCACAAAAAAAACAAATGTCTTTCTATCCATGTGAATACATTGTGAATGTTGCTCAACCTTGACTCAGAATTCAGAATTAGAAATGTCACTGCAAGATGACTTGAAGCCCTCAGAAAATTTACCATAAAATTCTCTTCTCTAAATGTGGCTCAATTTCAGACACAACATTGTTTGGCATTAGTCAACTCTTACTCCATTTGCTTTTTGAAAGAAAGCCATTGTCCACTTATCCTATTTTTCTTTTGGGTATCTGGATATACTTAATCACAAAAATGAACTCTTCTACAAATCAGTAAGATACTGTACAGTTGCTAAAGGTATATTAATGACAGATAATTGACCACATTTACTACATATATCTCATATTAACTAATTTGATTAATCCAGCATTCATAAATTCGGAGGGTATAGGGAAGACCTCAATGGTAACTCTCCTATTTCTATGAAAACCTTACCTTTGCCAATGATTAAATGTGGCAAATTCGGAACTGCATTTGTCATGCTCCATGTGCCATTTATCGAAGTCCATATGTTGACAATATCTGCAGCTATTCTATAATTTATCTATATGTGTCTCTATGAATCATTACATAGTGCAGACTAGTAACCTGGCAAAAAAAAGGAAAGCACCCAATACCAGACTTTAAATATGTGAGGAAATCATGAGTTGTAAACCGAAAATTAATGAAGGTGTAACATACTGATCAAATGTGTGCAAGATTTTGGTACATTTGATCTTTTTGGTTGCTATATATCATTTCTTCTCAAGTTCGCACTAAAATAGGAAATGTCTCCAGGAAGTGTGTCCTTTCAAAAAGCACCAGACAAAGTGAGAAGAATGTCAAGGTCTTGTAAATAAACAGCTGGCATACAGCATGTGCACATTCTCTCCCTCTTTTTTAGTGCCATCATGCTCGATCCATTTCTGCCAGCCTGATAGCACGCAGCATAATTTAACTGTAATTGATAATGTAAGGGCAGATGGAGCGTGGTGTCAGCTCCTGCTCACGTTCTCTAGGGATGTTTCTGAAATCAAAGCAGATGGTCCAATTGCTTCTTATTTATGTGTTGCTGCAAGCTCCTCCGCCTCCAGGATAATGGATCATTATTGCCTGCTGTGCACAAGCAGCAATACACTTTCAAACCTGGATCTTCTAGCTTAAGCTCCAGTGCAATATTTCATATCATCCTGCATGGCCACACTTACCAAGTCTCCTGACATCAATAATAGAAACAATCACATACCAACTATACTCTTTATTTTCCTAACCAAAAAATAATTTGTCATTGTAGTGGCCATAATCTGCTTTCCATTTGAGCTTTTTGCATTCCTACACTCTGGAAGATACTTCTGTGAAGTTTACAATGTTTGCAATTAGATTGTGTTTTTATTAGTTGCAAACAGCCACCAAAATGTTCCTAGCTGGGCAAATGAAAAACAGTGTTTTTGAGGGTCAAAGGTAAAAAATATTTGCTGGCAAATGAGGAATGATCAATCACTGATTATTGCAATGCAGCAAGTCCCACAAGGTCAGACCCAGTAAAGCAAGATTGATTAAGCAATCTTATACTATTCCTTCAGTCCCTTAAGTGCAGCTGCCAAGTAACTCGGTTAAAGTTTTGTAAGGTCAGTCAACACATAATATATTGAGTACATTTTGTTAAGTCTCAACAAATATAATCAGTGCATGTCCCAGCTTTACAGCAACTTGTTGTTTAACACAACAGCAAAGAAATTTTCACTAAGGTCATGACTTAAAAATTTCAAGATTCACAATTCAACATTTTTAAAACTCTTAAATATTTGTAACTTGTACTCAACTTCTCCAACTAATAAGTAGCAAAATTTATTAGTAAACAGATAAAGCAGAAGCAAGTATTACTAATTGCAAACCCTTCACACTTTCTACATTAATTAATAGTGAATATTGAGATACAATAAAATCCTCCAGACTTTTCCTCTTGTCTCATACGTTAGTCTGAAAATCTATTGGTGACTGGTGGACCAATAGATTCAAATAGCACGAAGTTAGGTTATGTTTTTCTCTAAATCATGTGGGTTTTCCACTTTCCAGTAAATGAAAAAACAGGATTCCCTTTTCTGCCCATTCATTTGTAGCATCCCTTAAGTCTAAAAGTCAAGTGATCACCAACTACTTGGTTGTATTAAGTTGCATTCAGTTTAATACTTACGCATAGTTTCCAAACAAATGTCCTTTATGCAGATGGTTAATACAGATTTCTGGCATACAAATTTAGACAAATCCAAAGAAAGAAGCAAGTTAGTGTGTTGCTATCTGTCCTTATGCATACAAGTGAAGTGGGGAAGCTGGGTTTAGCAGTATTGTTCTGTTTGTTCATATAACAAATTGTGGGATTTTCAGTGCTACAGACTGGAAAATTAAATCATGTTTTGAAAAATCTATGACAGCTAAATGACATCCATAGCTCTGCCAATCATTTAACAGTTAAGGACAGAATTCTATGATTACTATTGCTGCCAGGAATTGCTGTTTTGACTTGTATCTTCTGTAACTGCAACAACCATTATTGTTCTCAACACTCCCAGCGGGACACCATCACATGCCAGGAAGACAGGGTGAAGCAAAGTTGCTTTTCCCCTCAAAATATTTGATGGTTTGCTTTCAAGTTAAAATCCCAATACAAGCAGTCAGCTTAATTTAATGTGAGCAATGCTGTCACATTTTAGAAAACATGCTTTCTCTCTGGTTAAATGAATTGAAAACAATAATTTTGATTTTTTAAAGAGAGGAGCATTTTTCAAGCATTTGTAATTGGGTAGCTCTTTCAAAGAACTGGGACAGTGTCAATGAGCTCAATGGATTTCATCTGTGCTTCTGACACCATGAATATACTGTATGCACAAACACAACACCGCACAATTACATTTGTCATGAACTTCATGAATTTGACAAGAACAACCATATCCTGTACTGAAGGGTGATGGGGGTGGACAGAATAAACTGTGGAATCATTTGTGGAGGCAATGGTATACCCAGTTTTTGTCAATGTTTATTCAAGAGATTACATTTTGGAGGCAGAGATCTTGGCTGCTAAAGTTTGTAATAGTAGATTCCATACATTGAAGCAAATACAGTCATCCGTATTCTGAAGATCATAAGGATCTGCAGCAGATATAGCAGCAAATAGGAACTTTTGATATTTGAATATACATACACATTTGAAAAAGAAATAAAGACACGTACTCAATGGTATAAATGGCATTCGATGCCAAAAAAAACTATTTTAGTATTTATGAGAGAAAATATATTGTACAATAGCATGAATATTATAACTGAAAAAAACTAAAAACAGTTTTACATCTGTACTGTTTAAAGGTGTTTTAATCTGAGTAATGACCAATACAATTCCAAAAGCTTTAATCTATGAGATCAACACCACTAGTCTTAACAAAAGTGAATGACTTCATATTCAGCAATATTTTGGTGAAAATGTTCATTTCTTACACCAGCCGTCCTGAAATTAATTTTAACAGCAAATATACAAACTATTTTAAAATAAGAACAGAAATAATAAATAAAAAAGAAGTTTCTGCAAATATTAAAGAGACTGATAAACTCCATAAACAATTTGGCTTTAAGCATTTTCAGATTTTGTCTAGGACTGCTGAAGGCATGGGAAGCACATATTTTATTTATTCATCTTATTTGATTGTATTTGTATCTTAAAAATACTTTATATTGAAAAGGTAGCAGGTATTTTATGTTAAAATGTACATAAGTAACAAGCTGTATATCATTCTGCCCAGGGTAGAATGCAAAGAGCATTATTTCACACTTGAAGTCTTTTCTGTAACCCAAGGGCCAATATTTTACTCCTTACAGTCTGAAACTGCAATCTAAACTTGTTTTATTGTGCACATCAACTAAATTCTATAAAAATCAGGAAAGCTTTCAACCTCTTAGGTGATCATTCAAGCTGTAAATGGTCTTCGCCATACAATATAAGAGATAATAAGTTTTAGTCTACTGATAGAGAATGACATCACTGGTGGAAAAAAAAGAGAAAAGCATACTTCATCAGTCACAGAAGCAAGCTCAAAATGCCCATGGTCTCAATCACTGATAAAAAAAATCATGGCACATTGACATCAGTCACTGATATGAAATCACAGCACTCATCTCAGTCACTGATACAAAACTACGATATATTGATATCAATCACTGATATAAACCACGATACATTGACATCAGTCACTAATATGAAATCACAACACTGATCTCAACCACTGATATAAAACCACAATACATTGATATCAGTCACTGACATAAAACCATAACACATTGACTGATATGGTGTGTCATGTATTTAGATCAGTGATTGAAATCAGTGACAAAAAAAACCACAACACACCTAGGTCAGTCACTGATATAAAATCACAACCAACTGAACTCAGTCACTGACATAAAATCATTACACGCTGATCTCAGTCACTAACAAAATCTCATAACATGCTTAGCTAAGTCAAGGCTGAATATTATCAATACTGGTAGAGGGTTTTATTAAAGTGGAATTCATAGCACCTGGCATGGTCTGGCTAAAAGCTTGTTTTCTCATGTAATTTACATTCAACTCTTTTTCAATTTTGGGATCATGATATTCAGTACCATTTTTGTATCGAACATGTCTGGAGTGGCATATGTATGCTCCACTGCCAGGACCTACTAGCATTCTCATCATTTGCACCATATTTAAAGCCCAATTACACACGACTTCAGGTGCTACAAGTCAGAAACTGCCCCTCACGCTTGCTCTTTGAATGGGTTGTGTAAACTGCTCAGTACATCAGACATTATCATCGTGGTACCTGGCTTATATCTCTTTCTACAGTTTTGTCTCAACAACTTGACATGTTGGCTTGGCATTAGCATTTTGTAGCAGATCATTTCTAATGCTTTTTGTCTGTTTCAGTGGTGAACTTTTCACCAAATAACTGGGTGAAGCTTCATGATGCTGAATACCAGAGCTAATATCTTGTACTCTATAGTGAAATAGTTGACTTGTGCAGATTACTGGGTTTATGAACAAAAAGCGATAGATTTTCCATGTTGCAAAAGACATCACTGGGCCTTTTGGTGGTGCATGTGGTGTATTTTGAGAATCCTGGGGTTGTAGTATAGCAGTAGGCAAGAATTTAATGGTAGAACCTGTTTGAGAGAATCAAAGACCTGTTGGAGGTCACCTAACCATAAATAGGGGACATCCTTCTTGAAGAAACCTCTCAGCAGAGATACCATGCCTACAACATTGGTAATATATTGTAAAAGAAAGTTTTAAAAATCTAAGACAAAATCATGTTAATCTTGTGGGGTCTGCATTTGTTTGACATTTTCAATCTTTGTGAAGACACAAAGATTGACCGGATGGTGGGCAGTGAAAAGAAATTTACAGAAGATATCAACAGATTGGTCAGATGGACAGATCAGTGGCAGATGGAATTTAACCTTGATAAGTGTGAGGTGGTGCTCTTTGGAAGAGGGAATAAGACAATAGAGTACTCACTGAATCGCAAGATACTAGGAAGCTCAGAGAAACAGTGAGATCTCGGCGTACTTGCTCACAAATCCAAAGGTGGCAGGATAGCTCAATAGGGTAGTCAAGATGGTATGTGGGATGCTTGCCCTTAGCAATTGTGGCATAGATTATAAGAGCAGGGATGTTATATTGGAGCTGTATGGAATTTTGGTGAGGCCATACCCGGAGTACTGTGTGCACTTCTAGTGACCCCTGTCTAGGAAGGCTGGTGGGGGTGCAAAGGGAGTTTCATTGGGATATTTCCGGGGATGGAGTATTTCAGCTATGGAGAGAGGCTGGATAAACTTGGGTTGTTTTCTTTAGAGCAGAGAAGGTTGAGCGGGGACCTTATAGAGGTGCATGAGATTATGAGGGGCATTGGCAGGGTGGAAAGGAAACAGCTGTTCTCCTTAGTTGAAGGGTCAGTAACAAGGAGGCATAATTCTTAAGGAAAAAGAAGAAGGTTTAGAGGGGATTTGAGGAAAAGCTTTTTCATCCAGAGAGTAGTGGAGGTTTAGAATGCACTGTGAGGTTGGTTGAGGTGGGAAACATCACAACCTTTAAAAAGTACAAAAAAAAACATAACATTCAAGACTTTGGGACTAGTGCCAGTAATAGTATATTTTGGCAGACTTGATGGGCCAAAGGGCCTCTTCTGTACTGTACAATCTGTTGATTCCCTGGCATGGGAAGAACTCTGTGGGCAGTGAAGATGGACCCACAGAAGTTTATCTGGCTGATATTAACCTGGTGTGTTGAAGTGTTCAAGACCAATCCATGTTGTCACACTGTCGTTGTCAGTAGGTGATGGTCGTGCTCATATTATTCCTGCATCTGACTCACAACTACCACATTATCAGCAAGGCAAGTACAACCAGAGCCATTTTCAATAATCCTTTATCCATATTTGAACTAAGGCTGTAATGAGGTCAGGAGCCAAGTGGCCCTGGAGGAACCCAGACAGTGCATCACACAGCAGGTTATTGCTGAGCAGGTGCTGATTGATAGCACTGTTGAATACACCTCCATCACTTTATTGATGATCAAGAGTTAATTGATGGAGTGGTAATTGATTGGATTGGATTTGTCCTGCTTAGTGTGTAGGACATACCTGGGCAATTTTCCACATTGTTGGGTTGATGCTGGTTTTGTAGCTATACTGGAAAAGCTTGACTGGGATGTGAGACAAGTTCTGGAGCATCAGTCTTTCTGACTATTACTGGAAGATCATACTGCTTTTGCAGTATACAGTGCCTCCATTTGTGTCTGGATGTCATGTGGAGTGGGCTGAATACTGGCATCTGTGGTGCTAGGAATGACTGAACTTGACTGAGTTGGGCCATCTACTCTTACGTCTGGCTGAAATTGGTTACAAATGCTTCAGACTTATTTTTTTCGCTGATGCGCTGGCTCCCCCATTACTGAGGATGAGGATATTTATGGAACCTCCTCCAAGTGAGTTGTTTAATTGTCCACCACCATCTAAGACTGGTTGTGGCAGGATTATAATTGGTTGTAGAATCTCTTAGCTGTATCTATCACTTGCTGCTTACACTGTTTGGTTTGCAAGTCTTCCTGTTTTGTGCCTTCATCAAGTTGGCATGTCATTTTTATGTATGCCATGTGCTGCTCCTGGTAAGCCTGCCTGCATGCTTCATAGAACTAGGGCAGATGCCCTGGCTTGGTGGTAATGGGAGAGTGAGGACTAGGATGCACCGGATGTTTGTGGTTTTTGTCGGAATATGATCCTGCTGCTGCTTTTAATGGTCTACAACACCTCATAGATGCCCAGCTTTACATTTGTGGATATCATTTGAAGCATGTCAAGTTAGCACGATGATAGTACCACACAACACAATGGAAAGCATTCTCAATGTGAAGATAGGTCTCTGTATTCACAAGGACTGTGTGGTTGTTACTCTTCCTGACATTGTCAAAGACAGATGCATCTGCGGCAGGCAAAATGAGAACGAGGTCAAGTTTGTTTTTCTCTCTTGTAGGTTCCCTCACCACCTGCTACAAACCCAGTCTAGTAGCTATGTCCTTTCAGATCCAAACAGCTCTGTCAGTAGTGGTCTTGGTAATGGATCTTTATGCCCCCCATCCACTGTAGATTTTGCACCCTTGGCCATCTCAATACTTCCTCCAAGGGCTCTTTAAAATGGAGCAGTTTAGCTGAGGGGAGTATGCCATGTTATTCAGCAAGAGATTTCCTTGCCCAGGTTTGGTCTCATACCCTGAGACCTTTTAAGGTCCAGATTCAGATATTCAGTCCCAACTGTATGCCATTAGACTGTCACCTCTGCTAGGTCTGTCCTGCCACTGGGTCAGGATATATCCAGGGAAAGAGATGGTGTTGTCTAAGACATGAGTAAGGTAAAATTCCATGATTATAATTATGTCAGGCTGTTGCTCTCCCAATCTTGGCACGAGCTCTCAGATGATATTAAGGAGAGCTATGCAATATTGACAAGGCTTGTGTGCTGCTGTTGTTTCTGGTGCCTTGGTTGATACCAGATAGTCAGTCCAGTTTCATTTCGCCATTTAGACATTCTAGTTGTTGATACAATAGAATGGCTTGCTTACACATTTCAGAGGGCAGTTAGGAGACAATGTATGTGTCAGAGGATGAAAGCTTCATTCTCAAAAGTACACGGACTTTTACATCAATCAATATTGGCTTTGCAGCCACTTTTAATTTTAGATTGTTATTGAATTCAATTCCACAATCTGCTATAGTGGGATTTGAACCCAGGTCCACAGAGCAGTACTTTGTCTTTATATTACTAGTCCAATGACAATACCTCATTGAGACTATTGCTGTAAACTCTCGGAATTCCTCTGCTAAATAAAGAGACCAGCATCGGTCACACAATATTTTGTGTGGATAGCTGTAAAAAGAAAATTCAAGACCGTTTGGATATTGTTATGCTGTTGATATTGCAGGTGGAGTATCATCTGCAAGCCTTTCCTATACAGTTGACTGCAGATGTTTAGAACGGGAGAGTTTCTTGTTCAGTCATTGGCAAACCACTGTCATACTTTTAGGAGAAAGTGAGGACTGCAGATGCTGGAGATCAGAGCTGAAAATGTGTTGCTGGAAAAGCGCAGCAGGTCAGGCAGCATCCAAGGAGCAGGAGAATCGACGTTTCGGGCATGAGCCCTTCTTCATTCCTGAAGAAGGGCTCATGCCCGAAATGTCAATTCTCATGCTCCTTGGATGCTGCCTGACCTGCTGCGCTTTTCCAGCAACACATTTTCAGCACAGTCATACTTTGCCAATAAACATGGACCAATCCAAGGGAAATCAATAGTCCAACCCCAGCAACAAGAACAGGAGAAAAGACACACACTGTCTTGTTTCAGTTCTGAGCTTTATCGTTTTTCTCTTTCCAGGGACACAGATTGCACATTGTACACAAAAACCCTCTATCAGCCTGCTCCTATATGAGCACAGGTGAGTCGTCTATTAATATCCACTGCCTGAATACAATTAGCATTTAATTTATATACAATTAACAGCAGGAAAACAAGAAGAAATAGGATACCTTGAATGACTGTAGCAGCAGTCTACAGAAAACATAATTTTGTGGGGGAAATAAGGAATTGGAGTCAAATTTCTGACAGTAGCAGAACTTAAATGAAGCCTTAAGAAGACAACAATTACAGAAGTGATAAATCAAGGGAAAAGATAGTTTCAGATTCAAAAGATGACAAAGCTAAAAAGAAGGGAGTAGGAAGGAGTATTTAATAGAATCTAAGAAAAGTTGTACAAAAGACAGATTTATATTTTAAAAATTAAATTAAAATGCTTTAGAAAGACATTTATTTGAAAAACTTTAATATTTAAGACTTATGACATAACAGCAATAATCAGTGCTGTCCCATGAAAAGTTATTATTTCAGCCTTTTGACTGGCATTGAGACAAGAGCAAATTGCCCAAGAAAATGTATAGTGATTTTTCTGCAAATCAACTGCTTTTCATCTGGCCTTATTGATGTGCTGCATAAAGTGGTCAGTAATCATGTGGTTTATTATTGCTTTTAACACAGCATATTGCAACAAATCTTGCTAGCTTTTTCATTTATCAGAATTCTGGAATGTTCTGAATGGAAACATGTAGTTTAGCATCATGCAAGAAGTGTTAACTTTACACCGTAATCTTCTTGGGTCATGAACTAGATCTTTTAAATTCCTAGTTTTTTTAGTCAACCTGTTATCACAGGTATTTGAATCTGTGTCTCCTGGCTCAGATGTAGGGATACAACCACTGCACCATAACAGCCCTTTCAATTCCTGACTTAATATACACATATGTATCATGAGAAAGTGAGGACTGCTGATGCTGGAGATCAGAGTTGGAAAGTGTGGCATTGGCAAAATGCAACAGGCCAGGCAGCATCTGAGGAGCAGGAGATTCGACATTTCAGGCAAAAGCCCTTCATCACGAATTCCTGAAGAGCTTATGCCTGAAACATCAACTCTCCTGCTGTTCGAATGCTAACTGACCTGCTGTGCTTTTCCAGCAACACGCATTTCAACATGGATGTATTATGTTATGTTAAAAATAACTGTAATTAAAGTTGTCAAATTATAATGTTTGGACTTACCTCAGTAATCAAAGTGGGTGGCACGGTGGCACAGCAGTTAGCACTGCTGCCTCACAGCGCCTGAGACCCGGGTTCAATTCCCGCCTCAGGCGACTGACTGTGTGGAGTTTGCACGTTCTCCCCGTGTCTGCGTGGGTTTCCTCCGGGTGCTCCGGTTTCCTCCCACAGTCCAAAAGATGTGCAGGGTCAGGTGAATTGGCCATGCTAAATTGCCCGTAGTGTTAGGTAAGGGGTAAATGTAGGGGTATGGGTGGGTTTCGCTTCGGCGGGTCGGTGTGGACTTGTTGGGCCGAAGGGCCTGTTTCCACACTGTAATGTAATCTAATCTAATCTAATAACGTATGTATCTTTATTATTCAAAAACTTACTTCAATTAGCAATAAATCCATGGATACCTACCATGTACCCCAATCATGACCAAAAGGGTGCAAAGTAACTCAATTAAAACTTCTTGCAGCATTTAACTACAAAAGAAAAACATGCAGATTCTACAAAGTTACCAATACAATACCAACAATATCTGTACACAACATGTAAACTGTTTTTTAAATCAAAGAGAAGTCACAAATCATATTTAAATTTCATAAAATGTCATGCTCTGAGGACACATGACATTTCTCTCAGAGTTTATACTTATGGGAAGGAACTGTGAGAAAGTCCATAAGTCATTTGTTTCTTTGAAGATAAAGGTGTCTTTTCTTCAACCCAATACAGAGGAACCTCAATTATCCGGCATTCGGTTATCCGAACATTCAATTATCCGAACATTCGAGTATTCAAAATACTCGGCACTCATGTTGGTCGAATAATTGAGGTCCATCTGTAGTCCATTTACCCAACATTGAACAGTTCAACACTGAAGTGGACATGGAGGAACAGTTCTGTAGAAGGGTCACTGGACACAAAATATTAACTCTGCTTTCTGTCCACAGATGCTGCCAGACCTTCTAGGTTTTTTGAGCAATTTCTGATTTTGTTGTTCATGCTTAATATACTGTTGATAGCCACTGATATTCTCTGTGTAGGCCAACTTCCTCTCCTCTTCGCTCTGTGCCCAAAGTGCCTTCATAGAACTGAAAGTTCACTCCCTCAATCAGCCATGCACCCTTTCATGACTGTCTCTCCTCTCAGTTAACCATACTACTTACCCTTTTCACATCTTCCCCAAAATGGCACAATGTCTACTCATGCCTGGTTCAACCCTCAACCCAAGTCCACCAAGAGTACCAATTTGCCTGAGGGTACAAAGTCTCATGGTCTGTCTAAAACAGAGATCAGTTGAAGCATGACATGCTACCAGGAGCACGCTGCTCAATACTGCTTTGTTATAATTTAGTAGTCATGTAGAATAGTTGATTTCAACAAACTATCTCTTCAATGCCAACATATTTACAGTCAATTTTTTGTGGGTAATGAAATGGCATTGCTGCATCTGGTCGAAAATGCCCTCCAGGAAAAATAAATTATACATGTTTAGCAGTATTGGTTATATGTAAAAATATATCAATACCTTGACAGTAGATATTTGGAAAACTAATTGAAGAACAAGTGAACAACATTAAATTTGAACAATCAGCAAAATAGTAAGCTGTACTTTTGTAGATAAGGAATTAATCATCAAGAAAATATAACTAACTTATGTTTGATTAAAAATCTTTGTTCTTTCATGATACAATAATGTCTAAGAATGCTTTCATTAACAGTTAAAAGGCTGAAGACGCAAATACAATCTGAAACAAAGGCTATAGATCTGTATTGAAGCACAATAACATCTCTACCTCTTTTTGTTACTCATAAAAGGCTGTTGATTCAAAACAAAGACAACAGTTAAACAGTCCTGAACACACCACCAGCTCCCCTTGAAAAATACAGCTTAAGAACACAAAGAAAATCCCAGCTTTCTACATTGAGAAGATTTACCTTTATCTCAAAATGGTTGGTGCTGACATTTTCTTTCACCAAATTGCATTAAAAAAGAACTCCTGTGAGCTCCTTACTCCTTATTTGGTGTGGCTGCCAATGGCAGGCAGAAACCTGCTTCTGTAAGTCTGTATTCTTAAACTGCAAGCTTGCAAATTATGCAGGAGTGGCAACAAAGAAACATTAACGGAAATCAAAGCAAAAGGAGGTTAAAAAAAAGGAAAACAAAACAAAACAGGTAGCATAGTGGCTTAGTGGTTAGCACTGCTGCCTCACAGCCTCATAGACACAGGTTCAATTCCAGTCTTGGGCAACTGTCTATGAGGAGCTTGCACATTCTCCCTGTATCTTTGAGGGCTTCCTCCTACAATCCAAAGATGTGCAGGCCAGGTGAATTGGCCATAGTGTACAGGGATATGTAGGTTAGGTGCTCTAGTTAGGGGAATGAGTCTGGGTGGGTTATTCTTTGGAGGGCTATTGTGGAATTGTCAGGCTAGATGTCATATTTTCAAAACTGTAGGGATTCTATGATTCAAAATGAAAATATGAGCAGTAAATGCACACTGCACAGCACTCTACTTCTTAAAAAAATGAGCTACAGCAAGCTATGGAAACAAACACTTAATTATTGACTGGGAAGCATCTTTTTTACCAAATTACATGTATTCCAACACATTTGCACTTCTATTTTACAGATAGTGCAATGGATTATTTTGAGAAATGAGCTCTAAAAATACTGTTTGTAATTGACAAAAAAGGGGCTTCACAGAATTAACATACCTGGCCCTTCTGTAAATGTCAGAGAAATCCCGAAAGTATCTGGAATACTCTTGAAGATTAACTCAAAATAAGAACTAATTTCAGGATCAACAGATTCTAACTCACACATAAAGCAGCAATCCTAAAAGTCTGTTGATCAGTTAGGTGGAATATACCATTGCTGATTTGACAACATTCTTTGGACAACCATGTATATTGGTTTGGAATAAGTTTTTAATCTTTGGAAGAAGAGGGATGTCATCTTATAGCTTGCAGTTTGTATCTCAGAACACCTTTAAGAGACATGCTTATAATATCATTATTACCATACAGTATATAACCGGAGTGTATAAAGATCTCCCATTTCATCTTAACTGGAATCAACCGAAGTATATCATGCTCCGGGAAGCAAGCTGCTAACTGCTGCTCTATTGTAATCTAATATTTGTGAATCATAGTTAGGTCCAATAAATGTTGTTATGACACAGTGGTGAACCCTCCTGTTAATTAAACCAAACACCCAGAAAATCTCACCTCGCCTCGTAATCTGTTAAAGTATGAGTGACAGAGAACACCCAAATTCCACTATTTAAATAAAAAATATCAATTTATTCTTTAACTCTAAAAGTGAACATTAAACAACAATTATTTACAACTCTACGCCTTCTTTCTCTTAAATGCTTGTTATCTGCCTCCAACTCTATAGCAAATCAGAGGAACTTTGATTATCCAGCATTCGATTATCGGAACAAAATACTCGCCGCCCATGTCATTCGGATAATCAAGGTTCCTCGATATACTGTTCCCATAAAAACTCATATTAAAGCTCCATCAACTTAATTTCAAAACCATACAGTAGCTGTCATCTCCAGTATCTTCCTTCGTTCAGCTGAAGATCTCCCTGCGTTTTCTTCTGTCTGCTACTGCAAAGACATTTGATTTGAAAAGGGTATCTTTGATAGGGAGTGTTTTGCTGGCAGTTACTCTGTGGATGGAAGTTGGTCTCTCTGACTTTCAAAATGCCCAGCTTTTTTATACCTCAAACAACGGACCGTCTCATTGGTTTGAGGTTGGCAAAAATAATAAATTCAAACTCGATGGGGTCTTAGTATTCTGGGGCATAATTTAAACTGATTGGTTAAATTCAAATTGTGGTCAAAGCAACTCTGTGGTGACACGGTGACTCAGTGGTTAGCACTGCCGCTTCACTGGACCTGGGGTTCGATTCCAGCCTTGGTTGACTGTCTGTGTCGAGTTTGCACATTCTCCCCATCTCTTGTAACATCATAGACCAGAAGTGAATACCATAGCATTAATGAGTCCAATGGACATTGTTATGAAGTTGAAGGCATGTACTGTACTTTTAAGAGAGAATGAATGCTATTTTGCACTGGGAGCTTACAGCACTTGTCATGTGACTGATGCTGTCGCCGAGTGAACTGGAAAATTGAAAATATGTAACATTTGGCTATAAACAAGATACCTGAGTTCATAGGATCCCCGCAGTGTGGAAACAGGCCCTTTGGCCCAACAAGTCCACACCGACCCTCCCAAGAGTATCCCACCCAAACATCATTGGATTGTGGGAGGAAACCCACAATTTGATGCTTGTACGCTTTGAACATTCAACACAGAATTGCTTTTAAATATATTATTAACTAACATTTCATTACAGTTTCAGGATTGAATAGGAATAAAAAAAACTGACTAAAAAAAACTAATGAGATATTAACTAGATAGTTTAGAATGGTATATGTTAAGATATTTTTGATCCAATCATTGCAAATCTGATAGGGCTTATGAGATCAGAGATGAGCAGCATCATAGAAATATTGAGGGGTTAGAATACATCAAAGCAGAAAGATTGAGTGGAATGTTATACATGTGACTCTGCACAACAATAATGGTGTTTCTTTACTTAATATCCAACAAAATATTTCATACAAAATAAAATAAATTTCGATGAGATAGGAAAGATAGAATTTAATTGGACTGAAATTTTAATTCAATTGAAAAGGATCAGTTTCTACTTATTAGGACAAAATTACAAAAAAAAAACAAAAAATGGGACTTGTGTTGTGAAGATTACCATTCTAACAGTGTCATCATTTTATTGCGATACACAAAATGTTTCTTACATTATGCGTGATGTGCATTCATCAGAACAAATGCAAATATGACAATCTGCAAATGAACAGAACAAAGTGGCACAGTGGTTAGCATTGCTGCCTCACAGCACTAAGGACCTAGGATCAATTCCAGACTTGGGTGACTGTCTGTGTGGAGTTTGCATATTTTCTCTGTCCCTGCATGGGTTTTCTCTACAATCTAAAGATGTGCAAGCCAGATGAATTGGCTAAATTACCCATAGTGTTAGGTGGATTCGTCAGGGGTAAATGCAGGGGAATGGGTCTGGGTGGGTTATCCTTCAGAGGGTCAGTGTGGGCTTGTTGAGCCAAATGGCCTGTTTCCACACTGGAGGTAATCTAATCACAGAAAAGTCATATTGTAAAGGAAAGGGTGCTGATTTGTTGACTCTAATTGGCTGAAATGTTGCCATGGTGAAAGCAATAGAGGACTATAAACTCCCAAACTCCTTGATAATTCAAAAGAAGTCTTCATGTCTGAATTTGCTCCTTTTGTTTGCAAAGTACAGGTTCCTACATATGGAAATATGTCACTCCAAGCAAGCATAAAATGAGCCATGTTATAAGAGCAACTGATTATTTTAAGTTGATTGACTGTGTCGTATTAGCACATTTAGGGTTGTTCAACAAGTGCTAAACTATATTTAAAACCATATCAAGCAAGCAGAAATGCAGAGGGTAGGCAGTTAAAAATCTTAAAACAACAAAGTATATTACACCTAGCATTCCTTCATCTCATTAGCAGATTTCACCAACAACTTCACACACTCAAGGGAAGTTTCAAGAAGTTGTTTAAATTACTTTGTTTAAAGCATTAAATGAGCTTCAATATGCAATAACTTCATCAGGCTTCAGGAAACCCACTGTTCCAGTCAAAATCACCAAGAATGTGGGAGATTTATAATTTGCCCGCAGTCAAAAAACACAGTCTATGGTGATTACAGTAAACCTCTTAACTTTCAGCAGGAGGTTTAATTACACAGCTGACAGCTAAAGGCCATTTAACTTCAGTGTTTCTTTCATTTTTGCACCAATGTCAGCTGTCTGCTATGGAACAGTTTCAGAAATATCACAGCACTGCCACAGCATTGACTAATTTGAAGACATGCCAATGAATTGATTAAATCAATTATTTAATCCTGAACTGATTAGAAATGTTATCCTATTTTGGTACTTGCTCTGAAGGAACATGTTGACAGGTTAACCTCAATCCTGCATGGACACCTGCTCTAGGCTACATTCCACTATCTCCACAACAAAAACCTAGCTTTGGTTTAAGGGGGTGGCATTCGGATGTCAATATAGAAACAGACACCGTAATAAAATAGAAACACTTCAAGAGCAGAAAATATGGAAGGAAAACAGAAAATATTGAAGATATGTGACATCTCAGGAGGGACTAGTCAGGTCATGATGTGTTAGGTATGTGCCCTTCATAGGGAGTGTGTAATTGAAATGGAATTCCCTTTCTTTTCAGGTCTTCATGCCTATTTCCAGAATTAATACAACAGCTCCTGTAATTCACCAAGTCTGTTTCCCGCTTGTAAGAATCTCATCGTTCTAGTCAGTTCCCCTTGCCTTTGGGAGTCACTATGATTGAAACGCCACCATCAATCTTTCCACTACGTATTTCACCAGATATGATTTGATTGTCATTCTCTAGTTCTTTTCCTCGGCCTCCCCATTCTGGTCCTCAAACTTTCCTGAAATATTTCGTAAATAAAAACTGGTTAATTTAACTCCTTGGAAATGTACAGTGGCAGGTATCACCCTGCACTGTCTTTGGCAAAGTACGTGACGGTGAGTGACTGCTACTTTCAACTGAGTCTGATTTTATTCAAGTCGATAATTTGTGGTGCTGGAAAAAGCACATCAGGAAGAATGGTTAAGTCTGAAACGTTGACTCCCTTGCTCCTCGGATGCTGCCTGACCTGCTATGCTTTTTCCAGCACCACACTTTATTGACTCTGATTCCTCCCACATCTGCAGTCCTCACTATCTCCTGATTTTGCTAGAGACTGTCAGGTCTGACTTTTTGTGTGGCTCTCCATTTTAGTGAAAATAGTGCCACAAGACTGAATCCAAAAGTCCCATACCAAGAGCTGCCCCCACCGAACACATTATTGCGATGGGGGTTGATGAGACTGAAGTGGATTAGAGTTTGTATCTTTGTGGTTCACAGAGACAGCTGTGTATGTTAAAGTACATCTGTCTTCAGTCAGATCTGATTATCATTAGGAGGAAATCCAAAGCATGACTTGTGCAGTTGAAACCAGGCAAGAGAATCTTCAAACTGATCAGAGTCATTTGGTGAAGTAGCATATCCTTGTGGATATGGCCACTGGATGCTTTTGAGAGAGTGGCATTTGATCTTTGGAAAATTAATTGTGCCCTTTGAGAGAGATAAAGTGTCCTCTATGATTGTTAAAGATTGTTGTGAATGTCAGAAATGCAATGGAACTATCAAACTCAATGAAATTGTCAAAAAGAGCTGTCAAAGGGAACTGTCAAGGAATTTCATTCCCCTGCCTTTTAAATAATTGCAAAAAAACCCCATGAAATGTGAAAATATCAGTTTGAGAATAACCTTGTCTGATGATATAGGCCTGCAGGATGTTATACAATCAGCGTACCACAACCTATCTCATGACCGAGCATCACGTTGGTGAGTCTATTGGTTCAGCTTGACTGATAGCTTCAATTGCTTACAAAGTCTTTAAATTGCTGTTATGAATACAAATATTTACTTTTACAAATGCTTAAAAGAAGTTAAACATGGGGATTTTTAAAGTTTAAATTATTTTTAAAGTGAATTAATGAACAGATCCTTGATTCATTTGCAGCCTGAATCCGTAGGTCTTCCCAGGCTGGACACTGACATGAACTGACACGGAGACTATAAATGCCAACAGCAGTCAGTTGAGTGGTATACGTTGCCATTAAGTTAGCAAAGGAGCTATAATGGACCGTCAAGTAGAAGGATATGGGTTGACATGCTGGTTGGAGGAGACATAGATTAGCATGGATGGGATGAGTAGTGCGTGTGGGTTTTGAGGGAATGGGGGTGAGGTCTAAAGAGCATTTTTTTGTAGTTTTATACTTTCTTTCCACAATGGCAGAATACCAAAACAGGCCTATTCCATAGTCTGCCACCAAACGTCTCTTGATGCTAGTGAACTGACTTCCATTCCGACATGAAAATCTACTGTTGCATTTTCTCTTGGGTCAACTTTGGAGATCTGGGAGTTGCCCTGGCTTCTCACTCTTGAGCCAGGTCACCTATGTCAGGCTCCTACTCATCGACTACAGCACTGCCTTCAACGCTATTATCCCCTCCAGACTGATCTCAAAACTCTTAGACCTAGGTCACGGCTCTGCCCTCTGTTCTGGATCCTCAGCTTCCTGATCCACAGACAGCAATCAGTGAAGATGGGCAACTGAACGTCCTCCATGATAACATTCAACAATGGACCCTCTCCAAGCATGCGTTCAGCCCCCTAATGTACTCCCTGTGTACCCACGGCTGTGTTGCCAAATTCTGAACAAACACCATCTACAAGTTTGCTGATGACACCACCATTGTAGGCCAGATATCAAATAACAATGAGTCAGAAAACAGAAAGGAGATTATGGGTTTGATGTTGTAGTGCAATGATAACAACCTCTCTCTCAAAATCAGCAAAACAAAAAGACTGATCATTGACTTCAGGAAGAAAGGAGGAGGACAACCCCCCTTTTACATCAATGGAGTGGGGGTTGAGAGGGTCGAGAGTGTCAAGTTCCTAAGAGTTAATTTCAGGATGATAACTGACAATCTGTCCTGGACTTCCCACATAGATGCAATGGTCAAGAAGGATAGCACGCTTCTTCTCCCTCAGGCAATTTTAAAAATTCAGCATGTCCAAAAGACCCTCACCAACTTTTACAGATGCACCATTGAAAGCATCTGGGTGCATAATGGCCTGGCACATCAACTATACTGCCCAGAGGAGGTCATGTGCACAGCCCAGACCATCACAGAAGCCGACCTTCCATCCATGGTCTCCATCTACGCTTCTCATTACTGTGGAAAGGCTGCAAACGTCATCAAAGACCCCTCCAACCCTGGTAATCCTACACTCTCTTCCATCAGGCAGAAGATACAGAAACTTGAACACATCCATCAACAGGTTCAAGAACAGCATCTTCTCTGCTGTTATTAGACTAATGAATGGACTGTCTAATTTCAAATAAATATTGATCTTGTTAATGTTGATCTTGCTTCATACACCTCCCATGCAGTGTAACCTATATGCCTCATTCTGTCCAAGCACGCTACATTCTGTAAGTCCTTGTTTACTATGATCTGCCTGTAATGCTCGCAAACAAAGCTTTTCACTGTACTTAGGTACTCCTACTTCGGTGTGATAAATCAAAGCAAAAGAATTAAAATTCTTGTAAAAACTGAAAGAACTACGGATGCTGTAAATCAGAAATGAAAACAGAAATTGCTGGAAAAGCTCAGCATGTCTCCCAGCATCTGTGGAGAGAAATCAGTGTCAACGTTTCAGCTCGAGTGACCCTTTCTCCGAACAATTCAAAATTCTCATCCATGCTGTTGGCAATCACTGACTAAGGAGCATGATTGTCCACCTAGGAAATTCTAATCATTGGCCATGGGTTCTGTGGGTCCCTGTGGGGTTGATGAGCCCAATCCTAGAGCTGCAACTCTAACCACACATTTGGCAGGTAATTCCTGGAGGTGGAATTGGTCTTTAGCTTGTGGTCATGGGCATTCCTTTTTCGTACTCCCTTTTAGCCAATGGGTGCTCTCAAATAATTGTGTACCTTCAGAAAGGGGATTCCTCCAAGTCAGTTTGTTCTGAATGAGAATCTCCCAGGTGTTGACATCCATGTTGCATTTCTTGAGAAAAGCCTTCAGGGAGTTTTTGAAACACTTCCTCATCTTGTTAAAAGTTCCTTCCTTGAGCTGGGCAAAGAATATTTGCTTTTGGTAGTTGTAACTCAGGCATCCTAAGCACATGGCCTACCCAGGTTTTGGATGGTCATGGCCTCCATACAGCTGCTATTGGCTGCTTCATGAATACAGATATAATACAGTTTGTAGTCACAGCTGATGTAGAGAATCTTCCTCAAACAGAGTTTTAAAGCTTTTCAGAATATTGGATTATATTACATGACACAATCAAACTACCTTAAAAAGAAAAGCCACAATAGAAAGAATGTAATTTAAAAGAGTTTAAAGTTGAGAATAGGCGATCGAAAGCAATTTCCAGAAGTGGTTAATGTGAATAAGAATCAGAACGTTTAGGACTAATTTCATATTAGCATGAACCCAAGAGCAAACAGCACTAAAAATTAATGTGTCATTTCAAAGCAGTGACTGAAACTAGTGAAACCTGCTGAACTATTACACACAAACATTAGGAACCATCTGGAAAATGTTCAGCTTCAACAGAATTTCTCAACAAGGAAACCTTCGGCTGTATTACAGCTTACAGGTACTGCATAAGTTATTAGACAAGTTAACTTACACAAAATCTGCTGGAAGATAAATTTGTTTGCAAATTAATGAAAATGAAAATCAGATTCTTGAATAATATAATACTCAAAGATTTTACTCCCCACAAAAAAACTTCTTTGTGCATTTTGAATGGATTGTAGAACACACAGTGAAAACTGCCAATAACGTTGCTCCTAGGAATCATTGTATTAAACTTTGTGTCTCCATGCAGATTTTTCTCCGAACTATCATTTAACTTTCCCTTTTAAAATAAATGCTTGTTATATATTTAATATACCTTTTTTACCTCCTTAATATTCCATCTATTTATTTCCTGATCTTTTCCTTTGAATTAATTGCCACTCTGTGAGCACAATCAATTATTAATCCATAGAAATTTACAGCATTGAGACAATGTCAGTCATTACGAATAGTGTAGAGCCTTTGTTACAGCAATCAAGAAATGTATCCCACTACATCTCACTGGTTTGTTGTCTTGTGTGTTCCTTTATTTCACATATTTCTGATCTTCCCTTTTAAAGAAAATGCAAAACAGGATCTGTATCAACTATTTCCTGCTAAAGTATCCCATGATCCAACTACCATCTGCATTAGGATAACTCAAGCCTTTCATCTCATTGTTAGCAACAATTTGAATTGGTAATGCCTTAACTTCCCAACTAGAGAAAACAATCTCTCTCTTCTCACACTATCAAAACCCAGACCCATTTACATTTTAATTATCTCCAGCGTGAAGCCTTCTCGTATGCCTTCTCAACACTACTCATCCTAGTACTAGCAGTTCCTTCTCTTGTCTCTTCCTCCCCTTCTGTCACCTCATGACATCTATAATAGGATTTCTAGTGTTTTAACTGGGGCCCAACTGACATCTTGAATGATTAATTACTATTTCGTTATTTTTGTACTCTATGCCCCATTTGCATATCACCCTAACGGCAGCATGGTGGCTCAGTGGTTAGCACTGCTGCCTCACAGCACTAGGGACCTGGGTTTGATTCCAGACTCAGGTGACTGTCTGTGTGGAGTTTGCACATTATTCGCTGTGTGTGCGTGGGTTTCCTCCAGGTGTTCCGGTTTCCTCCCACAATCCAAAGATGTGCAAGTTAGGTGAATTGGCCATGCTAAATTGCCCACAGTGTTCAGGGATGTGTAGGTTAGGTGCATTAGTCAGGGGTAAATGAAGAATAATAGAGTGGGGGAAATGGGTCTGGGTGGGTTACGTTTTGGATGGTTAGTGTGGACTTGTTGGGTCTAATGACCTGTTTCCACACTTTAGGGATTCTATGATAACTCTTGCTAGTGGATTTTATTTTCCCCTTACCCTTCCCCCTACCGCATCTGATAAGAACATAAGAACTTGGAGCAGGAGTAAATACTTCAGCCCTTGAGCCTGCTCCACTAATCAATATGATCATAGCTGATCACATCTCAGCCTCAATTCCAATTTCCCACCTGCTGCCCATAACCCTTTAACTCATTATTAATAAGAATATCTGGAGTACTGTGTACTGCTTCAGTCCACTTACTTGGGAAAGGATGTAATTGCATTGGAGGCAGTTCAGAGGTGCTCGACTCCAGAGAGCGTGATCGACTCCAGAAATGAAAGGCTGTGAGGAGAAACTGAGCAGTTTAGGTATGTACTCACTAGAGTTTAAAAGAATGAAAGGAGATCATTCATTCTTGAATGAATGAATGGAGGTAGATAAGATGTTCAAGGGAATTGACAAAGTAGACAGAGTGGTCATTTCCTCTCGTCAGACAGGTCATAGACGTAGGCCAATAGTAGCAGATTTAAAACATGACACGATGAGGAGATATGACTTCTGTCAAAAGGGTCAGGAACCTGTGAAATTCACTACCCTAGAGTATGGTGGATGTCGGGATACTGAATAAATTTAAAAGAGGAGATATACAGATTTTTATTTAGTAATGGATTGTATATCCACACTTCCCACTATATCACTATTTAAATAATACTCTTAATTCAAGGGATAACTGTTTACACCATTTCTTGCCACTCAAAACAGTCTTAAATCTATTTCCTCGTGTACATTCATTTAAATTTTTCTAACAAGACATCTTATCAAATGCTTGAGAAAGCCCATAGACACTATTTACTGCATTCCCTTTGCCTAGAGAAACTCACTAACTTTAAGGGCACTTAAATGGTCATTGGATAGGCATATGGACGAGAATGGAATAGTGTAGGTTAGACAGGCTTCAGATTGGTTCCACAGGTTGGCGCAATATCGAGGCCTGAATGGCCTATACTGCGCTGTAATGTTCTATGTTCTAAGCTGACTTGAAAGAAATGCTTAATTTTCTACATTCTAATGTGTTTAAAACAAAACACATCAGCAATCCTTCATGAACACATGCATTTCTGCTCATATGTCTTACCTTTATCTAAGAGTTGAGAATTGATGTCAAACCAATTTAATTGATCTATAATTTCTAAAATTTATCTTTCTCTCCCTTCATAAATTCAAACAAAGCTGCATTCACTACTTCCCATGAAGCAGGAGAATGTGCGCATTTAAGCAGGATCACGACCTATGTTAGAAAGTCTTGAACACATTCAAGGAGAGATTATCCCCAAGTCTCTGGTATTGAAAGTTCCAAAGATTCACAACCCTCTGAGCAAATACATTTCTTTTCAGCTCAATATCAAATGGCTGACCCCCATATCTTCAAAATATGGTGCCCAATTCTAAACTTTCCTAAGTGAGGAAATAGTCTTTCAGCAGCTCCTCATTCATTTAAAAGTTTTATGCTTCAATCAGATCATTTCTCATTCTTGCAAACTGCAAAGAACATAAGCACATTGAGTAAAATCTCTTATCATAGAGTTTCCCTGTGCATGCCAAGAATTAATCTGGTGAAATGATTCTGCACCACACGGTCGCTCAGTGGTTAGCACTGCTGCCTCACCGCACCAGGGAACCCAGGTTCAATTCCAGCCTTGGGAACTGTCTGTCTGTGTGGAGTTTATACATTCCCCCCATGTCTGCGTGGGTTTCCTCTGGGTGCTCCGGTGTCCTCCCACAATCCAAGGATGTGCAGCTTAGGTGAATTGGCCATGTTATATTGCCCATAGTGTTAGGTGCATCATTCAGAGGGAGGTGGGTTACTCTTTGGAGGGGCGGTGTGGACTTGTTGGGCCGAAGGGCCTGTTTCCACACTGTAGGGAATCTAATCTAAGTTATATGTCCTTGTTAAACAATGAAGCAAAACCACTTTATTTTAGGTCTGGTGTCCCCAAGACTCTATAAATGAAGCTCCTTAGGAGGCTTTATTGTGTTAAATATGTTAAAAAAAATAAAAGTAGCTCTTACGGTTGTCGCTGGATCAGCTGTTAAACTGCTCACTGGGATCCTACTGGTAAAAACTATGCAAACTAGGCATAATGATTAGATTCCCTACAGTGTGGAAACAGGCCCTTCGGCCCAACAAGTCCACACCGACCCTCCGAGTGCACCTAGCACTATGGACAATTTAGCATGGCCAATTCACCTGACATACACATTGTGGGAGGAAACCAGAGCAAACCCACACAGACACAGGGAGAATGTGCAAACTCCACACAGACAGTTCCCCAGGCTGGAATTGAACCTGGGACCCTGGTGCTATGAGGCAGCAGTGCAAACCACTGAGCCACTGTGCCACCCAGTGTGCGAAGCTGTCTGGATGGTAGCCCAAGGCATGCTGGAATTCTGGTCCCTAGTCCTATCTCGAACGAACAATCAAGATCCAAATTCTAGTCTGCCATTACAATGCATCTCGCCAGCTAGGCAATGGAGGGTACACCCAACTCCAACAAAAATCTGGTTTGCAGGTCAATCCCTGAGGCAGGTGGGAATGGCAGAAAATACAAACTGGCAGAGGCCAACCATTTACTCTGGTGCCAGGGCAGCACTACAGTTTTTAAGCCCATTTCAGCAGGCAGGGTTTTGATTTAACAAATCATTTGAAAGTTGGTACTTCTGCAAATATGTCTCAATATTGGGAATGCAGTGTCGGCAAAATTTATGGGCTGGATTTTATGGGTTTCTTCCTGACCCAACCCTGAAGTTAAATGCTAGTCTCAACTAGCTTTAGCAAGCTGAGGGATGGACTTCAGTTCTTCACTGGAAGAGAATACCACCTTCAAGAATGGCCCCTTGGATTGCCCACAGCTCTTCAGTCCTGTTATGCACCAGTAACATTTTTGTTTAATTAAATTGACAAAGGGCTGAATCTTGAGATACTTTTGGCTAAATATCAGTTTTGTCAATTTTCCTGGAGGGTTTATCATTATGAGGCCAGTGAGATTTCTCACTGTATCATCTCAATCTTGCCTCATTACCTATCTACCTCGTCCTTATGGCATCCCTTCATGTTAATTCACCTGTCCCTCGTAGATAGACAGACTTGTGTGTCACTCGAACAGACTAGTGTTCCTGATGTCCACGCCATCATTAAAGCCCAGACAACAAGATGCTAATGCAATGGGAGGTAGGAGAGGAAGCTGCATATTAATAAGGTGAGATTTATTGTTAATGAGGTGATTAACAAGCAATAATTCCCATTAGTAAGCATCTTGCTTAGTGGGAATCTGATCATGACGTCCACACTTTTGTTTGAAAATTCAACAAGTTAGCCCGATTTGAGAAAGGTCCTATCTGACTGCTCATACAATTCTCCCAGATTTCTTACCATAGCCTATGCTATTCAGGCCACTATAAAGATCTAATGTTTCAAATTCCAAATGTATAAGAATAAAACAAAAGCACAAATTTTTTTGGTTTTGAACAAAATAACCTGCATCACAAAGATTAGAAAAGAAGAAAAAAATACACATACACAAAACCTATATTCTATCTCCATAATTAACATGAGGTAAATTATAGGCAGACAGACAAAGTATTAACAGACACCCTCCAGAGATTATCAAACAGCAGATGCTATCAAGTCAGATCCTGTGGATTTCTTAATAACCCAAACTAACACTAGTGACTCTGTGGTGCAACAAAACTTATTAAGCTTTGCCTCCTTCACAAGGGATAGCAACTCTTCACTTCCAAAAGCAATTCCTTTGACAACTGGATTGTCGAGGCTGTATTCTAGCAGCTATTCCAGAGACACACTTGGAGCTCCTTCACAGATAAAAAGCTTCATTATACATGCACAGTCCTTGAAACTCCAGAATCTGAAGCTACACCAAGGATATACTGCTCCTGGGCTTCCTTGAGGATCACTTCGCAACTGTACCAAGTGGTCTGAGACTACAATTTCTCCTCAGCTCTTCAGAGTTAAATGCAGCTTTTTGGCCAAAATGAACCACATTCTTGCGCAATCTCTGCTGCTCCCAAGCACCTGACTAACAGCTTGAAGTCGGCAACCTAAAGGATTCCCTTTTCACGCTCTGTCTGGCTTGCGGTCTCAATTCTGTGCCTTTCACCACAACTCAGGTTTACTGCTGATAAAAATGGTCAAGCCCTGCCCAATCTCTGCAGTTTCAAAGGGGAAAGCACAGACGTAGCATTCACATGTCTGTCATGGTGCCATATGTGTACTGGGACTTCCAGAGCACGTTAAGAATTGTATTTCACAGCCACCGCAGCAATGCCACACAAAAGTCTTCACCAGACTCCTGCCAAGACGATACGTGAACATTTCCTCAAGCCCCAGCAGCGCCACAGCACAGTCGTTAGTGTTGCTTGGATGGTGCATTTTGGAGGCAAGATGTGGACACATGCAGAGGGAGGATATAATTTTAGAGAACGTGCTCCCCTCCACCCCAATGCACACACAGGGTGCTTGAAAAGGATGCAAAATGCACTTCCATCTGCTTTTTCACCAATTTCTGTGGGAAACCAGGCTTCTCACTCTTATCAGTTTTCCACTAACAAGCATACAGGGTGGAGCAAGGGCCTTGAGTGAGCAATAATAAGGCATTCAAGTCCTCAATTGATCTCAGAATGGTCTGGTTAATGGGTGTCTCACTTTGCTCCCTAGTATTATGGAGGCTGGGCCCAAATTACAGAGGATGGTGGTGGTATAGACATCCACAGATTTTACTCCTCACCCCATCCACCCCCAGTTGTCAAAAGAACAGCCAACTGAATGGGATAGGCTGTTCCCATTCAACTCATGCATTCAACACACAAACTCTCAGGAGGCCAGTATTGCCTTGGAGCAGGCTGATAGAAGACAAAAAGTCAAAGCCAATTTCCAACTAAGTATCATGAGTAATTTTATTTCGACATCAACCTTGAATAAAGTTTATCAGCTCTGCTTAAAATGCAGGGAGTCAATGCAAAGTTGCCATCTCCTTGTCTGATTAGCAGCACCCACTTACACACAAACACATAACCCGATTATGAGTCTTTTGAAGTAGTGCTCTGCTTTTCTGAAAATATAATTCTTTACTTCTCTCACAGCTTGTTGGCAACCCAAGGCACTGCTCTCCTACAACTTGCAATGTAGAGAATACAGAAGCATGAGGTTAGCATTGTGCAAAATAATCCAGGATTTTCGCTTGTTATGGCAATTAGATTAAATTTTAAAGCAATGGTGAACAACCAGAATGGGAAGGGAAAGCACATCGGTAATTAAATTTTGCATTTATGTGAAGTATTTTCTTGATGGCAAAGTGATTTGAGAAATTCTAAGGTTGTGAAAGACACTATGCAAATGCAGTTTTGTTTTTATCTCGTTGAATGTCATATCCAAATTCCTCTTTTAGAATCAATATCTATTTCACGCTATAAGTAAGGTTACATTTACAGGTTTTCAAGTTGCATATACTGACAATTTCATTAAAGACGTCGTTAGTTACAAAGATACATGGGCATTCTCCAATATTTTAACTAAAAGAGGAATTTCACTCCCCTAGAGGACTAATACTCAAATAGTATTAAGCTCTCCTTCTGCAAATGTGATAGCTACATTAAAAATTTTGTACTTATTCCAAATGCATCTATTTTGCTTCCAAATTGGGGTCAGCTGTTGCATTAAATCAGCCAAAAAAAACTGAGTGAAGTTTCTGAGATTTACAAAAATTCAATTGTAAAGATTTATGGCGCAATTCTCCTGCTGGCAGTAACCAGGACTGGCACTGCCAATGTCAGTAACAGAATTTATGCCTGTTTGCAGCAGAAAAGCTGTACTACTGCCAACCTTTGCATTTCCCCTTTATCTGAATTCAAGAAGAAATCACTGGGAGAACAGGTGGATAAGTGATGAACTGAATGACTGTACAATGCTTTGATTTTTCTCTCTGCTCTCAGTTCCTACTCTGTTTTAATCAAGCCCAGTGGAAGCTTGAAGAACAGGCCCTCATATTTTGATTAGGCATTTTACAGCCTTTCGGATTCAGCAATGTGTTCAGAGATTTTAGATCGTAACTCCTTGGACAGTGAGTGCTGGCAATGGTTCTATTGGTACCTATCACAGTTCCTCCCAGCCCATCTATTGTTTTGTTTTCTTGTCCCATTATCTCTTCCTTTCGCCTTGCACCATTAACTTTCTCATCATTTAACCACTCTTAACACATCCCCTAATCTGTTGAAAGATCGTTGGACCTGAAGCGATAACTTAGTTTCACTCTCCACAGTTCCCATCAGACTTGCTGTGCATTTCAAATATTTTCTCTTTTATACTTCAGATTTCCAGGATCTGCAGTATTTTGATTTTGGTGATTGTGTTGTTGGATGGTAGAAGTGCAAATGTGAAGTGAATGGGCGCTTGTTTCATCCTGGTCATTGTAGCAATAGCAGTCCCTTGGCCATCACAAATCCACATTTGATGCAGTGACTGCATCTTACAATGTAAAAAAGATGTTTTGGTGGGAGGGATAGTGAGCAAAATTTCTAGCCTTCCATTCAGATGATCTACAGTTGCCCATTTCAGTTCGGTGACAGTCAGATTAATAGTCACTACTGCTTTTAACACTTGGCAGGCAACCATTTCAATATTTACATTTTGTAGTAAATAGCCACCTTAGATAGCAGTAATAGAAACAAAACACATAAACCACAAATATAAACTAGCCATTGTAACCCATCCTGCTGAAGAGCACAACGTTCGTCAATATTAGAGAAGTCTAACGTTTCAGTAAAGTAGGTCAAAAAGCACAAAAGATACAATTTGAGGGAAACTGTGTCACTTGTTGTTAGACTCTACTGACACCTTCAGTTCTTACCACAGCATGACTGTTGACTGTGTTACCGAGCACCAGTACAACACAAAATAAAATGATGCCTTGTAAATGTTGGCTTACAGTTACCATAATCCTGCCATGAAATAAAATAATCCATGTTTGATATTTTGTGGAAAGTTTGGATCAGTGAAAATCTACCTTTTGCATTTGGGTTGTGAAACACACATGTCAATGGAGGAGAAAGAGAATATTTTGCATCTCTGTGAGAAGTTAGGATACTGGTCTGAGATTTCAAGAACACATTTGTAATTCCAGGCTTTTGGATTGAATGAAATTTGTAAGTTCAATGTGGACCTTACTCCCTAATTTACTATAGTTTTCAAACGTTTTGAAGGAAAAACATGTTTCTAAATTCTGTCACAATCCCAGGGATATCCTCAATATTTTAAGGCAATTATTAGTATTATTGGCAGAATTCTTTTTCCTGTAAGATAGAAAGGAACAAAATAATCTTTAACCTAAACACAATGATGATGGGTAGATAAACTGAGCATAGAAAAATGACAGCAGTCATTGGACTGTGAAATATATAAGTCTGCAGACAACTGCAAGATGTTGCAAACTTGCTAACATGAAACAAAGAATTGCGTTGATCACACCCTGAAAGACGTAGACTTCATATGGAAATGTGTAGATTACATAAAACATCCTGTACTGGGAACATGCGCACACTGCAGGGGGTTCATTACATTTTAAAATATGGGGAGAGCTGAGATAAGTAACAGGGAAGGCAACATGGAGTGCCATGTGGAAGGTGCACAAAAGACACATTTTCCTGAAATCTGGGACTCATTTAATGAAATCTGACCTCTGAGTAAGTGGCTATTAGTGAGAGGTGGTGGAGAAATTTCCCCTGTTCTTTGTTTCTAATGAAAGCATTTACTAGAGTCAAGTTTTTTTTTTAATTTTCTGCAAGTTATTATTTTCTGAATAATGAAAGCAGTCATGTTCTGTGGTTTCTATATTGCTTTTTTTTATAAACGTTTGGATTCACAATGTTGGATTTTCAATGGAATGAGATTTGACTTTTCTGTAACCTATACAAACACATTGAGAAGTTATAGAAAAAAGACTGGATTTTGTGAAATGTCCATTGATCCTCTGCATTCAAACATGGGGAGTGAAGATGATAAAATAATTAAAGGAAGTTTGTACAAGAAGGATTTTCCTTTTCAATATAAATGCCATTAGTGTATGATAAGTTCTTCATATGTTGTCCAAAATCACTGTGTTCTAAATTAATTTTCTAAATTGCATTCTTTAATTGTGCTGCTGTCACTAGCATTGAATGATATTATGGTAAATTAGAATTAAAATAATTATTTAGCATTAGCTTTTCATATTACCTGAGTGAGCTAGGTGTTAAAGGCTACATCAGTTAATACTGCAGAGTGTTCCTGCTGATGACTATCTCTTTCAAAGTGAATTTATTTATGTGGGTCAATTCACAAGCAAATTTAACATAATCAATAAAATTCTGAGCTACAATTATAAACTCAAGTTCATTTATTCTGCAGCACTTTTGTATATTTCAGGACAGTTATTTTCCAAGTGTGGGTAACATGAGGGGAGAAAAATCAGAATTCTGATTGAAGCTGCAGAAGAAAGATTAATCCTGACATTGGTTACTGCTGAATATAGGTCTGTAAAGGTCTGAAAGGGTTAAACTATGTTTGAGTGCAATAAGCACCACCCACTGTGATAATGTTATGAGGACTTAGAGGGAGAATGGGAAAGTGGGATCATGTAGAAGATTACGTCCACCAAATAGTCTGGGTAGTAATATACAGTCCATTTTTATTGCCTGTAAATAACTGCAGCGGTTGCAATAAACTTAATCTTGTCTAATCTACAAAATTATTCTCATTGGCCCAGAAGCTGTCTACCTTCCCACACACTCAAACATGAAAGAACCCACACACACACAACATACAGATGGCAACACACACAACATGGGAGTCAATGTGGAATCTGAAGACTGAATTTAGCTGCATCAATCCCAACGATGCAAACGTGCCAGTAACTCAGAAGATACCAAGGAAAATAGATACTGCTGATTGATGTGAACAGCAAATCCCCATAAGACTCATGGCAACACTGAAGAATACTTCAAATAGTAACAGAAAACATTTTAGACCAGATCAGAAACATATCGTAACAGAAGAAACTTCCAACTCCAAGGCAGAGAAGTAGGTTACGTTGCAAGTTGCAGTGGGAGCAGTCACGCGTATGGATTCAGCCAGTTAGTGAACAGACTGTGAAGATCTTTACTCGGGATTTTTACTTTTGACTTGACAAAGAGGAGACTTTAAACGATGCAGGTTGAAAGGATGAGAATTTTTAAAAAAATAAAGTGCAATTCAGGTCAGACTATGCTGCCATAGAGTTTGATACAAGGAGATGCAGCTAGAAAAACAAAAATGGTGCTAACAGGCTCAAGAGAGAATCTCACAACCTGGGAGCAGAGAACTAGAGAAATTGTGAACCCAATTACTTAAAGCAAGTAATCATTGGGCAATTTAAAGAAGTCGGCTACACTGGGCTGACATGGAAAAGTCTTTCAAGAATTCTCCATTTTCGCCATGAATGAAAGTAAAATCTTTTTGAAATCCTCCATTACATAAAAATACAGGAAGCCTCCAATATAGCTGTAAAATACTCTGGAACAGAAACAACGTGGGGAGAATTGATATTATGATTACATAAATATTCTTTAAAACATATTAGGAAGCCATCACATCAGACATAATATTACCAAAAAAAGATGTAATTTCAGAGATGGGTTAAATAAAATGCAAAAATCAGAATTACTGAATAAATAATTTGAACTTTCAAATAGATTTTGGAATAGTTTTAGAAACAAGAATGATCTTCTTCCCTCAGATTTGGTCTGTTACTTGTGGAAAACTCTGATTTATTCACCTTCTGAATTTGGCTCTCTTTAGAGAGAGAGATCTTCATTGGTTTATAATCAATCAAATCAATCTGATGAAGGTACATCAGTACTGCAACAACAGTATATTATAAATCAGATTTTAAGTCTGAATGGTTGAATCTCTATTATTGTCAAGATTATTAATTAAATTATTCATGGACTCTTATTCTTTCAAGAATTTTACTAGCTCTGAGGTTGAAATAATTGTTAAAGTTTCCTAATATCCCTAAATTTAACTGTTGCTTCTTTAACTCCTTGACCATCAAACACAAGATCTGCTATGCTCTTTTGGACATATTACCAGATTTGTCAGGAATGACATCCCCTCAGTGAAGCCATGCTGACTCAGTCCCTCCCCCACTCACCCATTGTACTCTATGCTACTCTCTCCCCACCCCCACCCTCCCCTAGCTTATCTCTCCACACTTCAGGCTCTCTGCCTTTATTCCTGATGAAGGGCTTATGCCCGAAACGTCGATTTTGCTGATGCTCCTCGATGCTGCCTGAACTGCTGTGCTCTTCCAGCACCATTGATCCAGAACCTATTTTAAAATACTCATCCAAGCATTCTGTGATCACATCCTTAAAAATGGATTCTAAAATCTTACCAACGACTGAGGTCAGACTAACTGCCCTAGAATTTCCCATCTTTTTCCTCCATCTTTTCTTTAGCAGGGGTATTACATTATCCAATTTCCAGTTCTCTGCGACCCTCCCTGAATCCAGTGATTCCTAAAAGATCACCACCAATCCTCTTCTACAATGTCCACAGCTGTCTTTGTGACAATCCCAAGGTGTTGTCCATTTGGTCTGGGTACTTTATCCACCTTCAGATCTTTCAGTTTCCTCAGCACTTCTCCTTAGTGATGGCCTGTATAATTATAATCAGATAACAAGTCTTGATTGAAAAGAAAGTCTGCTTACAACTGGTAGAAGTTAAATTACATTTTTTAAAGTGGTGTTGAACTTAATATGACAGCATGCTACAACTGGCTCTCCAAAATGAAGGACACAAATACTAGAGAATCCACATGCACTTTATCACCAGCAATTCTCACTCCAGGTTAGAGATGTGTGCACCAACCTCAATTTCCTTCAAAAACAGGAGGGAGTTATCAAAAAAGTTCCAGACAATCTGGTTAGGGCATGGCTGGTCAAGAAATAGCGAATAGATCTTTAGAGGTCTTCATAATTTAATGCTGAAAATGTGTTGCTGGAACAGCGCAGCAGGTCAGGCAGCATCCAGGGAACAGGAGAATCGACGTTTCGGGCATAAGCCCTTCTTCAGGAATGAGGAAAGTGTGTCCAGCAGGCTAAGATAAAAGCTAGGGAGGAGGGACTTGGGGGAGGGGCATTGGAAATGCGATAGGTGGAAGGAGGTCATAATTTAATGGCAGACCTAAAAGAGAAAGCAAAATCCTTTGAGATTATTTTATTGAAAGAAATTTGTTTTGTACTTAAGATGCAAGTCATAACTTTTCTGGTTTGGCCGAAATGCTTTCCACTGCTACAAAAAACTGAAGAAAGTATAGATTCCAAGCACCAATAATTGACAAAAGAAAAGAAATCCAAATGCAGCAATTGTGTATTACACTTGAGACAACTCAGCACCTACAAGTGATTTGAGTTAGTTTACCAACAACAGTAAACAATTAATTATGACAAATTCAAATCATTTATTAGATGTTGAGGTGACCTGGGAGAGATAAATTTAATTAGGTTATCTGACCACCCTATCTTCCAAACAAAATCCTCAACAGTAATAATGGATATCGCATCAAGGAATATTCAGGTAACATAATTGAAGAAGTGAATAAGTTGGTTTCACTAATAGCAGAATCCCTGAGCGTGAACAACAAAGTATAGTCTAATCAACAACTTGAAGTTAAAAAGTCCACCTACTTTAGCACAGCTCTACAGGTGGATTAGAAAAAAAATCCTACTGACACAAATTGAAGGTGTCATGCATATAACTTCATGGAAGACATCACCAGGAAGAGACAAGCCATGTCTAAAGGTTGAAGATACTGCAAAAAAAAACCTGCTATGGCAAGTACCACATCCATTTCAAAAGAATTCCAAGAGATTGAAGGTATTCCATTCAATGGAAAACATAAGATGTTAGACCTTCAGGAAGATGACTACCTTCATCTTAACACACACCATGTCTGAAAGGAGGATTGTAAATTTTCCAGATTATCTGAATTTGTAAAGTCAAAGGACTTTCTTGCAAACAGAAAAAACATATACATGAATGATATCCCTTGGAACTCAACAAAATTGGTAACATCCATTCACTGGTTCACTTCTCAGGGCAACTGGGAACTAACCAGAGTCAACCTGTCTGGTTGCTGCATTAATTGCTGTGTTCTCCATGGCAACACTTGCAACACACACAGTCATTTGCTCATCAATCAGCGCCATCTTTTCATATGGTATTCAGCATAAAGTGTTGGTTTTCCCCTTTATTGAGTATTCTTGTGAATTGTCCTGATGAGTGAAAAGCCTTGACAAAGCATTTTTACAACAAGGCAAGTTCTGTACTACCAAATAACACCAGGAATAATTCTAATGTTCCTTATGCACAGCTAAAAAATAGTTATGTGTAAGCTATGCTGTGACACATAAGGAAAGGATGATCGTTCGCTTTGTGAATCACAAGAAGATATATTATTTTCATTGGTAGGTAAATCAACAAAATTAGTTCTAGTACAAACCTCGGTGTGAAAAGTTAATGAAACATACATCGTCTGTCAGAAGTCACAACCAATATTAAGTTATACATTCAAGTAGTTACTTAATAGTTCTTGTAAGAAAAATATTTCAAAGGTTATGTAAAGAAAGCATTGCAAAAATCAGCACCATAACAGTCCTAAGGTCAACACAGCAAAGAAGGACAAGTGATCATCTCCTGTGCTACAATTTCCAAAGAGGAAATTTTTTGCTTTTGAACTTTTGACGAGACCTTGTATCTTTTGATAAGTGTATTAAGAAATAATGCATCCTCCAACAGAACAGAGGGATTTTTCTTTAGTGACATTTTGCTTACACAGCAAGAAAAGAATTAGCCCAAGATATGGAAAAAATACTTCAGAAAGTATAATTATAGCTTGGAGTTATAGTTGTCATCTGTAGGTGATGGCGAATTTGTTTGTGAAATAACGAACATGAATGAATTTGAATTAAAAGACCCAGCCTCAACTTAGTCATTAGCAAGAATGCAGTATGACAACAGTGCAACTATTACAACTATTTCAGAATGTGCCAAAATGTGTGTATCTATATTTTAACCATAACAAGCACATCAATTGTAATACTTTGTCTTTAAGAAATGATTATGGCATTAATGTGACAGCTTCATTTTCCACAAAATAGTTCTATTCGGAGGAAGTCTGATTTCTCTATCAAGGCCTAGGGTGTTTATTAGCTCATTAAAGTAATTGACAGTATGGAAAGCTATTGGGTAATCACATATACTGGGCTAAATCTAAAGCCATCCCTCTCTGTCTAAGGACTGAAACCAAAATGACTGAAGTGCTCTTCCTTTCACTGGCCACCTGAGAGCCTGAAATTTGTTGGCGACAGTTTTAACCTCGAGGTTAATACACTAATAGATGGAAATATTGACTTGGATCTTTGAGTACTCTTGCACTTTACTTCCTATAACATTGTGACGAAAAGAACATTTGAAATTGGATATTCCAAGTCTATGCTGTGCTTAAGTATCTTTGTTACTGCTTTTACTTAACATTTCAAGTTTATAAACGAAAGTTGTAGCCCATACTCCTTTATTGACTGTTTCCACTGGGAAAAGATCTTTCACAATAGCATCATATTGAAAAGCAATAGGCAAGAGTAATCATATTGGCTTTGACAATTTATTGTAGGAAATTCTTGGTGGATAGGGAAACCCAATCTATAGCCTGACAAGCAGTCATTCTGAACAATCTAAAAAGCCCTGCAGGGAAATGTTATTCCATGCATTAGATTTTGAGTAGAGAACTGAGAAATAATTTTTGGATAGCAGACAGAAATCTTTACGCCCAAAACATAAAAAAGATACGTCCTTCTAATGTTAAAAACAATTACTAAAATACAAAATTAAACATGAGGGAACAGAGTTATTTATTTTATGCAGATCACAGGGTTCACAGAGAAGGCTGATGAAAAGTAACCCATCATGTTTCAAATAGTGTACTTAAACAGAAGGCTATGACAGTTAGAAAAATAAGAATAGTATACAGCAGAAATCTGAGTGAACATCTCTATATGAAATCAAAGTATTCTTCTGTGAGGAATGAAAAGTATTAAATGGCCTTTCTCCTATATAATGAGAATAGAATTAATTTATTTCTCACTTCAATAAATAAATGTGAAAAATATAACTGCTGAAATTAAGCATCTGATAAGGACAGAGGAGCCTTGTTATTCAGCCACTGAAGAGAGAAGTTATACAAGTTTGAAAATAAATTCAAACAAACATCGGATAAATTTAGGAATGAGAAGTACTATTCACATACATCGTGCAAAGAGCTGGTAAATGATAGCCATACTTGACTTGTATAGCCGAGCTGTTTTTTTTTCAATGTGATGGCAAGCTCTTCACAGCAATACAGTACAAGCTTGTTCAAGGATCTAAACTTATGTAAATGAGAGGGGGCTTCCTAATTCTTCAATGTCTATGCTGGTCCCTGAGGAGCAATATTATCCCTCTAGACAATTCAAACCTTCAGCTCTTCGAAGCACAACCTGCTCTTTGATGCTTTCTTCCTGAAAATGAACCCAAAACTTGAGAATAGCATCTCATACTTTTGCATTTATTGGTGGGGGAAGGGTTGAGGAGCGGTGGTTCTTGCAGTTAATGGTTATATTTATTACATTTTGTTTCCTTTTGACTTTTTTTCTTACATTTTAAAAATAAAATTGATTTCAAATTTCAGCTTTAAGCTCATTCTAAGCGCCCTAAAATATTGTACGGAAAATATCTTTGATTTACAGGGAATGTGAACATGAAGAAAATCTGCAGGACAAAACAGCAGAGGAAATCTGCATTTATCTGACTCGGCAGACCCACAGTCCTAGAGCACTTAGGTACAACAATGAATTCTGTCATCTCGTCTTTACTAAGGAAGTGTTTCTGCAGTTTGTGATTGTGCTCAGGAATTAGGAATTATTTTGTTACACAATCTAACATGTAGAAATTCTGTCACTTGGAGGAAGACTGACAGAGGCAGGCATTTGTCTAAGGCAACTTTAACCCCAGTGTCAGTAAGTGACCATGCATCATTCAAATAAGTTGCATTACAAACATTAGTGGAGTGATGCACTTTGAAGAGGTGATTGCAGCAGAACACTGAACGTTATGCTTCATCTTGAACTTACGCTTTTACTGAAGTATGGATGTGTGAGAGTTGCACTGAAAAGCTACAAATTTGTACAACAGAAAGCAGTAAATGTGAACACAGGTTAATGTTTCTGCAGCTGCAGACATGGCTAAAGTAAGAATACCACCAAGTAACTGCAGGAGCTTCTGAAGGGGGATAGAGATCAATGACAAATGCTGGTCCATGCCAGTACTAACAATATAGATAAAACGAGGGATGGGGTTCTTCAAGCAGAGTATAGGTAGCTAGGAAATAAAGTAAAAAGCAGTAGGTCAAAAAGTAGTCATCCCAGAATTATTCTAGAACCATGTGCTAGCAAGATCAGAACTAGAAAAATAGACCATTTGAATGTAGACTCAAGGGACGGTGTGGTAGAAGGGGTTTAAACTCTCGAGGGACTGATTCTGGGCAGATGGAATCTCTGCAAGCTGGACAAGTTGCACCCCAGCTGGGGTTATTGTGAAGGACTCTCCTTCTCAACCTTGTGCCCCTCTCAGAGGCAGGGTGACCCTCAGGTTAAACCACCATCAGTCCTCTCTCTCTCTCTCTCTCTCATGAGACAACAGCCTTATGGTTCAGTAGAGCAATGGTGACTTTACCTTTATCTTATCCTATCAGGGCCAGGATGAATATCCTTGTATGAGAGAGTTTAAAAACTGAAGTGGCAGTGTTCGGGAATGTGATCAGAAAGACACGCGTATGGAAAAGAAAATTGAAATGAAAGGTTGAGAAGCAGAAAGCAAAATGTGGAAGTCAGAGGAAACAACAGCTGTCAGCAAATACAGCCCTGGTACAAAGGAAATGTGTAAACATGTCAAAAAGACAGGTCCAAAAATGTTAAATCTGAATGCACAGAGCATTTGCAAGAAGGTTGGTGAATAAAAGTGCAAATGGTTGTAAACAGTTAGGATACCATTGCAAATACAGGGACAAGACTTCAGTGTGACTAAATCTGGGAACTGATTACCCAAGGGTATTCAACCTTTAGGAAAGACAGAAAAAACAAAAAAGGAATTGAGGTGGCGTTGTCCATGAAGTTTTAAATAAGAGCAATTGTGAGAACAAATATGCAACTATTAGAACATGGAGACAGGCAGTCGAACCAAACCAGCCTTTATTTGCAACATACTAAAATCAAACCATCGAAGACCCCTAATAATTACTTCAATGGTTCCTAAGCAGACTTTTGAAAAACAACAACCCCATACATTATGGATAATTAATTCTAGACACTGACTAAAGACTTAGCTATTTATTAAATACACAATAACGTTAGCAGAGGAAAAAGTAAGCAACAAGGTAAGCTGGTCAAAGACAATGTTTAAAACCCAACACATTGGTTTTCAGCCACCATTCACACAAAAGACAAACAAACACAGTTAAGAATTTGTTTTTAAAAAAGTGGCTATATTACTTAAATGGCTTTTATGATATTCACAGGGACAGAGAAGGGTTTCTTGATTGCTTTTCTGCTAATTCGGGTCATTTTCTCCTTTCACCCTGAAATTTGTTGGCGACAGTTTTAACAGCAATACTTCTTACTCAACTTTCTACTCTTAGGGCATCTGGAAGCTAGTGTAGCAGATTAGGCAGGGAGCTTTTAAGTCTTCATGCTGTCCTGTCAGCAGCCAAACTTACCTCCTCAGAATGCACAGTTCAAGAAAACAATTTCAATTCTGGTACCATCCTCATAGACTGATCGTCTCTTCCTGAGACATCAATTACCATTCAACAACTGTCATTTGCTTGAATGTAGTGTCTCTTTCAGACTTGTCAGAACCAAATTTCCAAATACTAACCTCATTAATAGCTGACTTCTGTTATCTGTTTCAATACAATGCCCTTCCCAGGTCACTATGTCTGTTAGAACCCTTTTAATCAAGGCTCAGCCTGCAATTAGCCTTAGGCCTGGCCTCAGAAACAGACAAAACTCATTTGGTCTGTTCTTTTCCTTTTACCACAAGCTGCTTGCAAGTCCATAAGTAATTTCTAGCTCATAATTCCCTGCTGACAACTTCAAACCAAAATTGACAAAAAGAATAAAAATAAAGAATAATGAAAAAAACCATGAGGTTTCAAACACAACCAAAATCTAGATGTGGAATCAGTCTGAGTGGAGCTAAGAAACAAAAAAATAAAAAGAGGCAGAAAACATTCATGGAGTTGTCTCTCGGCCTGTAAACAGTATTGGTAATGTAGTGATGGTATTAAACAGGAAACAAGACATGCATGCAACAAGGGTGTTGTAATAATCATGGCTTACTTTAATCTACATACAGACTGGGCAAACCACATTAACAATAATATTATAGTAGGAAAGTGTGTACAAGGTATTCTTTAGAGCAGTATGCTGAGGGACCAATTAGATAATAAGCTAGTTTTGTGCAAAGAGGAATGGTCAATTACTAATCTTGTTCTGAAAGTTGCTTTAGGGAAGAGTGAACATAATGTAATAGAATTTTTTTTAGAATAAAATATGAATTAGTCCAATCAAAAAGTAGAGTCCGAAATCTAAACAAAAGAAACTACTAAGGTAACAGGCTGCAATAGGGTAACTGCATTAAGACAATAGCAGATAGACAATGGGTAACAATGAAAGACCAAATGCATGCATTACACAGATATACATTCATTTCAGGTGAAAGAATACAATAGGAAATGTGGTCCACCCATGCCTAACAATACTATCCTTAATTGTTTATACATCGAAAGAGGAATCATTTAAAGTTGCTAGAAATAATAGCAAGCCCGATGACGAGAAGCAATTTAGAATTCAGCAAAGGAGGTTCAAGGAATTGATTAAGACAATGCCTGAACAAAGAATAATGTTTTCAGAGTAGGTCATTTTGGACTGGGATAAGAAAACTTTTTTTTTACTCAAAGGATGATGAACCTTTGGGAATTCTCTATTGCAAAAGACTATGGAGGTCAAGTCACTGAATATATTTAAGAAATATATAGGTATATTTCTAAAGGTTAAAAATAGCAAGGTATATTGGAAATAATGAGAGTTTGGCAACGGGATACATCATGTTGATAGCAATGATCACATTGAATGGCATAGCAGGCTCTATGTGCTGAACGGCCTGTTGCTGCTCCTATTCCAACATTCCTATGAATCTGTTTAACCGTAACTTAGTTAGACAAAACTGTCAAACATGAGAATCACCCAATGGCTTCAGTGTGTTAAAAAAAGTATTGTAAAATTAGTTAAAATAAACCTAATTCATCAAACTCGTTGCTAACTGTGAATCTTGACAATTGCTTCTGGAGGCAAGTTCCAAAAGGTTGCTGGCATTTTTTGTATCTTTCAGAAATTATTGTTTAAACAGATTTTTTTTTTGGAATTGTGTCTACTCCAGAAATTGTGTAAAGAATAATATCAAATACATTCGAAGGCATCACTCATGTGATATATCTCATGGCCAACATCTTATCACATGAATCTGCAAAAGACGTGAAGGATCAAAATGTGAGCAGTGATGATGATCGCAGAGTGCAGGTTGAACACTTCATCAGAAGTTCCAGTTTTACAAAATCTAACCTAAAATTTCTTCGGCAAATCACTCAGACAAGTGGAATCAGACTTGTTCCACAAAACAAAACAAAGCTGTAAGCGAATTCTCACAGCTTAGGAACACTCCGAAGATTCCTTGGGACGGTGAGTCAAGTAGGGAAGCTTCTAACAAACCTGGAAGAGATTAACAGACCTTGGAGACAGCTTTTAAGGTGGGGTCAATAATTTTGCTAAAACGCCAGCCAAGAAATTATTTTTAAAATAATTCAAGCAACTGTTAATCTCTTCAGAAATATTAACACAATATGAACCACATTTGCTGGCTATGTTAGCAGCAGATGAATCTTCAACAGAATTGAGGAAAGTACTCTATCAAGTGCAGAAACATGGAAATCTGGACTGTCAATCCAGAGACCCAGGTATTGTACTGGAGACTTGGGTTCAAATCCCCCCCCATGGCAGATGGTGGAATTTGAATTCAATAAAATCTGGAATAAAGAATCTAATGACAACAATGAATCCACGGTCAATTGGTGAAAAAAGCCATCTGGTTCACTTAAGTCCTTTACGGACGGAAACTGCTATCCTCACCTTGTCTGGCCTATATGTGATTCCATAACCACAGTAAAGCGATTGACTCTGAACTGCCCTCTGGGCAATCAGGAATGGACAATATATGTTGACCTAACCAGTGACACAAACATCCTGTGAATGAATCTTTTAAAAAAATGATTGAAGTAATTGAATTTGCTCTGACAGCTGCATAACCAAAAAAAATTGAGCCCTGAATATTGAGAAGTACATGACATACAAGAAGAATGGCAAGGTGGGCAATGGTGGAGTGGTAGCATTGTTAATCAAAAATGTGCAGTAGTTAGAGATAACTTTCAGTCAGGAGATCAAGCAGCAAATCGCTTTGAGTGGAGATGAGGAATATTAGGTGAAAGAAGTCACTAGTGGAAGTAGTCCACAGGCCCCTTACGGTAACCACAATGTGTAACAGAGTATAAAGGAAGAAATATTTGAGTGCTTCTGTTAAAAGG
>NC_057726.1:44305544-44365225 GCF_004010195.1 Chiloscyllium plagiosum
AAGGACACATCAACTGTTGTTAACTAAGAAGTTTAGGAAAGAATCAAACTTAAGGAAAAAGCATATTAAAAAGCATGCAAAATGAGTGGCAGGTTAAATTATTGATGCCAATATGGAGAGCAATTGAGTGGAGTCACAAGTTTAATTAGGAGGAAGAGATTATGGTAGGAGAGAAAGCTAGCTGGAAATGTTAAAATGAATAACAAAGGTTTCCATAGGTATTTTAAAAGAAAAAGAATAAGTAAACTCCTCTGGAGAGTGAACTTAGGAAGTTAACAGTCGACAATTAGAAAATGGTGGATGGAATGAACAAATATTTTACTTTTCATCACGGTAGAGGGTACTAAAAACAAAATCTAGTCGTAGCTATAAATCAGGAGATGGCAGGGAGAGTGGAACTTAATGAAATTACAATCACGAAGGAAATAACCGATGGGGCTATGGGCTAACAAGTGTGTGAGTCCACATGAACATCATCCTAGCGTTTTAAAGTGCTGTCTAATGTGATGGTTGGTTTGCTGTTAATTTTCCATCTTTCCCTAGTTTTAGAAAACTTTCCATCATACTAAAAAGTAGCAAATGCAAATCAACCAATAGACAAAGGAAGGGAGACAGAAATCAGCTCAAGGGGCTGAATGGGCTACTTCTGCTCCCATTTTAGATGCTTGTACATTTAAGACCATAAGACATAGCAGCAGAAATTAGGCTATTCAGGCCATCGAGTCTGCTCTGTGTATCAATCATGGCTAATAAGTTTCTCAACCCCATTCTCCAGCTTTCTCCCCATAATCCTTGATCTCCTTGAGAATCAAGCATCTATCTATCTCAGTCTTAAATATACTCAATGACCTGGCCTCCACAGCCTTATGTGGCAATGAATTCCATATATTCACCACTCTCTGGCTGAAGAGATTTCTCCTTATCTCTGTCCTAAAAGGTCTTCCCGTTTCTCTAAGGCTGTGCCCTCAGGTCCTAGTCTCTCCTACTAATGGTTTAATTCAGGTCACCATTTTACCTCACGCTCCTCAAGCAAATAGAGAAGGGGCAAAGAGTGTGAAAAATAAAATAATTACTGAAGAAAAACAAAGATAGAAGGATTGCAATACTAAGTTATCTTCATGTTCATCAGAATGAATTATCACAGACAGAATTACAAATGGGGAGAAGGTTATCAAAGCAGGTTCCATCTGTCCTTCACATGTTAATATATAACACTGACCACAACATTGTGAAACAGGCGACCAAAGAAACAACCATGCTCAAAACCTCAATAAATGCTACTGTACACCAGAGTTCCAGAGTTGTAGCATGAGAAGGGACTATGAATAAGAGATGGAATGGTCAAAGCAAAGGAAAAAAACCTCAACAGGTTTCATATGCAGTTGAAACAGATCCGTGTGGCTATAAGGAGAAATCCCAATGCATTAATAACTCTTGTAAAAAACTCCAAGTGAACAAGAAACTGGCATTTATCACTCAGAAGAAGAGGTAGAAAAAATGCTCTATAATTTACTCTGGAAAAGACAGTTACACTGACAGACGGGCAGAACAGCTTCAATGTCAGATGCGATAAGGATCAGATCAGGGAGTTTGGTCAAAACACCACAGTGCAATCTGACACTTTAGGGTTAGATTGTAAATGCCACGTGGACAAACAATAGGGGGAAAGGTAAAATAATGGGTTCAACATCAGTAGCATACATAATATGATGTAGTATTCATGCCAAAGTCTCAAGATCAGGTAATAAGGTCTATGAGGGAGTAAATGCCATAACCTTGTGTGGATATGTGTATATAGATGAAACTGCAATTAAAGCGTTCTTGAAAAAGTTCCATACACTCAAACAGCATTGCTGTCAGAGCCTAGGCAGTCCCCAAATCTCAAAATATACAATAAAAGAGAGGCGGCCATGACTGCTGCAACTAGGGTTTCATCTGCATACAATTGGATGAATGGTGTGATTGTTAGCTGTGTGAAGTTGTTAGTGAGAACAGATTTCCTCTTTATGTTGGTGGTTGAGAGATAGGCTTCAGTAAGTTTATACTTGCCTGTGCTCGAATGAATTAATCAATTGATGTAACATTAGTAACAAAGTAAAATTTATGATTTAATGAGAGATAACCAGTGGTCCCTTAACTAAAACATGTTTATGACTATAGGTGGAAATGATTGTTGACAACATTGTGAAAATTAAAATGAGGAACAGATGCTAGCTGGCAGAGGGTGAATAAGTGTTGACAAGATTGCACAGCTACCACACACTTCAGTACTCAGGAAGCAGTTATTTCCCAGTTTGAGCATCTGACCCAGAATTCAAGCATTTCTCCTCCTGACCTTCCAAGCAACACAGTGTTGTTTCAGAGCCACATATTCCATCGTAGAGTGCAACTATTATCTCAAAACTATTCTGATACATCCAGCAACATTTTCTGCAAATGGTTCTGTCAACAAGGGCTACTATTGCAAGCCTTTAAATAGACACCCATTGTGGTCACAAGTGGCGCCTGCATTCTCAATATTGGGCAATAAAACTGTGTTATGGGTACTAATAGGGGACCAAGTCTCATTTACACCAAATGAATTCCACCATATGTTTTTACTTTGTTTCACATTGTACCCATCTTCTGCCACGTTTCCATTAAAATTATGTTTGAACTCAATGTACTATCTTTTTAAGCCTTTAAGAATCAATTGATAATGGGTAGAATAGCTATGCAGGTGTAATATATCACAGATACAAAAATCGAAAACAACACTCCAAAATAAACCAAAATCTATATTTATTCTAACCAAAAGGCTGTTTTAATTAAACTGCCTAAGGCCTTTTTACTGTGTAACATACTTGTACGAGTGAGATATTGTGAATGTCCCCATAATTATGTCAGCAGTGTTATGCTTGCTATACAAATCTAGTGCTGTAATTTCTAATTGGGACACTGCTGTGGTAAGCTTCAACTGGAGTTGTTGAAATGTGTGTTTAGCTTTGAGAAAACTGTAGCTTGCCAGTCAGTACCCATTATAATTTCTTCAAGTGTCACTAAGTTTCCAGCAACAAGCCTTATAGGTTTCAATTACTTCCACCGTTGCATCCAGAGACATCTGAATATCTTGTCGTGTACTTAATGTACAAAACCAAGTGAATAAAATTTATGAATAATCTGCTCCAAGGCACAGGAGTTGTGAATTATCACATGATATTAAGTGTCCTCTGTACATGATCTGCCACTCATTAAAAATTAATTGAATTATGCACAAATGCAGGAGGGAAACGGAGATTCTCACCAGTGACTTCACCTGTCAACAAATCACCTAATGACGCAAGAGGTCAAATCAGAACGGTAAACTTCGAGGCAACTGATTCCAATGCATATTGTGATGAGAAATTTGTATTTACTTCAGTTAGTAGACTGATTTTTTTTACTCTATTGTTCAACACTACTTGTGGCAAATTTATTGAATTGTGGCAGCTTTATAGTGAAATTCTCACATTGCTTCTTGAATAACTCACGTATATAAATTCTAATGTAACAGAATGTTACCCTGTTTTTAGACTGGCAAGCTCGGACTCTATTTGAAATGCATTAGGCCCTAGGTGATCAAGCAATGATATGGCAGACTGATTTCATCACAAAATGGACAATGGAAGAACAAGGCTATTGTCAATCTATCTGCGTTCCATCCTCTTGATTGGTCAGTTTACTACCACAATTGCTTCAGGAATAAAATTTTGGGGAGGTTTGTAAATCAGAAAAACAGAGCAATTTTTAAAAAACCAAAATCCTGTACAAGATGACCCATAAATCATGTAAAAGGAATGAATATCTCAGCGAGATTTTATGAAAGGCATTCTAAAAGGATATAGGAGCTGGCTATGCTTTCACACACATAATCTACCATGTTAATAATTCCACAATTCACAATCCACCCAGAAAGAACTATGGAGTACACTTCAGCCTTGCGACATTTATAAACACAAATAGACCACATAATAAGTACAGATGAAGGTGGTCATGAATGTATTCAAGAATTTTTAAAAATATGCTCCTGTTCCTTGCCAGTATTGGTAAATATCACACTTCTGACGCTTTATGAATGATTTTAGTGGCTGTGCATACAATACCTCATCCTGAGGACTATTGCAAGTATGGAGAAATAGATATTTTATTTTTAGAAGCAGATTAAGCTCTGATTTACTTCAGAATAAATAATACATGAATTGATCTCTATTGTGGTATTATCACCAGAGGAATTTCTTTTCCGAGTTATTTGCTTCTTCTTTCTCACACACTGACATTCAAACTTCCATCAAGATTCTCCAGATGAGGTGTTTTGACATGACTGTTATTATGCATGATTGGTTATACATTTTCCAGGTAATCCTAATGCCTTGACAATTTAAACTAGGTCTATCACTCTAATGAATAAGCTCAGAAAATTAAGTTGCAGTGATTGCAAGCATATCTACATTTGTCTTTTTAAATCTTGCAGAATTAGTTCTCAATACTTCAGAGACTCAGAGATATTTCTTTAAAGGATGAGAAGACATTTTCTTCTTAAAGAGATAGAACAGAACATCAATAGGTTAAGGCAAGTAACTCATTTCCAATGGAGTTTGGTGTGAAAATGCTAAATTAGGAATATAAAATGAAATACAAAGATTTGCTGTCTGTTAAGATTTCTAATGTTGAGAATCTTCAGGGTTCTGAACAAAGTTCCAATCTGTGTAATTTGAACTTAAATTAAATATATAAAAGGAAAAATAGAATGGGTTTTTAGCACTGTAAAATGCCAATGGAAACAGTTTCTCCTAATTAACTTTATCCCGACCATTCATCACCTTTAACACCCCGATGAAATTTATACTGAATTTCTCTGCCTTGGAGACAATGATCCCAGTTTCTCCAGTCTCACTATGTAATTGAAGGTCCTCATCCTCAGTATAATACCAGAAAACTGCTCAGGCTCTGTTTCCAAAGTCATGATGCCTTATCTAAACTAGGATTGCAAAACAATCAGTGGAATTTTCCACTCCCTGGAGTAGTGTGAGTGAGTAAGCTTGGAAAATTAGAGCTTTTTTAAAAAAAATCAGAATTTCAACACGGAGAAATAATTTTTCCCTAAGGTTTAAATGGTGAATTGAGAATCTCAGTTATGAGCAATATCCAAGTATTTGTACCTCATTAATAGTCCAACTTGTCACATTTCTATGCAGCTCCTAATTCTCCTCCCCTTCCCTGCAAAACTAGACATGGAAGTCAGAGCAGTTACCCCAGAGCAGCAGATCACCATGTGCTTTCCTGGTTCTTCATCTGACACTGTCTTTACTATCATGTCCCTGCACACTCCACTGTCCTCTTTCACCTTGTATTCAAGTAAGTCAGCAACAGCAAGCCACCAGTCTCACCACATCATTACAGTTACTCATGGACTAACACACACACACACACACACAGCATTTCCAATTTCAGGATATCATTTCAGAGTTCAGGGTTACTTATGGCTTACACACTGTTGGGCCTCTTCATGTACATGGACATGGACATATCTCAAGCATCTGGATGTAGGTTTGCTCGCTCACCTGGAAGGTTTATTTTCAGATGTCTTGTCACCATACTACGTAACATCAGTGAGCCTGGTATGGTGACAAAACATCTGTAAATGAATCTTCCAGTTCAGTGAGCAAACCTTCATCCAGAACCTCAACCTGAGCTACAAATCTTCTCAAAAACTCGTTAATATCTTAAGCTAATATCTCTGTATAGAAAGCATTTTTTGGCTGTTGACTCATTTTCTTCTCACTCATATATTCTGTAGTTACTTGGAGGCTGCCAGTGTTGATGTCTTGAATTGCCTTTTAGCACAGAGGTCAAGGCAGGCAGCTTGTCACAGTGGGGAGCATGGAATAGGCAAGCAGCCAGATAGCACTGTCCAATGTCAATATCACACCTACAGCATGTGTCAGCAAGTAATGTGGCAACATGCTGTGGGTGCTGCAATGAAATGACCATGACTGAAAATCAAAGGGAAGCAGTCTTTAGGGGAAATATGATCAGTCAGGGGCACCATCACAGCCATTCAAGAAGCTCATTTGGGTGTATGGCTTTAACCTGAAATCACAATGCTTTAATTGGCAGTCATGAACAGTTCAGTTGTCTTTTATTTAAGAAAATGTGTTCCAATGGCTCATTTTAATGCCCAGCACTTCTCTTTCTGTTGACGACGGTGTGACAGACACTTTCGCCAATTGAATTAAATCACATATCTATCACCCCAGCTTTATCTGAAGCAGCCTCCTGAAATATTGATGGTTTATGTATACCGGAGGCTGACTTCCTTGTTTCCATTGCATGTGTGAGATTTATATATATATTATCATTTATTTTTGAGTTTGAATTTTTCTGAATTCAAACTAATGGTGTATGGTTTTGTGTGTCACAAAGGAGTTTAACATGTCATTGTGATTTAAAACAGCATGAGAGAAAAACACCCTGGATAGTAATGGGCTTTTAATTATATTGAGTGAATTTTATGAGTGAACAAAGTAAACAATTGTTCATTAAGCTCCAGATTGAATGCTCAGGGTTTTATTTTCCCTTTTGTTTAGAGGAAACACCCTTAACTTAGAAGAAGAAAAGGGTTTTTTTTAATTTAGATTTGGGCAGTTCTGCAGAGGTCTAGGCTACACCTAGCTATTGCTGACAAGGGAGAAGTGATGTTACAATTATTAAAAATAGATTTCCTCAGTGAAAGTTCCAGTCCAGAAGTGTTTGGTTAAAATGCTGAAGGATTTCCAAATCTGCATGTAGGTGTTGTAATCTTTTTACTTTTCTGTAACTCATAAGTTAATTCTTTCATTAAATTAACTCCTTTTAAAATAAAATTTATTTATTCTATGAGAAAGGCAGCCACAAGTAAGAAATCATTTTTAAATTAACTGGATGGCACCCAACTGACAGCCTAAGTGAATAAAGGACAGGAAGCTGCTTGCTCCTCCTCACTTGGGAGATTGATAAATTTGGGGTATGCATCAGAACTGTAATAACTTGAAGGAATTTGTCCTGAGCCTAGTCATAATGAACAGGAGGATCATGCCAGAATTTAAAGCCATAGACAAAATGAAAGAGCTAGATTGGGTGAATTGTCACTTTGAAACCAATATTTAAAAGAAAACTGCACAATGCTTTCTTGAGTTTACATGGCCACAATATAGAAATGTTCCAAACAATATCAGGGTAAGTTACTTTTGAGGATTTAGAAGGTCTGATTCTTGAACAATTAAAAGACTTAGGGAGGCATTTGGGACTAGAATTTTAGCCAAAAGCTCGGTAACCTGAAATTTTAAAACAGGGGTGGCTGATTGTTTCTAATTGGAAACTGAGGATAATGAATCAGAGAAAGGTGGTAGTGCACTAAAAATTGGAGCAGCAGAAACTTGTGCTTCAAGACCAGCAAAGTGGTTAGCAATTCTGCCTCATAGTCCCAGGGACCTGAGTTCGATTCCACCCTCAGATGACTTTCTGTGGGGAGTTTCCATGTTCTCCCCATGTTTGCCTGGGTTTCCTTCGGATGTTCTGGTTTCCTCTCATAGTCCAAAGACTATTCAGGTTAGGTGAGTTAGCCACATTAAATTGCCCACAGTGTTTGGGGTGTGCAGGTTACATGGATTAGCCAGGGTTACTGGGATAGGGTGAGTCTGTGTGGAATGCTCTTTGGAAGATCAGTGTGGACTCAATGGCCTGCTTCCACACTGTAGGAATTCTGTGAAGTAAAAGATAAACAAACAGAAGATAAATGAGTTCGATAAAGACAAACAAGAAAGAAAAGAACAAACACTGAGAGAAGAGAAAAACATTCAGGAAAAAGTAGCAAGAAGAAGAAAAAAAGAATTTGAACTTAGACAATCAGGTTGGGGAGTACAATGCTGCTGCATCCCATGAAGACATTATTGGCTGAAACTTAATGATGGAGGCACTTGCATTCCAAGGACTGCAGTAGTTCAAAAAGCCAGCTCACCATCACTTTCTCCAGGGCAAATGAAGATGCTCACCCATATCCCATAAACATTTTTTTTAAGAAATGAGGTGTCCCTCACACCTGACTTATTGGACAGGTTTCACAGCTTATGATAAAAATGCTAATTTCATCTCAAACCCATTTGACCATTCTATGTTGTTTTCATGAACTTTGGTGAATCGGTCTGGTCAGCAGATGTCTGTGACCATTTTACATCAGTACTTTTCCTTCTGAAAACTATTTCAGTCCCTGGACATCCTAGATATTCAAATCAAAATGATGGAATTTAAAAAGCAAAAGTCCACTTTTTATGCATTGTTGTAACCACCAAAGAAGCCATGCTCACCTTCATTTAACAGTCCACACTTTGTCAGGTGTGGAGTAACTTTGTTCTGGATTACTGCTTCTAAAATTTTCGCCACTATGAATCTTCACACCATGGCTCATCTGAAGCTGAAGTTCAAGAGTTTTCATGTAATTTTGTTGATTGTTTGGCAAATTCCTTGTTAATTTATTCTTTCATGGAATGTGAATGCTGCATTTGTTGCTCACCCAAATGGCCTTTGTGAAAAGCACAGCAGGTCAGGCAGCATCCAAGGAATAAGAAAGTTGACATTTCAGGCATAAGGCCTTCATCAGGAATGTGGAGAGGAAGGGGGCTGAGAGCTAAATCGAGGGGGTAGGGGAGGGGGAAGGCAATAAGTGTATGCTGGTGGGGGATAGGTCAGTGGGGAGGGTGGTGCAGTTGGTGGGAAGGAAGATGGACAGGTAGGACACGTCAAGAGGGCGGTGCCCAGCTGGAGGGTGGATCTGGGATGTGGTGGGGGGAGGGGAGATTTGGAAACTAGTGAAGTCAATGTTGATGCCGTGTGGTTGTAGGATCTCGAGGTGGAAGATGAGGTGTTCTTCCTCCAGTTGGTTGGTGACATTGGGGAGACAGGACGGCAACTCACGGAGCAGTTCAGTGAACATCTCTAGTCTGCATGCAAGAAACAACCTCACCGCTCTGTGGCCAACTACTTCAACTCCCCCTCACAATCTCCCAAGGACATAAATGTCCTGGCCCTCCTCCAACGCCAAATCAAAGCCCCTGCCAACTGGAGGAAGAACGCCTCTTCTTCTGCCTTGGGACTCTACAACCACACGGCATCAACATTGACTTCACTAGTTTCCAAATCTCCCCTCCCCCCACTTCATCCCAGATCCAACCCTCCAACACTGCACCGCCCACTTGACCTGTCCTACCTGTCTATCCTCCTTCCCACCTATCCACTCAACCTTCCTCACCGACCTATCACAATCACCCGCACCCATCGCCATCTCACCTACCTTCCCTCCAGCCCAACCCCCAAACCCGATTTATCTCTCATCCTCCTTCTCCCCCTCCACATTTCTGATGAAGGGCTTATGCCTGAAATGTCGACTCTCCTGCTCCTCAGATGTTGCCTGACCAGCTGTGCGTTTCCAACACCACACCTTTTGATTCTGACTCTCCAGCATCTGCAGTCCTCACTTTCTCCTAATGGTCTTTGTACAAGACGGCTTGATGGACTATTTCAGAGAGCAGTTAAGAGCCAACCACATTACAAGGAATTCAAAGTCAAATGTAAACCAGACCGGGTAAAGAAAGATTTCCTTTTCTACAGAACCTTAGTGAAGTAGATGGGTGTTGATGACAATGATAATTGTGTTGCTGAGGTTATCTATCTGTCATAGATTTATCAATGGAGTTTGAAATTCCACCTTCCATGATGAGTTTTGAATCCATGTCGCAGAGCATTTCTTAGAACGAGTGACATAACTTCACCACCACCTCCCCTGACTTTATGCCAGTTTCTGTCACAGGAAAGGACACAGGACATTGAGCTTAAATTGCAACTGGGGCAACTTGAGCTTCCTGGATATAAAATTAAATAAAAGTGCTGAAGGAACTCAGTTGGCCTCGCAGCATCTGGAGAAAGAAACTGAGGTAATGTTTTGAGACCACTCCTTTTCAGAACAAAAATCAGTGTTGGATATCTCTAACACTTGTTCTTTATTTCAGATTTCCATATCCGCAGTATTGTTTTTGTGTGAATTTCCACGATCCTGTGTAGTCATGTAATAAACAAAATGGGTGAACTATCTTCATCACTTAGCTGGCTACAGTTTCCAGTGTGAATTAATCACCATCAAAACTTCACAACCAACATTCCAGAGGCTATAAAAATTCAGCTGGAACATTTGGATGCAGCCACACTGGGTATGTTGTTTCCAAAGTTCCAAATGATTTTAACAAGGAACTGAATCTCAGAACACAAATCACACGAGTGATAGTTTTATCATGATTTTTCTCAAAATCATTTTCAACAAATTAAAATCAGGTAACTCATGGAGGGTGTGGATTAACATTGTATTTTAACTTTTTTGTTGTAATATATTATCTAGTGTATTAAGCAAAGTGCACCAAATTGTGACATTTAAATGTAACAAGAAGAGATGATTAGATTAGATTAGACTAGATTCCCTTCACTGTGGAAACAGGCCCTTCAGCCCAACAAGTCCACACCGACCCTCTGAGAAAAAGATGTTTTGAGGCACTGTTCAATTGTACTGTTCCATGGCAGATTTTGCATTTAGTGAAATAGAAGTTTGCACAGACACATAAAAGTCTCCAACTTGCACCAAAATTGGCCTGGAAAACAGTTGAGGAGTCTTTGTTGGAGAAAATGACTGCAGATGCTGGAATAAGATAGTGTCCTGCTCATGTGCCCACATGTCTGTCCTCAGCACGCTGCCGTGTTCCAGTGAAACCCAGTGTGAACTGGAGGAACAACATCTCATCTTCAGACTAGGTACTTTACAGCCTTCCGGACTTAATACTGAGTTCAAGACCTTCAAATTGTGAACCAACTCCCATTTCTTCTCTTTCTTTTAGCTTGTTACATTCTATTATCATTTGTGTCTTCACATCCCCCACCTCCCACCGGCCCATCCCACTTACTGTCTTGTCAAGCCTGGCAGGAGACACACCATTGTACTGCCATTCTCACATTCCGATCACTTCATCCAAACTACCTTTTCTCCACTAGCACCCTCCCCCCCTACACTGCCACAACCCCCCCACACAAACTAAAGCATAAATGCTGCCCCCTCCACCCTTCACTTCAGCTCCGATGAAGTGTCAGCTAGACTGGAAACATTAGTTTGCTCGCCCTCCATGAATGCTGTCTGACACCCTGAGTTAATCTTTGTTCACAAGTTGTGTTGTTAAGATGATCCTTGTGACTCTTTTGCTGGCTACTGACTGGTAAGAGACACAGAGTGGCTGGTTCCTTTGTAAAGACATTCTCTGACTTGTCAGTTAAGACAACTCACAACAACCGTTGCAGGAAAGTTAAAACTACTTTCTTCTGGGTTACGGGGAGTTTTGACTGCCTAGAAAACTGCTCCAAGCTGTTCCTTTATCCAAGAACCAATCACAAAGTTGTTGATAGGCAGAAAGGTCTCAGTCACTAGCTCATAGACCAACTGCTTATTGCCAGCACAAACTACATCCATACACCTCCTTGGCTCCAAATCATGTGCAAATGAAACATCACTTAGTGCTTTATTTTCTTGAGCATTTTCTGAGCTTGTTTCACTTACTGCTTGTTCAGTTTCCCCACAGTGGGTATCGACTTACTTGCTTTCAGAAATGCAGCTACCCTGTCAAAACTGGTTTTTAAAAGCAGTCTTTTCTCATTTCAGTCCCCACTTTAAAAAAAGCACAAAATAACACAACCCAGTCCTTGGATGAACTTGTGTGCGTCACTCTGAGTATGAGGGGCGTGTTGTCAGAATTGCTCTGTGCACTTCCAGTGTGTGAGGTGCTCTTCACTCTAATCAAGTGCTTCTCTAAAGTGATGGCAGAGTAACTGAAGAGCTTGAGGTTAGTGGCTGCTAATTTGTCAATTGGAGTCTTTTGGATCTAAAAACTCAGCATTGAGAGCAGCTGAGTGCTCTTTCTGCTGTCCATCAAGTGTGACTACAACTACTGTCATGATGCTATATATAAAAAAATGACTTCACTTTGGAATTCCTTTGTCTGGATTTAACACCCAAGACATTCATGGACTGAAGTGGTTTTAAAAATAAACCATAAACAATGACTTAAATTGGCCACAGGCATTACTTGACCACATTTCAATACAGAGTAGACAACAGCCAACCGAGCTGAAATGAACATTGACCCAAAGACAATGAAACCGACCAGCAGGAATCCTTTGGGAAGTGTAGAAAGGCCACCACCTCCTATTTTGATGTACCTACTTGAAAGTGTTCATATTTTGGAGATGGAACGTCACCTGCATTAACAAGCCTAAATACATCAACTTCCACAGATGGATAGCCAGACAAGCTGGTACTGAAAGCTTGGCAAAGAGTGACAAGTGAAACTAAGCATGCAGCACTGAATACAGGCTAAAAAAAATTGTCTGTCAAAAAAATAGTGCCGTATAACAATATTGCTTAAACAAAACATCCAAATACCAATAACTGAAGGGAGAAACTGCAGTAATCAGTACTGCTGATTGCCTAAGACCCCAAAACAACAGAGGTCTTAATGTAACAGCGTCCACCTCAGGACTTCTGAAGTGTGTGTCTGTGTGTGTGTGTGTAGATGGAGGGTGGAGGGAGATGTGATCTGTGTCTACATGATCTTACAGACACTATAGGCTGGATGTCACATCTTAATTATTTTTCTAATGGTTAACAGGTAATTACCTGGCTCATTTTAGACTCAAGAATACCTTGTAATTGACTCCTTATTGTTTCTAGTAAAAACATTTTATGTTTTATTTGAACAAAGGTATAGCCAAATGCTGAAAAGAACTTTAATTTTAAAAACTGCTAGAACCAATTAAGAAGATTGACAGGAAAGGAGACAACTTACTCTTCATCCCATGCCCTCATTGTAAGGTTATGTAGATTCTTGTTGATCTTCTGCCAAGTTTGCAGACCCTGAACTGAGACTGCAATACTCTGCAAAGTTTTGAACCATCACATTATCATCTGCACACCTTATAGCCATGTCATCTGGCTTTTGCATGACCAGTTAAGTGCAAGAAAGCTGACCTAATGGTCAAGGTTTCACTTAGAGTTTTGGACATAGGACAACAGGTAAAATGATGCAAAAAGGCAAAATGCTGTGGCTGTTAGACATCTGAAACAAACACAAAACTAATATTTTAAGTCCAATCATTTTTCTTCAGAAGAAGCATCTTTAGTTCTGAAGAAACGTCACTAGACTCAAACCGTGAACTCTGCTTTCTGTCTACTGATGCTGCCAGACTTGTTGAGCTTTTCCAGCAATTTTGTTTTCTATTACAGCATAGATGTGACCTCACTGAAGCTTCCCAATCAGCTTCCTTCTCTCCCCCAGCAGTAGTGGTCTCTGTAGCACTGATGGTGCCACTGGAATTTCACCTCTCCAACCCCCAGCGTTTCTCATTAGTATCGATGAGATCAGTGAAAGCCGAAAAGAGATTCACCTGTAACCAATTGCCAAGTCTATGGAAACAGGAGCATGCAGTCCTCTCACTTCAAAGACCCAAAGCCTTGATGCCAGTAACCTCCACCAAGGGAGCATCTATCAGGGGAGACTCTACTAGAGATTTTGCTTTCACTGTCACAAGTAAAGTCTGTAACATCTTCTGCAAGCTGTTCAACTTCTACAGTGAAATGCTATCTGCACTGTGTATGGCACAAATCTCAGACGCTGCATCAAAGCCTGATACACTGTGTAAGGTGCGAATCTCAAAAGCTGCATCAAGGTCTGATACACTGTGTATGGTGCAAATCTCAGAAGCTGCATCAAGGCCGGATATACTGATACACTGAGGGCATAAAATCTGAGAATCATTCATCGAGTGCAATTAAGCCATGATTCTACAAACAGTTGTTTGTCCTTACTAATATGTCACAATGAGTTTCTCTGTTTAGTTGGCCTAGATCCTTTGGACTCCAGATGGTCAGAGATCGGACAGAACATCAGAACCTGCAGAAGTCCCAATGTAATGACTATATGGACTATATCATGGGAAGTTAAAACATTTAAGCTGAACAATAAGCCTTTGTCTGGTACTCTGTGGGAAGTCCCTCCCATGAGTAGGCAGTGCAGATGATGACGAGTTCTGTGTTACTTTTTTTAACAGCTGCCCTGGATAAAGGAAAGGAATTGAACATACCCTAACTCCTAACTAGTTGGCTGACTGTAAAATAGGCTATCCGCTCTCCAAGATCACTCTCAGCAATATGCCCTGCCTCCACACTAGATCACCCACACCGACCCCTGCCCGTCGCCAGATCACCCACACCCAGATCATTCACTTCGACACTACCCCCTTGCCCCAGATCATACACACTGACAGCTCCCATGGATTCCCAGGGCACATGCTGCACTCCACCCTGCACTGGGGTTTATACACGGTGCTGGCAATGTGAATACCAGAAGATCCTGGGCCATACATGTAATTTTTCATGTAATCTCAGCCACAACCACAGCAGAGTGCTTACTCTAGGAGGCGTGCAATGGAAATTCTGTAAGAAAACTCTTCAATACTCAGAATGGGAAAACCTCCATTAAACTCCCTGAAAATAACACGGAGACAAATTTTGGGAAAAGTCAGCCCGTGGAAACTGACAATATGTTTTTGGCGAATTCACCGATGGGCAACAGGTCGATGAGAATTCGGAAGGAACTAGTGTCCTTAGTGGACATCATAAGTAATACAGTCTGAGCAGGAAGAGAAGTCATTGCAAATAATTCTTTCACTATGACTAGACAGATAAGAGCAGTCTATTGGTACCACGCCTCCACATTCCCACTATTATTGGTTCAATTAATGCTATTAAGTGGGAAACGATGCACCCAGTTTCTGGATTACTATGTACAAGAAGTCATTTTTGACAAGGATATGTGAATGATAGTTGTAAAAGGTTTTGAAGTTCTGTATTGAGGAGTCTGCATGTCTAGGATTGGAGAATGTAACACATGAAATCTAGACAAGGTCTTGAAGAAAAAGAATAAGCTATATTCAGACATGACCAGGATTTATTTTTATTGTAAGCAATACAACCAGACATTTTTCAAATGTTTTCCATATTACCTTAAAATCTTTACAATTAACCAACAATCACAAAAAAATTCAACATCTCAACAGTTAAACTAATTACTTTTTTTATATTTGCGGAAATATGCAATTGCTATTTGCAAAATAAACCTACCTAGCAATGTTTCAGTTAATGTGGCTCTTAAGTACACAAGATGTAAACATATAAAAATACTGAATTATATATTAAATATTATTTGGACCATGTTGTGAATAATTGAACTGGATCATAGGATAATGGCTTTGATCTGATTTATTTATCTTCTGCAAATTGTCTTGTACAGTCATGAGGTAATGGTTTTGTGTAATGTCTACTATAATAAAAATTAATACATTTCACAAAGCTTTTAATCTGTCACATCTTATTGAAACAAAGAATATTAATATAACACTGATGACTGCACAAGATTAATATGAATTACTGGGTCACTTAGTGCACTAATAAACACATTCATAATGGTATTTTATAAACATAATTAATATGTACTTTCATTGGCTTTTCATGTAACTGGCTAACATGCTGGATTAATTCCAAATACCCCCGGGAATGCCCATCTGCATCTGTTTCATCAAAATGCTCAAACCTATATACTGTATTAATTTAGACGTTATTACTACCTTGATATAGTTACAATTCACACTTCCTACAAGTGTTAATTTGCAAAAAGATATTTAAGTTGTTAAAGATTTATATGTTAATGTTAGAGGTAATTTAGCAAGTCTACTCCATACAAGGTAGAGGTTTAGGTACTAAACTAACTATTTTTGGTTTTGTTCTGTATTGCAGCTGTAGCATCATACTATTTGTTAAGAATACATAGGTCACATATGCCATAATCTCATTATGATGAGTTCCATTTCAACTGCAACATTAGTACTCAGGTGATAATGGAGTCAAACACCTTTGTAATCATACATGCCTCTATTATTTGAATGAATACTAAACATTATGATAAAGATGTCTTATTTCTCTCCCTCAAAATTATCCCCAAGGGTGTTAAATTTAATGAGTAGGGTGCAATTTGGAAATTCACATTACAGTTTAACCCCTATCCACTTTACTCCAGATGTTCAACGTGACTAAAGCTAACAAGATTTCCAAAGTAACTTTATAAGATTCAGAGATAAATTACAGGCAAAAGCTCAAATTTTAAATGACACTTGCAAGCAAGAATGTTTGTATTACAGTGAACATATGTACAACTATTCCTTTTTATTTCACCTTCAGGCACATGGAATAAGTATCAGTACTGGGTTGTTTTTACTCAGCTGCAGGTGAACTTGTGGAGATTTAATGTGCATAAAACAAGCAAGCAAATTTTCTAATAACACTCCTGAAATAGGTCATTAATATTTCACCGGTTTGCCATCTTCCCTGTTTGCTCAATTCATCAATGTCCAACAGGTTCTCTGCCAGCTATACATTAAAACTATTTTCAAAATATTTCATTGTCAGCCTATGGCAGACTCATTATTTATTAAGATAAAGGAAACGATGAAGAGGAGCAGTGGATGCCATGGTTTCTTAAAAGCTTTTTCTCTTGAATCAACCCATTAATGTATTTTGATACTGATGGAAACCTTGCAATCACAACAGACTTATGCAACTGACAACATTTTACTTTTGAGGTTTTCAGTCTCGCAATCTGTAAAAATGACATGTTCTTCACCACTAAAACACAGAAAATGCTGCAACGATCTGAACTACAAGTTTGATTTATTTGGACATCCCCAATACAAAGCAGTTATTTGATTTATAGTATATAGATTAATAGAATGTATAAGACAAAACAAATTATTTATGAAAGTTCTTGAAGTTAATACTAACATCAAGGCATAAACAAATATTTTTTGTCACAGAAACATTTAATGCAGAGTTTAAACCATTGAAATATAGAGAAATTTCCACAGCACTAATGCTTTATATCCATATGATATATGAAGCTGACTATACCATACACAAGTAAAGATGTCACCAAAGCTTTATGTTCAATTAGGTCCATTTTGGTAAGACTTCAATTTGAAACTACGTATGCTGTCACTACAGAGTCACTTTCCTTTACAATACCTAACAGATTCAACTGTTTATTTAGTTCTATTTTTTAAAAAACTGCAGATTTCTTGTGCACAGAAATTATAGATTCTTCACCAAGCTACATCATTTTTAATTATTTAAAATTACCTCCAAATAAACAGGATCAGGTCATAATGCAATAAAAGAAAATTACTAAAGATCACTGTCTATGAAGTTTAAATCAAAGACTGTCTTCTTTCTCTTGGATTGATACAGTGCCAACATATATCCTTATTTATTATATTCGCCACGAACAAACAAGCCACCAAAAGAATAAATAAGATGTTGGCAAGGAATCAGTTGCCCTACTCTGTATTCTCTTTGCTATTTTTCACATCTACAACTAGTCAAATAATAGCCTTTAACAATAACCGTGAAGTACAATTAATTAAAGATATTTTAAAAAGTACTTCTGAAAAATTGAGACATTAAAATCCCCGTTGGCAAACATCAGCTTGTACAATATGTAAACCTCAGTTTGGAAACCAATTACAGAGCTAGAGTTGAACTTGTAACATTGTGTTCCTAGTCTTTAAATTTTGAACTCTTAACAAAAAAAACTTAGGTGGCGATGAGTAAGACAAATGCGACATCCTGTGACAAATCCGGAGATTTTTCACCTTACAGTGCAACTTCCCCAGTCAGTCTCTCCCCTCACTTGCATTTTAATATTAATTAGTAGCATGTTTTCAAGTGCAGTTTCCACCTCTCACAGCCCGCCTAACAGTAAAGGAAACTTCCGTCTGTTGTTGTAACAGCTGGTCTTAACCATTGGCAAGAACTCAACTCACCAACACTGTTTAAAATTAGGCTGAATTAAAGTGCTGATGAGTTGAGCGTTTGCCAACTGTAAGACCAGTTGTTACAGTAACAAACAGGTCTTTCAGACGGTTTTTGCACTTCCATGGAGATGATCGCCTGATCACAATAAATCTCTTTAAAAAAAAACACAGTTAAGTTCCTTTTAAAATTGGGACTCAAATGGATGACAACATCATGATCCAAATATTAAGAAGCATCTAATGGACCACAGAATAGCAGCTATCAGGACAAAGGTACAAGTGAATGTCATCTAGGTAGATAGCCTCTGCTTAGGACACCATTTATCCAAGGAGAAAAAAAAAACCATCTGTTGTTGGACATATAAGTGGACTAATATGCTAATTATCTGACTGCTAGCAAATGGATGCATCTGGAGAAAATGAGATTCAAGTTTGTAACCCTCTTGCTAAAACACCAAGTCTGAGGAGAACCAACATTAAGTTCTACATCACCTTACCTCAAACTATAATTTTAACAGCACTGGTGAACTATACTCTCCAATAACCACTTGTTACAATAATCAGTTAGAAATTTCCTGGCTGAAGGATAATACAGCAAAAAGAAAGGCAATGGATGTCAGTTGCTCATAGAGCTGGAAGGTTAATTTTCAGACGTTTGACTCCATAAAGGTAACATCATCAGTGAGCCTCCAGTAAGGCACTGGTGGTATAGCCAACTTCCTATTTATGTGTTTAGGTTTCCTTGAGTTGGTGATGTCGTCCAATGTAGTATTTGTTACAGTTCTTGCAAGGTATTTTGTAAATGACATTAGTTTTGCTTGTTTGTATGCGGTCTTTCAAGTTCATTAGCTGCTGTTTTAGTGTGTTGGTGTAGTCATTTCCGAGATGTCTTTGATCTAGGGGGGAGTGGCTAGGGTTTCTGGATGCATTTTGTCTGCTAGTTTGGGTTTCTTGCTGAGAAATCGATGGACTGTGTTCATTGGGTAGAAAGTGAGGTCTGCAGATGCTGGAGATCAGAGCTGAAAATGTGTTGCTGGAAAAGCGCAGCAGGTCAGGCAGCATCCAGGGAACAGGAGAATCGACCTGAAGAAGGGCTTATGCCCGAAACGTCGATTCTCCTGTTCCCTGGATGCTGCCTGACCTGCTGCGCTTTTCCAGCAACACATTTTCAGCTGTGTTCATTGGGTACCCATTCTATTTGAATACGTTGCATAGGTGGTTTTCCTCTGCTTTTTGTAGTTCCTCAGTGCTGCAGTGTGTGGTGGCCCATTGAAATAATGTTCCATTGCATAGGCCTATCAAGCCTATGCTGGATGTTTGAAAAGTTCTATTATTTCCCTTCCCCCACTGATTCCCCATAGCCCTGTAACATTTTTCCCACAAGTATTTATTCTCTTTTTTTGAAACTTACTATTAAAACAGATTGTAATTACACTGGTGATGCACTGGATTAACCTGAACCAATCAGGAACAGCCTACCTTGAACTGACCAACACTAAATAATCCTTGAGCAATCACTGACCATCAACCCAAAAAAACAACCAACAATGACCTGCCTGAAATGAAGAAATCAGTCATGGCCAATCAGGAACCAATCCATAATGTCCAAGCATGAAGGAATCGATGAGTTCTAGTCTTGATCCACTCAATAACTATCAGTCCTGAATCAATTAGGAGGGTTCAACTTTAAACCAATCAATAATGTCAATCCAAACCAACCAATCCAAAACAACTTAGCATTTGTTATTGTAAATGATGCATGAATAAACAGCTTTCAAGGTCCGATAATTGGCCTCAAAGTATCAAAAATATGAAAGGTTAGAAGTTCATTTTCCCTGACCTTTGAGTGTGTGGTGATCAGGGCACAATCTGTGCTGTTGGCGATGACCTAAGCTGAGTGAAATTTGTGCAGACGAGCAGGAGGCTGGAAGAACACAGCAAGCCAGGCAGCATCAGGAGATGGAGAAGTCGACATTTTGGGTATAGTCCTTCTTCAGGACTGCTTTTGGGTTAGATCCGAAACATTGACCTCCTACTTCTGATGCTGCCTGGCTTGCTGCTGTCTTCTAGCCTCCTGTTTGTCTACTTTGGATTCCAACATCTGCAGTTTTTTTGTCTCTAACTGAGTGAAATTCGTGTAACCAACGTCACCCTGATGGTAGTGTAGCCATCAGCACTGCATCAGCCGTCACTGAGTTGCAGCTGGCTGTGTGGACCACATGGGACTGGTTATGACTGGTGTCTTCCTGCTGAAGTTAAATGGGGTATTTGTTCAGTTACTGGGCCCTCCTGGTGCCTCAGATGCAAGTAAATGTAGTCTGGTTCAAGTAAGAGCTGCCTTTGGTTTGTTTGGATAGAGTCAACCTCAAATGTTTGTTTGTTTTCCCTTGATATGCTATTGTACAGAATTGACCTATGTTTATGACTGTGTGTATGTGTGTGTGCATAAAAAAATTGTTTTTAATGAATAAAATAAATTTTGAATTTCAAAAACAAATCTCTATGTCCTTCAGGCAGCCTTGCCTTTGAAAGCTGCCAGCTAATCAAAGGTCTACAGCCCTTTAGTATTGGCAGTGCCATCAGGAGCAGTGGATTCTTTCCTGAAGTAGGGATAAGAATGAATGTGGTCTCTGGAACCTCCTAAATGCAGGCAAGTCAGGTTGGATCACTGGGACCAATCAGGAAGTCCTGGTGTAGTGAGCAGGTTTGCTGTGAAGAGTGTGAGGGCTAGTTTCCCACAGACCCATCACATGAGACCAATCAGGTTACCCTCCATCCCCCTGGAATGACAAGGAGTCAAATAGAACGGTGTGTGAACATATCTCAGGAGATATTAAAATGTTGTTTAAATCAAATCAGTCACATTTTTCGTACTTCTAAGCCTCAGCTGGATTCGCCACAGCACCATCTAAAGATCTCAAACCAAGGGGAGAAAAGGCTTGGAGGTCTTTCATTGGTGGGAATGTTGGCAGACAGAGATGGAATTGGTGAGGCTTCAATGTCACTAAGCGATGACGGTCTGTTTTTAGCTTCATGCTGCTGGCTCTCACTTGGTGTTCACCTCACAATCAAAGAAATAATGATAAAAGGAAATAGCATCACCTTCAATGAGAACTGATTCCCTCTTTTAAAGGACAGCAAAACACTGAAGTCCAGACATGAGAGAAGTGTAGAGAGAAGTCTATGCAGTATTCCTGACCTTTCATGATGGGGGTCAGTCAGGGCCTTGTACCACCACAAAGTGCAGTTGTTGGAGTGCAGTAGCAGATCATCATGAGAGGGAAAGGGGCAATGAATGGAAGGTCATTTGTACCCAGCTCTCTATGTTTAATAACACACACATATAGGATACATGTGTACATAGGAAGGACTGAGCAGCCAAGGTTACTGATGGTGGATGTGTACTTGCCTTTATCATTACCAAAAATATCAGTATTACGATGGTTTCCAGCAGGAATTGATAAGCACAGTTGCTGAGTTGGAGTCCCACATTGCAGTCAGGAAATTCTGGCTGTCAGGTTGCCAAAAAAATGGGGAGAAAGCTGAATCTTTAATGTGCAGATTTAGTGGTGCTGGCTCATCCCTTCGCAGGCAGCAGCAAAGACTGAGTCCTGCTCTGTTCCACGGGTCGGGAGCTGCTGCCTCCCCGCTCCTGAGCTTCAGCTGATAACCTTGGGGAGCCAAAACAAGGCAAGGAGGCAGTGTCTGGAACCACACGGCCTCCAGCTCAGGACATGACATTAAATCACCAAGAAGTTAACATCAATCAAGCAAAACTCTCATGTCCACAAGAGTCTGCTAAATTTTTAAAATTCCTTTTCAAAATTCTTGCTTTATTGTAATTCCAAATTCACTGAGAAAATCCTTCAGTGGAGCCACTTCTGTTGAATTCTCTTGAAATATGACCAATGAGAATTGGCAATGCGAGCCACCAAAGAGGTCCTGGCATTGGGCACAGGGTGTCTCAGAAGAAGGGTGACCCCACAGGGCACATGCATACCCATAGTGTTTACTGGGGAGTAAGGAATGTATTGCCAATAATATTATAACAGACACAAACACACACACAAATAGACATGCACACGCACACGTACACACACATACACGCACATACACATACATGTACAACGTACACATATGCACATACACATACACATACACACACATTGCCATACGCCTTGTAAACCTGAAGACCTGCTAATCAGCTATGGCAGACACATCAGAGTGATAGACTTTCACAGATATTCTGCCCTCCCTCTTCCAGGAGAAGGTGGTCCACAACAGGAGAGCGACCTATAGGACTGGGGAGGACGAGGACGAGGACATCCTGGTGGAAACAATGAATGGAATTATCATCATCAATTTGGGGAGTCAGCAGCCCCTGATGCTGTTAAGGGAATCCAGGATAATAGTAAATTGTTCCTGATGAACCTTCCCCACTTACTCCCTTATCCTAAATGACAGCGTGAAATGGAATCTGCTGGTGGAGTGCCTTCTGTTCCCTGCACCCTGATGAAGAGCTCATGCTCGAAACGTTGACTCTCCTGCTGCTCGGATGCTGTCTGACCGGCTGTGCTTCTCCAGCACCACACTTTTTGACTATTGCCTGCATCTCCCTCACCTCATTCTTACACTCCCCTTGTGCTTTGTGCTTACAGATAAGCAGGAATTGCCACTCTGTTAGCCTTTTCAGCCAAAAGAAGATGGATACATGCAACTGGAAACCTCGGGTCAAGAAGCACTGACTCTTGACCTGACAATCAAAGCCACTGCCTCAGACTTTGCCACTACCTGTCTGTGAGATGCTCAAACAGGGTCAGGATTTGTACAAGTCGAGTCACCAGGCATGAGCAGCAGTCAAGACAGGAAGAAAAGTCGGGTCACTTAAAACCTCCCCAGAAGAAACAACTCAACAGTATGTCCAAATATTTTGTCAAAGGTCAGCCCCTCCACTGCACATTCCACTTCTAACCTTTTCTAATAGTAATGTTGCAGACATTGTTTGGCCTGACATTTACGGATATCTCCTTGCTACTATCCTTTAATAATTATTTTATTATGGAGTATTATATTCTCCTTTTATTTCTAGCTGTATTTTCCTCTTTCGGGAACACTGACATAAGGACAATACTGTAAAATATAAACCTCATAAGATATACATGTTCATATTCCTCCCAAATGCCTTGCTTTGCCATCATCTAAATTTCTAATACTGCTTCCTCAGAAATACTTTTCCCTCACTTGTTCCCTATTTTCTCTCTTTGCTGTCTATATTAACACAATCAGTTCATTTTACGTCCTTACTAATCTTTTTTGTTCCTATTTCTTAAATTATTTCTAAGGGTTTAGTTTTCCGATATGCATTTTAGAATTACTTAATCTTCTGTTGTAAAAACTGTTTTTTCTTTGCCAGAGCTAAGTCTGACTGTTGGCTTGTCTTTTAAATGTGCTGATGTAGTGGTTGCGTTATTGAATCAACAGTCTGGAGAAAAGGAAGAAATTGAGCATCACGTTGGTGAAAGCGTTAATGTGAATGCAGAGAACTGCATGGAGCAGGCTCATCTTGATAGTAATCAGCCTGTAATTCTGATTTCACACCAAAATGGACATCTTGGAGATTGACATTCCAACTGCAGCTCTCTCTTAACCCTGAAAAGCTCTCTTAATTCTGACAATCTCTCTGATCAATGCTAATTAAAGTCACTTACACGTAAATTACCAGTTGTTTTCTTCTCCTCTTGCTATGATTCCAAAGTGTTTGGTTGCAACAACACAGAGTGTTGTGTGAGAGATCCAAAGGACTGTTCCCTGACTTTGAGGCTTCTACACAATCCAGTTGGTGCCTGACAATGTGAACTAGTAAGCCTTCCCACCATGTGTCAGGTTGGTACCCTGGACCTCTGTGGATAGTGGGCACCTGTCCTACCTTCCATCTCCGCCAGCCGTGTCTCCAGTGGAGTGATCAGAAACCACTGGGTCTCCTGTCTCCTATATTGCAATACTAATAACTTATTCCCAGGTCATATTAACTCCCCGCATGAGTAACAACACCTTGTCTGATCACAAACCACATTCTTCTTATAAAATGCAGACTATCTTGCACGGTGTTCAGTTTCTAAGAAGCATTAGGAACTTACAATTTTGGACACTCTGCTGATGATGGAAGAATTATTCCAATAAATAAGAAACACAAGATTCGCATGGTGCCTGTATTTCAGCCAATGGGTGCCAACTAATCAGACACCACACTTTCTGGGATATTTTCAGAGTATATCCGTTTTAGCACCCACCATGAGTTTAAATCCCAACATTGAGAGTTTTGAATATGAATTCAGTTCAAGAAATCTGAAAGTAAAGCCAGAAAACTGCCAGTTTGTTATTGAAACTCATTCCCCAGTCATTTCGTTGAAGAAAGGAATACTGCCATTTTTACCTGATTTGATCTAACTATGATACTAGTCCCAAGCCAAGGTGATTAATTCTTAACTCACCTCAGATGTGACCTCTAGACTGATTCCATTGAATTAAACAACAATCAGACATTCTGGGAAACAGGTTACATTAGTTTCTTGGGCCAAATAGGAATGAGCAATAAGTTAGCACATCCTGAAAATGGTTAATAAAATAAACAAAATGCTTCGACATTTACAAAATCGCAGGATCGCAAAATGCCAGCTATTTGGCTCATCATGCCTGGCCTAGTTCTATTACCTAAGGCCTTTTCCCTTTAGCCCTGCACACCATTACTATCCAAATTATCATTTTTTTTAAGTGGTTCAATCAAACTTACCTCCACCACATTTATAGCCTAACAATTTGCTGTGTAAAAAAAAATGTTCGCACATGGCTTTTGCTTCAGTTGAGCATCACTTTAAATTTATGCCCTTAAGGATGAGTAGGAACAGCTTCTCCTTATCAACTTTGTCCAGCCCACTCATGATCTTGAAAACCTTTATCAAATCTCCTCTCAGTCTTCTTCTCTTCAATGCTAACAGTCCTAACGTCTTTGCTCTATCCTCATGATTGAAGTTTCACATTCTTGGCAACATTCTTGAAAATTACTTTTGCACTGCCTCCAATGCATTCAGATCTTTCCTATATTGTCATTATAATTTATTTAACTATCTTCCCTTGTTAGCTATAAATTAAATTCATCTAAGAACCTGGAAAGTTTGTCTCCTGCTACCATAACTGATTTTATTTGCGTGAGTTCCAACCTCTCCATTATTACAGGAGCCTTCTTGTGATGTGCTGTACAAAGCAGCTCTGCAGTCACTCCCTGAAATCACCTCTCACTTTAGAGAAATCTCCATCATCACGCTACTTAATTGATGGATGATTAAAAATTGATATGCAATTTAGCTGTACATCAATATATTTCCTTTACTTTGGTAGTCTGTGACAATTCAAAATTATTAACTTCTTTCTCTTGATGTCCCTGGTTTCATTCAGAGAGACTGAGCCTCCTTGATGCTGGTTTATTCATTATTTTTAATTACTGTCAATTTCCCACTCATTAGTAATCCTGCAATTTCTCACCCCATTTCTTCTTGTTCCTGCCATAAACCTTGTGTGATGAAGCATGTCTATCTCCAAGATTTATTCACAACAGCATTAGGCTGATTGCGTAGTGGCTCAGTGGTTAGCACTGCTACCTCACAGCATCAGTGACCTGGATTCGATTCCAGCCTCAGGTGACTGGCTATGTGGAGTTTCCGCATTCTCCCTGTCCCTGCATGGGTTTCCTCTGGGTGCTCCAGTTTCCTTCCACAATCTAAAGGCATGTAGGTTAGGTGAGTTGGCTATGATAAATTGCCCATAGTATTCGCAAATGTGTGGGTTAGGTACATTAGTCAGTAGTAAATGTAGAGTAATGGGTGGGTTACTCTTCACAGAGTCAGTATGGACTTGTTAGGCCTAATGGCCTGTTTTCACACTGTAGGGATTCTATCTACATCATTTCACAAGCATAAGGTGCAAGCTCTTAAACAAAGTTCTTCATGCTGTTTACGTTGGTGCTATCATGTACGTTTTGTAATTTTTTTGGTGCTTTGACACTCTACAACTTCAATTCTTTTTATTATTACATTGTTTAATGTGTATCTTCTTCACCTCTCTCAGATTTTTTTCAATTGTAAATATTGGTGGAAGAGATATTTTAATATTCTCTAGAAACATGACAGGTTAAGATTGTGAATGGACAGAACTGGATGGCTTCTGACTGGGTAACTTTAACAACTGTGTTCAGTTAAAATAACCATCATCTCTTTCTTAAAAGCCTGTCCTTCTGGTCAGTGTTATTCATTTATTTTCTGCTTTACCAACTCAACAAGAACAGTACTTTTGATATGTATTTCTTCTCACAACATCACTTCCAGAAGCCATAATATGCCCCAACTATATTTTGAGTTTTGCCCTTTTCAAAATTGTGACAAATTTATGATTTCCCTTTAGAGTGAGTTGACTTTGTTGTTGATCCTATCTTTTTTTTATTCAGAATATGCATCTGAAGTAAAAATTGCCAGCTGTGGTGTTACACTTTCGCAAACATTTTGGTCGTTTCATATCACTGGTGTAATTTATGCCCTCACTGCAGAGGAACAGAGGGCCTTTTTGTATTACATCAGGAGCTATAATGCAGCCCACAAGTGGGTGCTGTGGAAAACCAAGACCAATTTTATTTCAGAGTTTGATAAACTTAAACATTTGTGTCTATATTTCTGTGAGTCAAGTGCAGTGCTTGTTTCTTTAAAAACTAAATTTCCGACTTCAGATATGATTTTGATTTGATAAGTAGCTCAATCTTATTCACATGGTCTGTCAAGAGGATACTAAAAATGCTCTTCATCATGAAGAAGTTGACTCCAAGACTCTGTTTTCTACTTTAATTTTCTAGTTTAATGTTTGAGATTTGCATCAAAGCAATATTGTCTTACCAATAAAATAATTAGTTCACTGTTCTTCACACTGAAGATTATATAACACTATATGAATAGTGCATTAAAACAGATATTATGCTCTCAAAGACAATCTTTGGCCTTCTGGATAAGTGACATTTCCTGTAAAGTATGAAGTGAAGATTATGCTAGTAATAGGTTTATTCTGTTGTTAAGTTTAAACAAAAATCAAGTATTGACACCCTTTTACCTTATTTTCCAACCAATACTTTACTTGCTATTTGGCTTTTACCAAACCTTATAAATTGCTGAAAGAATGTCCACAACTTGGTAATCCATTTCCATAATCTGTGCAAAGGTTTGAGAAACATCGCTTGCTGTACTGTGAAGTCTGTTACATTCAATTGGGATAGATCATTATAAAATTCCATTATCACTGGTGGAAGTCAGACTATTTGTCATCAAGGAACAGATGACAAGCTCAGAAATAATACATTTGTCATTATCAGATGATGAATGATGGTCCATTAAAACTGCAATATATCATCAACAAACCTGGAAAGAAGAGATCAAACCCACCAGCACCAGACTCATAATTTAATTTGCAACAACTGTCAAAGTGACATTCCAATTGTGTAGGAAACATATTATTTAAATTTCAACATCCTATTCTTCCTTCTGTAAAAAAATATTTTGTAATGCAATATAAATCACACAGCATGCATGTACATGTCTTCATAAAGATAATTTTGTTTGAAGCAAGTTTAAAATGGAAATGAAGAATCTCAATGAGCAGGGATTGGCTGACATTTTGCATCCCAAGAAGTGACTTCAAAGCAGAAATTGACTGACGTTCTGCCAACTGCGCAGAACTTACCTTTAACTTTCACATGCACTGTCCCTTGAATTCTGGTTTTCTCCAAACGATAGTTTATCCATTGCCATTTCAAAGCAAACCATTTTCTTTATGATTGGAATCAAAGACATTCACATGTTTTTCAGGTTATAGTTCACTATACATATTGGAAATTCTATAATGCCTTCAGGTAGAAATCCTAGTAGCGGCTTGTCTTTAATTAGAGAATTGTGGGTGACAAACCCAAAGTTCTTACCAGCGGAGGTGCTGGAGGATTTGTGGATTGAAGCTTCAATCAATATTGAGTTGTGACAGATAAAACATACAAAGATGAACACTGAAATGAGATACTCCATTGAGATCTGAAAGTAGTGATGGAAGTTGAATTTATTCAGAAGGTTATGTAGCCTCTCCGAATAATCCTTGTATTGATCCTTATTAATATTTGACCAAACTGAGTAAACTTTGGGTTTGCCCTGGAATGTTCCCCATATTATAATTAGACCCCATATTATAATTAGACTCTTTTTTCAACTCTGAGTTGTATCACACAGCCAAATCCACACAGTTTTCGGGATAATCAACGTGACCCCTAATTCAACCTCCATGGGATTGTCTAATCCATTATCATTTTGAGGGTTATGTTTCCAAATCTTTCCAGGCTGTTCTCCCAAACTCCAATTGATATAAGTCTCCAACTCCATCAAACTTCATTCCATTCGACTTTGTCACTCTGAACATTTGAACCTTTTTAAGGCTTCTAAAAAGCTGCTTCTTTGATGTTGCCATTAGTCAGCTCCTTTCACATTTTCTCCAATATTTTCTCTGTCTCACTTCCTCCTGTTACTTTTGTTATATTAAAGACACTATAAATTATTAAATAACATTCATGAAGGAAGAAAATTCGATGCAATAAAGTACATCCCTTAATTGCAATTAATTCATTAGCACACAGGTTCACAGCAGTTTTGATTATCAAACAAACATGAAACATTAATTTTGGGGTGAATTTTCCCAGCTCTTGAATACCAAGGGCAATAGTGAGTCAGTTGGGAACATGTAGGAGAAAGTTAGGATTGCAGATGCTGGAGATCAGAGCTGAAAATGTGTTGCTGGAAAAACGCAGCAGGTCAGGCAGCATCCAAGGAGCAGGAGAATTGACGTTTCGGGCATGAGCCCTTCTTCAGGAATCATTATAATTAGGGAATTATAGTTGGGAACATGTGGTGAGATTGGATAAATGAAATTCTCAATGTTGACAAATCTGATTTTTCCCTGAAAGTTTTTAGAGTGAGATGAGAATCTCGCATCTGAATAGTGAGAAGCTTAGGTGCTAACTTCTCATACTAACATCTCACCATTACCTATTTTCATCATATTTATATACAATTTGCTATTCTCCCATGTGGGAGAGTGAAAGTAGACAGCAAACATTTTTGACATGGAAGTCAGGATGGGTTCCAGGTCACCTCTTGCAAATCCAGGTCTCCACCTTGGCCAGCATTTCCGAAAATCTCTGGGCCTATTCCATGGACAGTGACTGCCTGTAACCCCTGTCCATGGAGTCTGGCATCAGACATGCACAAGCCTTGCTGAAACATCATGGTACATCTCCAACTCACTTACAAGACAGTTCTCCACTTCAATACTGCACTGTAGAGTGAGTCAACACCTTTCATTGAAATAGTGCTTTTTTTATGCATGGGGCAGCCACCCAGGTCATGTATCAGAGGAGGGTGCGTCACTTGGCTCTTCCCTTGCTGCCTTAGTTCTTGTTCACTTTGCAGCAACTTGGATGCTGACAGCATCTCTGCCTTACTTTGCTGCCTCATTTCCATCATACAGGCCTACATTTGGACACTAAACCAGGCTGCTTGTCACGTTTACCAGCAATCACCAGCCTCTGTGCAGCACCATGCTATGTCAATGTCCCACCTAGAGTATGAGTTAGCAGTTTATGTTGCAAACACGCTAAATGTGCTTCAACTAAATGGTCACGCATCAAACCCTAAGGGGACTAGAGTTCTGTCAAGACTGGGTTGTCATTCAAGGGACACTGGCACAGTAAGTCAAGGACATGATTGGATATCCATCCAGAGGCCAGGGCATGCTCAGTTCACTACATGGCATGGTCAGGTTGCATATCATCACAGCCCACAAAGTGAGCCCCAGTCAGTCCTGCAGGATCACTGCAACCAGTCAGGGAATTAGTTGCACATGAGTCAGGGAGATGCACAGAGCTCAGTCAGGAGTCTGATCATTCATTAGTCTGGGCTGTCCTTCCAAGTCATTCAGGGAGGGTGAGCAATGGCAGAGTGTTATGCTATGGGCATTAGGGAAAGAGTAGCACTTTCTTAGATAGGTGTCTAACATGGTATGCACAAGGATTTAGGGGCGGCATGGTGGTTCAGTGGTTAGCACTGCCACCTCACAGCGTCAGAAACCCAAATTTAATCCCAGCCTTGGGTAACTGTGTGCACTTTGCACATTTTCCCCATGTCTGCGTGGGTGTCCTCTGGGTGTTTCAGTTTCCTCCCACAGCCCAAAGATGTGCAAGTTGGGTAAATTGGCCATGGGAAAAGCAGAATTAGGGGATAGGCTGGGTCTGGGATGTCGTTTGCACAGTCACTGCAGATTCAATGGGCCAATTGGCCTCTTCTTGCACTGTCAGGATTCTATGATTGTAGGGACTGTAGCTTCATTATTGTCGCTGCAGTTGCAGTAACAGTCAGACAGGATATAAAATAACAACATAAAAATGGAGAGTGTTTATGAATTCAAAGTTTGTGAGAAGATTTGTAGCTCGGGTGCTCGTTGTTGTGGTTCTGTTCGCCAAGCTGGGAATTTGTGTTGCAGAGTTTCGTCCCTTGTCTAGGTGACATCCTCAGTGCTTGGGAGCCTCCTGTGAAGCGCTTCTGTGATCTTTCCTCCGGCATTTATAGTGGTTTGAATCTGCCGCTTCCGGTTGTCAGTTCCAGCTGTCCGTTGCAGTGGCCGGTATATTGGGTCCTGTCATCTGCATGTGTGGCTACTAAGGAAAGCAACCACCTCAACACACACAAAAGAAGTTGCATCAAGACACTATTCAAAAGGGCCACAGCACACTGCAGTACACCAGAACTGCAAAAAGAGGAAGAAGAACACTTATACAATGTATTCGCCAAAAATGGATACCCCCGCAATTTCATCAACAGATGCCTAAGGGAAAGACAACGGAACGAGGACATGCCGCAAAACAAAGGACTAGCCACACTACCATACATCAAAAACATTCTGAACTGACAGCCAGACTACTACGATCACTAGGACTCATAACAGCACACAAACCAACAGCCACTCTCAGACAACAACTCACCAGAACGAAGGACCCAATACCCAGCATGAGCAAAACCAATGTAGTGTACAAAATCCCATGCAAGGGCTGCACAAAACACTACATAGGACAAACAGGAAGACAGCTAATGATCTGCATCCATGAACACCAACTAGCCACGAAACGACACGACCAGCTATCCTTAGTAGCCACACACGCAGATGACAAGCAACATGAATTCGACTGGGACAACACTACTATTATAGGACAAGCCAAACAGAGAACAGCCAGGGAATTCCCAGAGGCATGGCACTCATCCACAGATTCAATCAATAAGCACATCGACCTGGACCCAATATACCGACCACTGCAACAGACAGCTGGAACTGATAGCCGGAAGCGGCAGATTCAAACCACTACAAATGCCGGAGGAAAGATCACAGAAGCGCTTCACAGGAGGCTCCCAAGCACTGAGGATGTTTATGAATGTGAAAAATTCTACTTCCAGTGAAGTGGTACCTGTACTATCAGAAGCATTTATTTTTTAATCTCCCTACCACAATGTGTACTGTGATGGGGCAACTGCAGCATTTGAGGCCGTGCACAGCTGATCTGTAAATATGTGACTAGCGGCAGAAATCCCACAAGGTTCCAGCTGCAATGATACTTTGCTACTATTGAACATTCAATGGTGCAGAAGTTTCTGCCACAGTGAAACAAAAAGGAAAGATAAAGAGGAGGATAGGAAGTGGAACGTGAGATGGTAGATGTTAATTAATATTTTATGCCATTGTCTTCCAATGCTCAGTACCTACACAGAATACATGCAAAGGCAGTTGACTTGATCATGTTTTTGTTGGTTTTTCTCTGGTCTTTCCACTCCCAAATCTTTCATACCACAAAGCTTGCACTCCAAAGATATTTAGATCTGAGTTCTTTGTTTTTGCAAGGAAGATATAGCATTTTTAAAAATCAATAAACCACAACTGTTTAAAGAGACTTTAATGTCAATTAAGTATTACTTAGATTTTTCTATCATTCACCAATGTTAGTTCTGCTCTTCTTTCAGAATGCTAAAATGAAAGTTTGAACTATTTTTACAGGAATAGGAAAATGCTTAAGTCAGAACCTTACAAGGATCCCGGGAACCTGGGCTATGGCAAGGCAAGCAACAGAATTGAGTGAAATTCTCATCTTGACGCCACGTCATCTCATTCCCAATTATGTTCAAGCGACATGGCAAGATTTTCACCTGTGAGCAGTGAGTTCCCAACCGACAGTGTTTTTTGCTTGTTAAATAACCAACTCACCATTAGGTTGTGATTTTACCAAGCTGACCATACAAACTAGCCATCAGAAAAACTTGACATGGAAGCTAGGGGAGATTCTTGGTCGCTTCAACTCACCACTTGCTCCATGTTGGACACTGACATCTCTCACACATACTCAATGGGCACCGGCCACAGGTACATCATGCCCATGTGCCAACCTCTGAGAGCCCTCACAGGACATCTCCAATTCACTTACATACGCCTCTGCACTTCAATGCTTCACCTCAGGCTACACCAGCAACCATCACTGTAGTGCTGTTGTGAAAACATTGTGAGTTCAGGGACACGCAGTCAGCTCATGGATGGGATCTGGCTGCACCTCTGAGTGCTTCACTTGTTGTCACAGCACATGCTCAATATTATGTCGACTTAAATGCTCACAGTACCCCTGTGTTGTACTGCCTTGCCTTTTTGTGTCTTGCACCCTCAGGTAGAGATATATATAAGTCATATTACTACAGTTTTGCCTTGCCGATTAGGACAGGCACACTCCCATGAAGCATATCATGGTTGTCAGCAAGGCTCAGTCTTGCTGGATAGATGTCACTCAGAAATCCCAGCATAGTAAGTTGAGGGCAGCCTCTGATACTGATCCAGGGCTTCCCCCAATGCTGCAGTTCAGGATCTGCTCCTCAGAAGGTGTAAGGATTTGAATATTGGGCAGGCCACCACCAAGACTCTTGACTCTTTCTGCCATATCTTTGGCAGATTGACTCCCAGAATAACAGGTATTACAAAAAGGAAAGTATGTGGCACTGCAGATGCAGGTGGGACGGTTTCCTGAGTGAGTGAGTTGACAGTGCAGGGCACATGCAGGGTTAGTAGTGCCACAATTTGTGGTGGGTGAGGGGGAATGGGGAAGATGTTGCAGGCAGAATGATGGAACATGAACTTTGGTGAGAGGTGGATGCAATAGCAAAGATTGAGTGAGCAGAAATTAACGGACAGAAGATAGTGGCATTTAACTTAGTGGAGTGGAGAAGATAATTGGCACTTTGTTACAGGGCCTCGCATTCCTCCAGACGGCTGAGACTGCTTCAACACAGGAGATAGTCTCAGAGCAAGCTGGCATGGTCCAGTGTCATGACCTCCGCTGCTGGTCACGGGGTTTGAAGGAAGTCCCGTATGTGTACCCCACTGTCCAATCAGAGCTCGAGAACAAGGCCTGCAAAACAGGGCAAAGATTTCTCCTGCCTGCTATGTCCAGCGCAAACATTAAAACAGGGAAGCTCTGAAGTGACACTATCTATCTGGGTGGACAATGGCTTTTTATATATGCCACTGCACCAGGGTCCTCTGCAAGTGATGAATATCTCTGGGAAGAATGCATCCTAATATGGGGCAGAAATAAGGCATGATTCTAAATGCGAGGGCTCAAAAAGTAGTTAAAGCAGCAAGCTTGATAAGATACAGTGAGAATTGTGACAGTCTATAAATGTGAAGTTAAACATTTTGGTATAAAAACAGATAGGCTGAGTATTACTTAAATGATGATTTATTGGGAAATATGAATGTACAAAAGGATTTGAGTGTCCTTGTACATTGGTCAGTGAAAGTAGACAAGCAGCACAGCAAGCAATTAGTAACACAAATGGTATATTGGCCTTCATTGCAAGAAGATTTGAGTTCAGAAGTAGTCTTACCACAGTTATATATAGTCTTCATGAATAAGCACCTTGCGTGTTTCGTGCATATTTGGTCTCCCTTCCAAATGGAGGTTACACCTGCCATAGACTGAATGCAGTGGAGATTCACTTGGCTGATACTCAGGTCAATATAACTGTCACATGAGGAGAGATTGATCCGAATTGGCTTGTTTTCAATAAAGTTTAGAAGAATTAGAGTGGATCCAGTTGAAGTGTAAAATATCTAACAGATCTGGACAGAATTGATGCAAGAGGAACGTAGCTGAGGAAATATTTCTTAACTCAAAGAGTGATCCAATTAAAGCAGAATGCTTTGGAGGCTGGTTCACTGAGTATATTCCAAAAAAGAGACTAATAACTTTTAGATATTAAAGGTTCCAAAGGATATGGAGAGATAATCTTCTATCTATGTTGAGTTCGAAGATCAGTCATGATCATATTGAATGGCAGAACAGGCTTCAAAGGGCCAAATGGCTTATTCCTCCTCCTCATTTTTATTTTTCTACATTTTTTACCTGCTCGTCCTTTAATGAGAATCACTCCACCAAATTCAGTGTGACTTGCACTTATCCAAAAACTGGCAAGATTCTGCAGTTACGTATTTTCTATAAGGCATTTGAACAAGCATACGAGTTATTTAAAGTACTTCTGAAAAAGACAAATTTTGGTGAAGCTTTCCTTCCACTACTCGTCAGAATAATTTGCAAGAATACACATTCAAGTAGAATACTAACATTTATGCTACATGAGAGCAGTGTGCTGGTTAGTTGGCAAGCGGACTTTCATTGGTAGAGGCATTGCTTTGTACAATGCCTGTTCTCTCTTCAATTGTCTCTTTAGTGTAAAGTAGAAGGTCCTGGAATAGGGGATAGTGGAATCATGCTGAGTTCTGCCTGGAGGCAAGCTCATGAGATTTGGTTGCCATGGGAGAAAGGACCTGGTTAAGATCTGCAGAAAATGAAGTGCATTGTTTTTACACAATGAGTGTGAAACAGTGAAACAGTTATTCTTTCTGGACACAAACCCTCAGACTCACAGACTTGGTATATCAATTTGCTGTTGAATAATGTTTAGTCCATATTGATTTTAGTTTACTTGTTATTGTAACTGTCTTGAAATCATGATAAATTCATATCTTTCTTTACATTATTGGTCTCCATGCATATCATAACAAGATAGAACAGTGACTGACCAAGAACTCAAACAGTGAAACATTAAGCCAGTCAATTATGTGTTTTTTCTTTTCTGTACATAGCTGGCTACATATGTAAGCAACTGTAAAAGACTAATAGCTTCTCTAAAGGTTGCCTTGCAGGTTGAGTCCATGGTTAAGAAAGCAAATGTAATGTTGTCATTTATTTCAAGAGGGTTGGAATGTAAAAGCAGTAATGTGCGACTGAGACTTTATAAAGCTCTGGCTAGGCCCTATTTAGAATACTGTGTCCAGTTTTTGGCCTCACACCCCAGGATGGACATTTTGGCACTGGAGCGTGTCCGGCAGAGATTCACACAGATGATTTCTGGAAAGGTAGGCCTAACATACGATGAACGGCTGAGGATTCTGGGATTTTATTCATTAAGAGTTCAGAAGGTTGAGGGGAGATCTAATAGAAACTTATAAAATAATGCATGACTTAGAAAGGGTGGACACTGGGAAATTGTGTCCATCAGGCGGGGATACTAGGACTCATGGGCACAGTCTTAGAATTACAGTGGGTCAATTTAGAACGGAAATGAGGAGACATTTCTTCAGCCAGAGAGTGGTGGACCTGTGGAATTCACTGCCACGGAGTGCAGTGGAGGACGAGGCATTAAATGTCTTCAAGGCAGAGATTGATAAATTCTTAATCTCGCAAAGAATTAAGGGATATGGGGAGAGTGTGGGTAAGTGGCGTTGAAATGCCCATCAGCCATGATTGAATGAGTGGACTCGATGGGTCAAATGGCCTCACATCCACTCATATTTTTTATGGTCTTATAGCTTGCTTCTGACTCATTCATTTCAATTTAATATCTACCCATGGTGCTCAAGCCTATACTTTCAGCAGAGATTGGCACATCTTCCCAGTTAGTTACATATGGATTTTAAGACAGATATTTGCAGAAAAGTCATTCACTAACTACCCTGAAAATGCACTTCGCTAGTTTGAGGAAGTCAATTAACCGATCCCTAAATTATCTCTATAAGAAGGAGCATAACTCAGGTTGACCAATCTGTTTTATTCTGGCAAGTAATTGCACATTTTCTCAAACTACAGTGTAACCTTTGGGAGATAGAAACCCCAAAACTGAATGTAAATTTCTATTGATGTCCAAGTATCACCGCAAAAAAATGTCTTTGTGGCTGTGAGTGATCTTTTAACGACTCACATATCTGAGTTTTCACTTTTGTTTGTTTATCTATGTTTATGCTGCTCCATTTGACTATATGGCTATGATATGAAATTATAACTATCATTCAGCCACTGACTTGCTGAATCAATGTACTTTTGAATCTTCTGCTCTCCCTTTTGCAATTCATTCTTTATTTGTTATCTTACGATGAAACTTAATTTTCAAATCCTGCAGGTAAACCATATGGAATATTTTCCAGTAAGACCTCAAATCAATTCTTAGTTAGACAGCACCCCCTTAGCACTCACTTGCATTTACAGGATCCACTTATTCAAATAATGTGCACATGTTCCTGCACCACAGGGGATCTACAGTTGTGAGTGAGGATATTGTTGATAATGTAATGTGGTCGATAACTTTGATAGATGCTTCAATCTTTGCAAATTACATGGGAGTGAAAGAGCCTGACAAAACTCAACAACTGACAAAATAATTATCTGTGACTACGTGATAGAATGTTGGAGTTGTACAATACTCAGACCTTCCAGGTGACAGTAGATATGGAGAAAAGGTGACAAAAATAGAAAGCTCCTGCTTGCCAATCAGGTCACTTACTCTTGAGTTGAACGTGCCTGCAAGTGGATAGAGGAAGAGGAAGAGGAGTTGAGATGTTACTGCCCCTCGCAATGTCTGCCCAGCAGAAACAAACTTTCCAAAGAGTAATATTGTAGATGTCACCTGAGTCAAGTCCTGTGCAGGAGGTTTCATGTCACTGCCAGAAACATGGGCAGAAAGAGGCCATTCGGTCCATTGTGCCTGCACCAGCTCCTCAATCAAGCTTGTTACCGAGTGCAGTTTGTGCCTTTTCTCTTGCATATTGTTTCTATCCAAATAATCAGGTCTCTTGAATGCTTCAATTGAACCTGCCTCCACCACATTTCCAGCCATTGCACCTACTTCCACCCACTTGCTGTGTGAAAGTGTTTTTCCTTACATCAGCCTTGTTTCTGTTGCACATCATTTTAAGTCTATCCTCTCTCATTCTTTTCCCTTTTATGTGTGGAAAGAGTTTCTCCTTAACTACTCTATCAAACCTGTTTGTGATTTTTAAACTCTCAATCAAATTTCCTCTCATTCTTCTTCTCTCCAACGAAAACTGTCCCATCTTCTTCAATATATCCTCACAACTGAAATTTCTCATTCCTGGCACCATTCTTATGAATTCCTTCTGCACTCTTTCCACTGCATCTTCATCTTTTCTAATAACATGACTTCCACAACAATATTCCAGCTGAGATCTAACAAGTGTCTTATATAAGAGCAAAATCACCTCCTAACTCTTATAATCTCTGCCACTGTTAACAAAGTTGAGGATACTGAATGTTTTATGAACTGCTCTCTCCACCTATCCTGCCAACTTCATGATGTGAGCACATTGACACGCATGTCCTTCTATTCCTGCACCCCCTTAAGAAACAAACTCTCAATTTTGTATTGTGTTTCAATGTTCTTCCTATCAAAGTGCATCACCTCATTCTTCTCTGCACTGTACCTCATCTGCAACCTATCCATCCAATCTGCCAACTCCTTTTAGAGTTCCACACCGTCCTAGAATCACAGAGTCATACAATGCAGAAGAGCCAATCGTCCTGCTTACAATTGAACAAACTGCTTGAAATTGTTGGAAATAACTTTGCAACCTTGCTTGACCAAGGCCATAATGTTTGCAATTCTCCAGAATTCTGGCACTTCCCCAAGTCTCGGGAGGAACAAAAGATTGTGGTTAGTGCTTCTACAATTTCTAAGTATCTTTCTATGAAATCTTTGGATGCATCTCATCTGGTGAAGTGCTTTGTCAACTTTTAAGTACTAACAGTCTATCCAAGACTACTTCATCATTAATTTGGAACCCTTATAGTAACAGAGTTTCCTCTTGTCTTACCATAGAAAAGGTAGCAACCTCCTCTTTGGTAAAGTCAGATGGAAAGTATTCATTTAATCTCTCAGTCATAACCCTTGCATCAATGTGTACATCCCCTTTTTGGTCATGAATCAGCCCTATTCCTTCTTTAACTACTCTTTTACTATTTCTATGTCTATAGATGACTTTGCAATTCCCTTTTCTGTTAGCTGCTAGTCTTTGTTTCTCTGAATTGCTTTCTCACCTCCCCTCTAAATCCTTTTTGTATTCCTCTTGGTTCTTGATTTTTTTTTAAGCCTTACACCTGCTACAAAGAGACAATTTTCTTTCTGATGTTATTTTCTACCTCCTTTGTCATCCTGGGAACTTTGAAATTGTTTGTCCTGCCTTTCCTATTTGGGTATATATCCCTTCCATCAGCCATATCTGAACTACCTGCTCTTTGAAGGTAGCCCATTGTTCAATTCCTGTTTTTCCCAACAAACTCTTATTCCAGTCAATCCTGGACAGCTGTTCTTGCCTCTGCCTCCGGATTGTTGTATGTCATTTTCCACCACCGTTTTGAACCTTGTGATGTATAATGACCACAGTCTCCTAAATAGTTCCTCACTGACAATTGATCCACTTGGCCTGCCTCACTTCCATCCCTTCTTGTTGGAGTGGACACATACTTCTGTCAAGAGTGTGGTGCAGGAAAAGCACAGCAGGTCAGGCATCATCCAAGGAGCAGGAGAGTCGACGTTTTGGGCAAAAGCCTTCCGACATACTTCTGTCAGAAACTCTCCTGAATTAAATTTGTGAACATCTGACTCTCACTGCCCTACATATTATCAGTATCTGAAAGATTAGAATCCCTACTGTGTGGAAACAGGCCATTTGGTCCAACAAGTCCACACCAACCCTCTGAAGAGTAACCCACCCAGACCCATTCCCCTACGCTATTACTCTACATTTCCCCCAATTAATGCACCTAACCTACAAATCCTTGAACACCATGGGCAATTTAGCATGGCCAATTTATGTAACCTGCACATCTTTGGACTGTGGGCGGAAACTGGAGCACCCGGAGGAAATCCACGCAGACATGGGGGGGGGGGAATGTGCAAACTCCATACAAACAGTTTCCCTCAGATGGAATCGTGCTGTGAGGCAGCAATGCTAACCACTGAGCCACCGTGCCGCCCAGTCCATATTTGGGTAATTGAATTCTCCCATTTACAACTACTCTATCATGTTGCTATTTCTCAGTAATTTCCCTGCAGATTTGTTTCTCTGTATCATTTTCACTAGTTGATGGTCTGCAGACCACACCGAGCAATTTAATTATTCCCTTATTATTCCTTAGCTCTAGGCAAATTGACCCTGTCCTTAAAGCCTCTGAGACATCCTCTTTCTCTAGCATTGCAACGCTCTCCTTAATTGATGCTACCAACCTTCCACCTTTGCTACCTCTTTTTATCTTTCCTCAGCAACTTATATCCATGAATATTTAATAGCCAGGCTTGTCCTTCCTTGACCTAGATCTCTGTTACAGCCACAAAATCATATTTCTACCTGGCAATCTGTGTCTGTAACTCCCCAATCTTATTTTCCATACTCCATGCATTTACATACACACATGTTAACTTTGTTTTCGACTTAATTTCTAGTACATGAGCATGGAGACAGGATTAGTAAGCTGATATAGAGTCAGAGGGTTAGGATAAAAGGAGTACTTTCAGGATAGCAACCTGCAACTAGTGAAGTACCACATGGATCAGTGCTGGGGCCACAATCATTTACAATATATATTAATGACTTGGATGAGGAAAGCATTATAGCCAAGTTTGTGGATGATATAAAAATAGGTGGGAAGGCAAGTGGTGAGGATAACACAAAGAGTTGATGGAGGAATATAGACAATTTGAGTCAGTGGGCAAAAATTGACAGATGGAATTTAATGTGAGGAATATGTGAAGTTATGTACTTTGGCATGAAGAATAGTGCTGCTGAATGCTATTTAAATGGAGAAAGATTACAGTAAGCTACAACACAGAGGGATTTGGAATTATGTGCATAAATCACAATAAGCTAAAAACTGAAAGAACTGCCAATGCTGTAAATCAGAAGCAAAAACTGAAATTGCTGGAAAAGCTCAGCAAATCTGGCAGCATCTGTGGAGGAGAAATCAGAGTTAACATTTTGTGTCTGGTGACCTATTCTCAGAACTGATGGTAACTCGGAAAATGTCAGTTTATGTGCAGAAGATGGGAGGGTGGGGTAGAGAGAGAGAGAGAGAAGATAAGGAATAAATGATAGGTAGGGATAGACCTCAAAGAGAGAGAAGAACAGTTGAACAGACAAGGGAGTAGATAATGATCTGGCAAGGAAGGTAAACAGCTATTAATGGGAACTGTTAGTGGCTAACATTGGGTTGTGTGTAATAGCAGACTATATGATAGCAAAGCCTGGTGCGTGCGGATTGGATCAAGGACATGTGAGAGCTCAAGTCTAAAGTTATTGAAGTCAATATTGAGACCAGAAGGCTACAGGGTCCCCAAGTGGAAAACGAAATATTGTTTTCCGAGCTTCGCTAGAGCACTGCAGCAAGCCTGAAGCAGGGATATTCATCAGGAAACAGGGTGTTATGTTGAAGAAGCAACTGGGAGCTCAGGATCTTATTTGCGGACAGATCGTGGATGTTCTGTGAAGCAGTCATCCAATCTATGCTTTGTTCCCCCGAAGAGATCACATTGTGAGCAGCAAATGCAGTACAGTAGATTATGAGAAGTGCAGGTAAAGTGCTGCTTCACCTGGAAGGTATGTTTGGGCCCTTGGATACTGAGGAGGGAGGAGGTAAGCAGGGAGGCGTTCTACCTCCTGTGGTTGTCAGAAAAGGTGTCACATCTTATAGACTTGTAATCAGTTAGGAAATCGAGAGTTATGGGCAAAATTCAGGCAAGTGGAATTGAAACTGATGAGATGAGGCATGATGCGGTTGGTGGGGCAGACCCAAAGGGCTGAAGGGCCTACTTCTGCTTGCTATTTTGAGATTCCTGTTTATTCTCCTTTTTCTCATTATTTTTTCACCCCATTCCTCATTTTGCCTCTACTCTTTTTCCCATTTTTCTCACTCATGTCAGAGTCAATTCCTTCCTTGTTCTTTTAAAATTAGCCAACATGAAGTAAAAGGAAATGGTCTTGGATCCTCCTTTCAGTTTCCCAAATGACAGTGAACCACAGTTAACATTTGCATTAAATCCTCTTAACATCAGTTTACTAACTCCTCCGGGCTGGATTTCATGTTTCTGCCATGGCTCCCATACACTGGTTGGAGAACTGGTGAGAAACAGGAATCCAGTGAGAATTATTGGCCAGTGCTGGGCCTTTTCATGGTTTGGGATACAGTGGGTGGCAATCTCATCCACTGAGAGCTGCTGGACAGTCAAGGTCTGAAAGAACAGCCATGACCAGAGATCATCAGCAGGAGGAGGTGAGGGTAGTGGGTTTATGGGGTTATGGGGGGATGTTTCAGATGCAAAGCTAGGATATGGCAGGTGAACTTCTCTTTGAGAGGTTGCTGTCACACCCAACAAGGTTCTCTCGACAACTTTCAAGGGCATGGGAAACGAGTGGGTTCAGCAGAATCTGTAGCCACCACCAAATCCTGGTAGGATTATGGTATTGACACTTACTTTGGTCAGTAATGAGCTTACTCAATCAGCAGCCAGGCTTCCCTTGTCAGCTGATTCCCACCACTGGAGATCAGCTTCCTCACTGGTGGGAATGGGATGCAAGAGCTTCCAACTAGCCTGCTCAATATCCAGCCCTTGGTCCATTGCTCATACCTAAAACAAGCAATGTTTTGTTCCTTGATGACATGATGCAATGTTAAAGAAACAACCTTGATTCAATAAATATGTTCCATGCTTTAATCTGCCTACCACCTTCTAAATTATCCACGGAATTTACAAGCTCGAGTTCCCTTCTCAGCTTACGAAGCTCTAGTTTCATCTCCCTTCAGTCGTCTGGATGTAGGATCAGAACTGCCAAAATGGAATATCTCTGTCAGAACCGGAGGGTCTTTATTTTGACTCAGCCACAGTGTACGACTAAGCCAGCATTTATTGTCGATCCATAATTGCCCTTGGGAATGTGGGAGTGAGCTGCTGCCTTTAACTGCTGTAGTCTTTTTGGTGTCAGTACAACCGCAGTGTTGCTCAGGAGGGAGTTTCAGAACTTTGACTCAATGACAATGAAGGAACAGTGTTACAGTGCCAAATCAGGATGTTGTACAACTTGGTAGAGAACATGCAGGTGATGCTGTTCCATGTATCTGATGCCTTTGTCCTTCCAGGTGGTGGGGTTGTGGGTTTCAAAGGAGACTTGATGAATTGTAGTCCTCCTCAAGCTGTTCTAAAATCATTCATGTTAAATGTCTAACAAAATATTTGTCACCGCTGACTAAATGTTCCGCACTGGTGCCTGAAAGTATTCACTTGGTGAGATTTGAGGGAGTGATTGATCTTCAGGAAGCAATGGCTATTTTAAATATCAGCTTTTATAGGGAAATGGTTGTGAATGTTTGGGGTCAGGAGACGGTGGAAAGGTTTGGCTTTTATCTTATACTTGGGCCCCTTTAGTAAACATTGATTAGGTGATAAGAGATAGTCACTCAGATCTGATCATTTGATACCCAAAAATTGGCCTGAAGTATTTTCCAATTTTATTTTCTGCCTGCAATTCACTCTCAACCAATTTTATCCTGCTATCATTTAGCCAATTGTCTAATTTCTTACACTTTTATTCCTTCATAGAACAAGATCATACTTACATATCATTTGTCAATTGCAATTTCAAAATTTGTTGTAAATTCACATCCAGGCAAAACAAAGCCCAGTGTTTTGAAAAATGTGTCCTGAGATTTCAAGAAAAATATCAGCCAGGCGATGTTGTCCAAAGAAACGTTGCAGTATCTGTGGCCTTCAGCAATCAGTAATCTACCACATTCATCTCTGCCTTATTCCAAATTTGATTTTAAATATTTACAACATCATATATCTTCCCCACTAGAAATTACTGCTGAACTGTTATTGTCCATGAAACTTGCAGGATGAATGATGGCTAGCTTTAAAGGGAACATCAATGTTTTATTTGTGAAACATAAGCAGATAATAGTCCACACACTCATTGTTTTTATCGATTTTCAGTCCACAAGGAAGGTTGTTTACTTCCTGTGTTGGATCAAATGAAGCTGACTAGACCATTGTTTTTAACCATCAAATATTTAAAAACTATTCGAGTGATTAGCGAGCATTACTATTCAAAGATGCTTGGAGCTTCAGTATGTGTATTATTTATATCAGAATTCTTGTTAGGTTTTGATGTAAACTGTAAATCAGCAAATACACTGAGTTTCCAGTTGTTATTTGCATCTTTATGGATGTTATAAAGTTACATAACATGCAGTTAGTTTGTGGGGAAAATTACGGCAGAAGCATTTCTTGAAATGACCATTGTATCTCTATATTAAACAGTGTTAACATGTTGCCATAAAGCTTGCAAAATCTATCCAAGAAGGACTTGGAAAGGATATTCATAGTTGTTTTGAATACCAGACCATTAAAATCCATAAGCAATATATTTAACAATAGACTATTAGAAATAGCTATCATCCTTGATCATTCATCATCATATTCACTCTGTGTCTCTGTTGCACATCGATTACCCTGACACAATTGCTGTTCAAATTTATTTTGATATTTTACTTAAGAGAGCAATTACAAATTTATCCATTCAATTCTTTAATACATAATGTTAATATATCTTAAGTTATCAACATGGCATTCAGTTAATACAATTTTATTAATGAATTGGCTAAATAAAAACTTTAGCTTTGACAGAGATGCACCTTTCAAAATGAACATGTTCAGGTAAAAGTGAATTGGGTCCCTAGTTTACTTCAGTATTAAGAGCTCATTAAACCTAGCCTTATTTTCTGGGTCTTAAATCAGTCAGAAATACTTTCATCTTCTGATATTAGGCAATGCTGTCTTAGTCCTCAGGAGATTCTGAATGTATAATCTCAAAACTGTTTGAAGAAATACTGTTGTTTCTGCAAGGCAGCTGGCAAAAGCTTTTGTATCATTGGCACGGAATATGCCACTTTTAATAGAAGCAGAAAGTTGATGATCTTGTAGTTTCAATTCTTTCAGAAGATAACATTGAAAAATAGATGAAATTATGCATCTTGTTTCCATTGTGATTGAGACAGTCATAGAAACCATATATTGCACATTCTAAAGAAAGATATACACGTTCGTATTCATTGTGTCATGGCTGGGTCTATGAAACAGAAAACTGAAAAGTATGGACCATAATTTCTAGCATCAATCAATTTGAAACAAGCCATACAAAACTAGTTTTGGAAGGAAAGCATTATAAAGACATTCTCAGTCACAGTTTTAATGGAGTGACAGTATCTGATGACTGAGTTATATTAGTTCAAATTTCATCAGTTCCAGTATAAAGGGGGCTGCAGGAGTTTTAACTCCCTGGCCTGCTCCAAATGGAACTGGATGACTTTGACCTGTTCTCAATAGCAACTGGTGCAAATTTACACCTTCCAAGCTGACACATCCATATAGTCAATGGACCAGTTCACAACTGGTGCACTCAAAGTTGAAGAATTCCCTTGTTACTCACGAAGACCCGGTCTGCGCCACCTGGCCCAAAACACCAAATCAAGCTGACTTTTATGGGCTTTCGCTGGATCTAATTCCCTTTCCCTCACTTTGCTTTTCTCTCTAAGTAAAGACTCCATTATCCTTATTCCCACTGTAAAGGACAAAGCAAATAAAATTTTGACCCCCACCCTTATATACCTCATATGTGTGTCTTTTTCTTTCTATATCTCCATTTCTTTCCCCTCTCATTACCTCTGTCACTACCTTCTCTCATGAAATGCTTCTCCCTCCCATACCATCAGGCATACTCCCACTTCCAGATGTTTTCCTTTGCTCCCATTTTTGGGATCCCGCTATCTTGGAAGACGTCTGACACTGCAGGTAAACTTAATGTTATAGTCCTCTCAGTGCACTCCTTCCTTTCAGCTCTCTTTCCCTAGAAATGTTTCTCTCAGCATCTAACTTTGACTTCCCACTATTGTCTCCATCATCTTTGAAGTTTACCATTTCCGTCACTGGCTCTTTAGTTTCCAGGAATAGTTTTGATGATTATTGTGACATTTTCTTTCTTTCACAAAGGAAAACTGCATCACAAATGTCACCTCACACTTGTAGCATCATGTTTTTTATCTGTATAGGCATACATTAACTATTCTCAACACAGTTGCAAATTGGATGTGAAAGTCACAGTTTGTTCGGATCTATGTAAAATACATGGCAATGATGTAAATCAACAGTCACAAGGGGACGATGCAACGTGTTGGCTAAATGTCACAAGATGCATCTTGTTAAATCAATTTTTTTCTTCCTTAGACTAACATTAATGTACTCAGGAAGATAAACAGATATATCTGCCTCCCCACTGAATTAGTACCTTCAGCATTAATACATACAACTCGCTTACTACCTCCTTTGCTGGTTAAGAAACTGGGATTGTTTGTTATAGGAACTTAGGAACAGGAGTTAGCTATTCAGCCTATTGAGTCTGCTCCACCATCTAATATTACCTTAGCTGATTTAACACTTCAATGCCTTTTACTCATAATGAAGTCAGTATCTATCTTAAATCCAAAGGTTCACAGCCCTCTGTGCGTGTCTTTTTTTTTTAAAAGCTTAGAAGTGCTCTTAGAGCTTCAAAACATCTTCTCCACCTCATGTACAATTTTGGAGTGAATCTTGCCAAGCATTAGGTTATTGAAAGGACTGATCTAGGCAGTGAACAGCTGCCAGACGTAGGCAGAGCAGACTGACCATGGGGGTCAATCAATATGCAATGCCAACTTGGCACCAATGCAGCTTCATCCTTCTCATTAATGTCATTTCTTAACTTTGCCCAGTAGTGCTCAATAGCAGGAAGGACTTTCTCCTCCAACAATACTCTTTGAAGGAAGCATTGATACTTCCAGTTTAGTTGTTGCTCATAATACATTTGTCTGTTACAGTACTTTAGACAGAATGTAATGAATACAATGGGCATCTTGCTCACTAGTTGGAAAACAGATGAGAATTCTCTGTTGCGTCTCTCCAAGAGGCTTGGTGTAATTACCAGGTAAACCAGCCAGCACTGGGATCTCCCACTGAATTATGCCCAGAGCTGAGCAGAAATTTGTCCCTGAGAGCTACAGTTCAACCAGAGCTTTTCAACTTTTCATTAACAGAATTGCCACCAGGGGTGGTGGCTATTGCTGGAACCACACGCAGGCCTGCAGGAGAGAACAGCCTTGGATTCCCAGACAGATATATGAGTTAACAGGATATGAGTCCCAGGAAGAGGTTCAAATGCAGATCAACAGCAAAGACAGGGGAGTGGCTTCCTACATGGACCCCCTTCATAATTCTCCATCACAGGGTGCTTGTTATTAAGGGACTCTGGCTGTCTCTTCCTGTATAGTGAGTTCCCTGCCCACTGCTTGTTGAATGTCAGTAACAGTGGGTCAGGGACCTATTAGAGTTACCCTTCATCCCCTCTGCCCAGAGTTTTATCAAAGGGGGTCAGGAAGGCATTGTAATCGTTTTATTATTCACAAAATACATTCCATGTCTTTTATACAGCCTGAGGGCAAAAGTTTCAAATTGTAAATGCAGAAAATGTGATAGATATATTTTTTCCCCCTCGACACCATGTTGCACTCAGAACAGTGCTTCAGTACATTTTCAATACACTTCATTCTTACTCTTTACAAGGGGTTCTACACTTGCCAGACCCTCAGTCTACTATGGCTGAAAGTCCTAGGCAGAGACCTTTCCCTATTGTACTTCTGCCAATGCCCCGAGATTTAGAGCACCCCACAGCTGGTAATTCTGAACCGTGAGATGTCCAAGCCCTGTAGCACTTGGCAGAACACAGTGTCTTTCCTTGAATTGATGGTCTTCTAGATGTGTTGATGGTTATCCTGATGTGCATTCCTGGAACTACCCCAATAAGTGCAGAGTCCTGCATCACAGTGCTGCTCGGAATGAACCTTGACAAAAACCATAGCATCTCTCTCCAAACACACATTCCACAAGGAGGTGGACAGCACACTCTTCTCCAGCACAGCCAACTCGAGGACAATATGTCGAACAAATGAGACTCCAGGTATGAAGTAAGAATTTGAAGGAGCTGAGCATTTCTCATTGCCAGCTTCTTTCCGTCACTAGCTACATCTTTTCCCACAGCACCTCAAGATCGTTATGTGCAAATCGCTGCTGGATGAACTGATGTTCAAAGGTGGTTTTCTGTATAAACTTCCCCTTAAGGATCAAGCATGATCCAACTGCTTGGAGTACTTCACAGCAATGTGGGAGACATGTAGAACGTTAGCATGTCAGGAGTTTTGAATCAGGAGAAAGATTTAATTCTAAAACTCACAATCTGTTTATAACAAAACATCTGTATCACCATATTTTCTTTCATCATAAATACATGTATAGTTTTGACTGTGACTTCTGACTACTCACTGTTATGGCCCAGATCAGACCCCCTCAATAATATTTTAAGGCGGTAGCCTAGACCCTAACTTTTCTTATTTTAAAGACAAATGTAAAGTGCTGTGTTCCAGATGCAATTCGACTGGACAAACTACTCAGCATTAAGCAAAACACAATTTATCTAAACATTATAGATAAAGTACAACAAAAGCAAACTTAACAGAATAATGGATACAGCAGCTATTACCAATGACTGTTCCAATATAGTAACACCCAATAAACACACTCCTTGGCAAAAAGGAAAATTCAGAAAACAGATGTTCTCACACGCAGCTCCCACAGTAATAGAAACCCCAGCTTTTAGCTGTAACCGAGAGAGGGGGGAGAAAATCCTTTTACTTCTTCAAGACTCCAGCAGGTTCTGCTGAATCTGAAAGCTAAAAAAACTAGAAATCCTGGACTGTGACAGCTGCTTCCATCCTTCCAACTTAAAAAAAAAACCCAAGACCTAACAAGCTGTTTACTTTATCACAGACTGCTGATTACCTCTTGTTCAATCTTTCTCTTAAAAGAAACCACAACAGACCCATCTCGGAAAGCCACAGCATCATCACACTACTGTACTCTCTGTTTATTGAGTGCCAAAGAAGGGTTATTGGACCCATAACTTTAATCCTTTTTGTCTCTCCCCAGATGGTGCCAGACCTGCTGTGTTTCTTCAGCATGTTCTGGTTTCATTTCAGAACTCCAGCATCTGAAACACCTGCAGTATTTTGCTTTCAGTTGTGACACTTTTTTTTGCTATCTTCCAGGCTAAGTTTGTTTCAGAATTTATATTCACTGTGATACTTGCATGACATGATTCTCCACTGTTTATATTTTAACTTGGCTGAACTGTTTCACAATCAGTACACATATTTTAATGTTACAAGTTTTTAAGATACATATTTATAAAGGTCAACTAAATTTGCAATTTACATTTTTGGAGGTTATTTATTCACTGCCTACATAAAATTAAATAGAAACCATTATAATGTTAAACTGTGATAATAAAAAAAACTGTAAGCAGACTTTATCACATTGGAGAGATGGTTCAAATCCAACAGGATCCAAAAAATTGATTCTTCATGTTGCAAGTTTTGAAATGCAAAATAAAATGATCTCCCCCAAAGGTCAGTATTTTGATGAAATGCAGTCGGATTAATGGATTTTTTTTAGTTACTTTTGATTGTATAGATCTAAAGGAATTTGTGGATCCTTGGGAAATTTATAGCTGTGATTCCAGTGTACTTCTAACATCCTATGGTTCTTTGATACCGACTAAACTAATCCAGACTGGAGAGTTTGATTATTGCTTCTGATGAAGCAGGCTATCGTTCTTGTCAGCATCTCTGATAAGTCACATTTTAAATCTCTTACATAAAGCCTGCTGTAAAACAATATGACTCCTAAACAAAGATGACACACTCAGTGATGTATTTTCTGTTCTTCATCTTAAGATGAAAATTAAATATACCACTTGTTATTAGTTCAGGAGTGTGTCACAAAAATAATGCCAAGGAATATGTGCATAAAGTATATATATTTCCAGGATAATGACAAACGGCACATTTTTCTTAACTTACTGCTTACCATCAGACACATTTCAGGGTGCAGTTCACTTTGGGGTGGGTGATGGGTGATGATAATAGGACATCTGCCTGATGTCATCACTGAGGGACGTAGATTGCTTTGATTTTTGGGCTTCAAGACCAGCTGACCCCTTCCTGTGCCTTTTTCTTTGGATTTTAACCTGTCACAACCAGCATTGACTGTTCTTATTTTGAATTTCCTCATACTATTATTTTAAATTCAATATATTTTGCAATGATCAAATCCAGTGCTCATTCATGTGAGAAATCTTTCATTAATAAGCGATATGAGCCATCTTTTGATGATTGAACTCTTACAAGCTCCGGAGTTCCCTTTCCATATGTATTGTCTCTCTACCTTGCTTTCCTTCTCTAAACAACGTCCTTTAAACTAGTTTTTTAGCCATATTTTATGTTAGCTGGTCTGGTATCTCCATATATGTCTTAGTTTCAAATTTTATTTTAATCCCCCCTTGTGAAGCATGTTTCATTTCATTAAAGTGTCATAAAATAGAAATTGCTGTTGTTGTACAAAACTGGTGGGGAACCGATTAATATAAAATTGCATAAGTTTCTTTCTGAACATAGAGTCACAGAGTCAAAGAGATGTACAGCACAGAAACAGACCCCTCAGTCCAACTTGTCCATGCCGACCAGATATCCCAACCCAATCTAGTCCCACCCACCAGCACCCAGCCCATATCCCTCCAAACCCTTCCTATTCATATATCCATCCAGATGCCTTTTAAATGTTGCAATTGTACCAGCCTCCACCACTTCCTCTGGCAGCTCATTCCATACCCGTACCACCCTCTGCGTGAAAAAGTTGATTATTTAGATATGCAGATTCAGATTTCCATAATTAAAATCATGTACCTTTACAATACAGAAGGGGACTATCACTTTTGGTACGGTTCTCTGAAAGATTTTGTCCCATTCCTCTGGCCTCTTTCATTCCTATTATTTATTTTCACATTTCACTTTCCTTCAAACAAAATTATCATATTTCCATTATTGAGGCATTCCAGGTACAAACAAATTTCTACATTCAAATATTATTTCTCTCTTCCTGCCATCTTTTGGCAATAACATTAATTTATTCCCCATTGTTCCTGACTCACCAATTAGCAAAAATTATAAGATTTTGAATAATCTCTGCCAATGTTCCTCAATCTCCTCTCTTCTAATAGAAAGTGTCCAGATTCTCTTTCCTCCTCATAAATTACGCCTCTCCACACCATCACATCCTTCCTAAACTAAGGCACTAAAAGAATATAGGCTAGTGATTTGACTGCATTGATTTTTTTTTGGACACAGGGGTCAGGATTACATGCAAAACTCAAATATGTCGCTCATCTTCATGTTTGTGGCACTACCTGCTGTGCCTCCCATGCTCATCTCTGCCTCTTAATGCGACTGAGGCCCTCTCAGCTTTATTTGCAAATCCCTACACCCTCCCTTTAAGGCAGGCTGCCTCTCACAGAGAAGCTGCACAAAAATAAAATCTGCTGTGATGGAAAGTGTTGGAAACCGAACACTAGGCAGATTAGAGGGGTTGTGATGGATAAGGCACTGGTTGTTGCAAGTTGATGTGAGGAGTGGTGCTACAGTCAGTGAATTGCCAGCTGTCTCCTCAAAAAGAAATCACAGGCGGTGGAGACAGTATAATATAAAGGCCCCAACCCATGATCTGGCAGAGAACCACGAGCTGACATATTGGTTCTGCATTTGCCTTAGAAACTTTTAGTGTAATGACACAGCTGAATTAACTCATCAGACTGCGAGCACCATGTTGTAGGAGCTAGCTGGACTCTTGGAAGACTTCCTGTCACTGTTCTCCTTTTAGGTTGGGATTTATAGAGCCTGCTTTGTCGAACGTGAAAGAGGAAAGCCACCTGGTACCTCATGAGAAGGCACTCTAATCTGAAGCAAGATGTAGTTCATTGCATGAAAGTAATCATGTAGAAGTTATATTGTTATGATAGAACTTATTACAAAGAAAATAAGGAGACAAAATGGTGGTCTGCCACCTTTGGAATCCAGAACTGTTCTGCCTTTCCCCATCCAAGTCCTCATGTCATGATAAGACTGCATGGAACTGAAGGCACTTTTCAGCATCAACCCTTTCAGAGCCATTAACTTTTATGACATCACCCCCAAACTCCATAATTAACATTTTTACATGAATCAATTACAACTGCCCCATTTCTCCAAATGTCTCTTTCTGCAACAAATTCAGGCAGTCTGGAGGGTTTTTTTTGTTGTTTTTCTCTTAGAAAGCATTAGCATTAGATTTGGAAGATTGATAGTTCTTTGGCTCAACAACTGTTGACCTTAATTCTGTTCTTGACCCGCTAAGGTCTGTAAAGTCACTCTTCATTGAAAGGCCTTTGAACTCTTAGATGTGCTTCACAGAAGATGTCACACCCACCGAACAAAGAAATTTGTCTAATTCCTTACCTGGAAGACACTCAATCTCCTGAATATCCTTTTCAGAGGAGCGCTGTCCTCCCAAAACAGGCAATTGTCCCAAAACATCATTTAGGGGACCTTTAACCTCATGAATATCATCCGTGGTAGATGAGTACTTTGTTGAATAAATATTTTCTCCCATGCAACATCTTGGACCTCTGGAATAGGCAATTTGTTCTTGACTGTGTTCTGGATATTGGTCATCACACCTCTGTGCTTGCTCTCAATGTCTTTTTTGCAGTCCATTTTCAATCTGTGAGCAAATCTTTATCCACAATCTGCCAGCCAATCTGTGTTGAAGACCTTGTAACAACTTGTTTGTTCTTTTTCACACATGGGGTGTGGGCACTGCTGGTGAGCCAGCATTTATTGCCCATTCCTTAGTTGCTGTTGAGCTGATGGTGATGTTGATTGGTTGTTGATTAGTTTGAACAATGTCATTATTCCCTTGTGGTTGCTTTAATAGTGAACCCAACATGCTCACTTCCTCAGGCATGCAACGCAAGGATTGCTTAATATTCAGTATAATCTCTGTCACAGCTATTGATAATTCTTCCTTGAAAAATTAAGATTTGAAATGTTTCTCTTGGACCTGTGTCATTTCATCATCTGACATCAATTTTTCCATAACGATTTGTTCATCAGACTGAGTTGTTGACTGAACAATTTCTGTTAAAAAGTAATCAATGAGCTCAAATAGATTATATTGCTCATAATTGTTCTCATCTCTTGTGTTGTCATGTACATTTTGCTGAATTTGCCATCTGAACTCTCTTCAGTGTTGATAGGAGTGGAAAACATTTGTGCCAACTCTATATGGCTGTAGATTTCCATTTTGTTGACCAATTGGAACAATCTAATTGTGCCAACATATATAATCACAAAAGATTCTCCTTCATGAGTCAAGGAAGTCTGTTGTAATGGTCCAAATGACACCAGAGAACAGATGGTTGAAAGTCCACACAAAGGCTTTATTACGTGTAAGTATGCATTTAGGGGTTAGAGCTGATGGGAAAAAAAAAACTGTTTCCTGATTGTAGTACATTTTACAAATGTATATAGTTTAAAACCATGGCATTCTATGGGCATTACTCAGACATTTAGTGTCCAATTACTACAAACTACACAAAACTGTTATAGTATTTATTTCTCTTTGTGAAAGCAAATGTGCCCCCAGTTAATATAATGTTCAGTAATTGCTTTTGTTGTAAAGTCAATCATTTTGCAAATTTCATGGTTATAATGACTCTTTGCAAGGTTAAACAGGTTTCTACCTTTCTGTTTACAACAATCAACAGTTATATTATTCAAATCTCCCCTTTAAACTCACCTGACCTTAGTTTTGACTTTATTTAAACATTTTTAATGCATACAGCTATGTGTCTCCCAAATACTGAGCTCCCAACCTCTTCTTTATCACTGTTTATTAACTTCTGTACTCAAATCTTCTACAATGTCCAATGAATTTTTTTTTACCAATCGCCCCTTGATCAATTGTTCAATACCCATTCAATAACTAATATTTCCTTGATTGTGATTCCATAACTGACTGCTGCTTGACCAGTTGATGCCTGATTGGCATCTCTTTGAACAGGTATTGCATAACAAGTTATCTTATGACCTGTTCTCTGCCAATTATAACTAGTTAACTCCTTCCACCATTTAAATAAGGCTGAGTTCAAGCATGCATTCATGCTGTGGGTGCCAATTCTTGATTGTGAAGAATGTGTACATATTCTGCTCTTTTACACCCTTTGTGTTGTAGAGTTGCTTGTAACATACTCTGAATCTTAAGTGTTAACTCTCCTCGACTATAAAGTTTCACTGTTGCAGGCTACAAGCAGTGTTCCTTTGCCTATGATATACAATTTGATAAAATAGTTACACTCATCTCTGTGGCATATTTAAAATTAAAGGAATATCCAATGATATAAACTCTTCTTTCCAAATGATTGATTTGGATCATCAATTTCCCCTTGGAAAATGCTTGCTTTCTTTTGTATTGTAGGTTGCTCTACCTCAGCAACAGTTTGACTTTGAGCTGCTACAAAACTGCGTCCCACCACCACACATCTTCTGGCAATGAATCAGGCATAGGATGCTGGGGTTGTGTTTAATTGGGGCTACAGGAGTGCGGGCATCTTTGACCTGATTGATTCTGAGGTCATGCCACCACCTAAGGCTCAGAAGAGAGTGTCTGTAAGCTTCTAGAGTTTGGGGGAGGGAGCAGTCCTTCATTGATGTTTTCCATGCCTGTTTGAAAGATTGGCATCTGGAAGGAAAGACCCTGCTGAGACTTAGCAAAAACATCCTACCCCTCCAATGCCACCCACCGTGTAATCCACCCACTGGCCTCACTCAGCTATTATTTGTGTCCTTTGCTGATTCTAGTCTTCTAGTTGTTGCATTACCAACAGCCAGTAGCACTGGCATTGACTGCAAGGGACAGTTGCAGGGTATTTGATGAACCGCTGCTCTCAGGGCTGGGATTTCTGCCTCAGGATCCTTGATGCTGGACAATGGATACAACTGGCCATTATATGTCTGATTAGCACTTAGTATGGCGGGCCATCCCTGAGGCTGTCATTGACTCTTCAGCTAGTAGGCAAGACCCCTGACGCCTCACTGAAATAGCACCCTGGTGATAATGTGTCAACATTCCCTGGCAAATGGTCCAAAGCAACTCCATAAGTACTGTTTTCAGACAATTTGGAACAGCATGAGTTCCAATCAAAATCCCTGACCCTATAAATAACATTACGGTATCACCTATTCAGCTGCTTCACACTTGAGTGCACAAAGTAGACCATGCTAGGACCTGTGTGATCCAAACTGCAATTCCCACTTGACAACAATTGGCAGAGCTGTGTGGCATCAGAATCATGCTAATTCAACCTGTCCTGGGGCAGGCATACATGGTCATCACTTTGAAGCATATGGCACGGGCGAAGCAAATGGCATCTAGCAACGTAACCTGTCCCCAGATAAGCATTGCTAGTGACTTCTGTCAATAAAGCATCTGCTCATCTTTCTAACTGTGGCCTAAGAGTAGTTGATATGAATTCAACATTATCCCGACTTCTCAATATAAAATGAAGGATTCTACATGTTTTCTTAAAAGTTTTGTCAATGTGACTAGCCATGATAAACTTTTCTGAACTTTTAAATCTATTCCTCGTCTCTTCTTTCATCCATTCAATGTATTTTTCCTTCCTTCATCCCAAGTTCTCTCAGGTCACATTCTTCCACATTAATTTCACATGATGGATATCTGCCCAAGCTACCAACCTGCCGGTAGCCTCCTCAAGTTTCTTCCAGTTCTCTTGAAAGTTACATACTCTCTCCATTAGTGTTTCCTGCATATAAATATTAGTATTACAGTGACCAAGCCTATATAAATTATCTACTCGTATTGAGGCAAACAGATTCCACACTTCCTTTGAGAGCATGTACACCAAAGGAATTCATAGATGTAAATTTGAGCACTGTTGAATCCAATTTATAAATAATGTATAAATTCTTAAGTGGGATGGAAAGAAAATTTCCCAGTCAGTGAGTTCCTGTTCTGTTTTAAAAAAAGACTACGCACATAAAAATAACTTGAAAGCAGCTTTATGCATAGTTTGCCGTTAGTGGGTTTTACCTGTGTTCAATCGCAATGGGCGTATGGTATTCACAAAGAGTGGCTTTGTGTAAATGTCTCTAGGCCATCCATTTTTTTTTCTGAAAACTACAATTAATGTTAGTCTGGAGGCACTTATCACAAATAGTATGTGTGAGCTGTTCACTAACCTTGCAGACTTGTAAACTGATAATTAGCAGGATGTTGATTAATGGATGAAAGTTTATTACTGGTACCCAAAAACAATATAAATACTACACTGCATTGTCACTCATTTCCTCTCCTGAAAGAACAGCTCTTTCGTTTTGAAAATATGCTACTTTAGTACTCAACGGAATAGATGAGTCAAAACAGATCCCTCCTCTTATCCATTCGCAATTTCCCTTTTCTGAGAAGATATATTTGGGATTTTAAAAAAACCTCAAATTCAAGCATAAACTGAGTAATTATCGAATATCTGAAATGATCTCATAATCATGAAGTTGACAGTCTAAGAAAACAGCCAACTGCAACAGTGGTTATCTTACTGTCGTGATTTAATTTGATTTAGTATGTTTCGACTAGGTTCTCCCTCAAACCCTTCCTCTCAATGTTGAAATGCCCACATTTCTGGTGTGTTATGCTTACATTGCATAGCAGACAGACAGTGAGACCGACATTAACATTCTGGAAACAATTCAACTTCAGTCAAGGTCTCAATGCAATGAAGTCGGTGTAGCATGTTCAGTCAGTCCGTTAAGTGTATGCAATGAACTCAGTCTTTATAGTATGTGTTACATAATTTAGCATATTGGGCAACATTCAAACTATATCACACCTCCAATGGTGGTTGACCAAAGAAACCACATCAAGATAAAAGTAAGTGAACAATAAAAGACAATAAGACCATACAAAATAGGAACTACAGTAGACTGTTCGACCCCTCAAGTCTGTTTTGTCATTCAATAGGATCATGCCTCATACCCAATGCCCTGCATTTGGCCTGATACCCTTGATTCCCCTACTGATCTTGAATCTATTCTTCACAGGCTTAAATATACACAGGGACTCTGTCCCCATGGCTGTCTGTGACAAAGTCTCACAACCCTCAAAAGAAATTGTTCATCATCTCAGTCTTAATTGGTGCCCCTTTAAACTAAAGGTAACAGCTGCTAGTTGGTACTAAAAGATAATAACAGCAATGATAAATTGTGGCTTCGTTTTCCTCACAATCATTATCTACTTGGGTTCACAGCAGAAGTTACAACTACAATCAAGACTTAAGTGCTACAACTCATACTGAAATGCATCAATTTCAATGCAGAGGAAAGATTTATGATAACTCTCGCTTTCTCTTGTTGAGAAAAAAAGAAAGGCCTTTGGCTGAATCTAGTTTTAAAATGGGTGCTTCCCAAATGTGGGAGATTGGTTCCAATCGAACAAAGTCATCATAGAACAAAATACAGAAAAAAAGAAAAAAATTGTTTTCTATATTAATTTATCCTTTCCTCTGCCCAGATAGGTGTTGGTCGATTCCGCCGACATGTCTTTTGGAAGCAGCATTAAAGCATAAAACAGCACACATAGCATCATTTTTGCTTTTGGCAGGAAGACTACCTACAAGTATAAACTTGCTCCTGTTAAAGTAACAATAAAAAGAAAGTCAACATCAAGAAAGGGCCAAAGGGCCTGTTCTGGGGCTCTAATTTTTTCTTTGTAAAATAAGAATGCACTACATTGCCATACAGATGTTTGAACTGGCATTTTAAAGAGCACATTAAAGATGGAAAACAAACAGCTGAACAATTCTATTGACATATTTTCAGAATTTTACTTATTTAAAGAAAGTATAAATCATTACTTTCTGGAACAACAAATAGCTATTATAAAAGAAAGGTCAAACATAGTGATGATATTACTGAATAAGTCAGATCCTGCAATGAAATCTGGCTTGATTGATCATATTTTGCTTTGTTTCTATTTTAACAAAGTTGTTTTTCACAGAAACATGTACATTTAATGTTAGAGATCTGGTTTTAATTAAAAGATTTTTTAAACCCTTGATAAAAATACACTGATTAATTCAGATCCCTAAACACTCCTATACAGTATCCCCAAAACACTCATTGTGTAGTTCACACACCAGAAGATAAAGTTTATTTTCTTAACTTGGTAGGCTTAAGTTACGAGTGTCTTCAACTCACACCTGGAAAATCAGATGGTCTTTTTCCTCAAGCTGTCATACATTTAAATGTTCTCAGTTTTGAATAACCTCTTCAGGGTTTTATCTGAACACTTCTGGTCTGGGTCGACAACTAAACTCCCTGCTCTAAGGTAATCTGATTTTACTATCTTCTCCCGTTCTCAGGGGCAGTTGTTTTATATCCACCTTTATTGAAATACTTATATAGAACTACTCTGGAAATCAACATTTAAAACAAAACCCTTTTTTCAAGACGTGAACGTTTCCCTCAAAACTTTAAGAAAGTACTTTTCCTGAATTTTTGAACAGAAATCTTGATACACAGGTGCAAGTGTAAAAATAATCCTTCTATGTATCTTACATGAGGTGTACCGAAGTACAACGTGCTGCAACACAAGATAAGTGAACTGCTTGCAATATGTCTGACATTCCTTGCATGGCCACTATCCATCTTCAAGGCCAATGCCGCTCATTTGGATGGACACCTGACACCTGATGTAGCAGGATGTCCTATAATTAGTCTACACAATTCTATGTATTAATATAAGTCCGTAAGGTTACAAACCTGTCAGTTGCAACATCAAGATTCAAGACTGCGCGTCAATCTCATCCACTTTGAGCACAGCCGAACAGAGCAGATTCAGCAAGTGATGTCAGACGATGACCAGCTGCAACATCTCAAAAAAATTTTCTAAACTAAGTGATGTTAACACACTGTGAACAATCATTCCTTTTAGTCACTCAGAGACAAACTAGGATTCTTTAGGAATGCAATTTTCGAAGATAAATAAGCTCTACATCAAATCATTCTAGATCACACATGGACAGGTCACATGGATGCAAAAGGAAAAGATTGCTGCATGAATCTACTTCATTGGCTTGGCATAAGTAACAACATTAATCAATTCATGAAGTCATGTGAAACAAGTCAACTTTATCAATCTCAACAATCAAGTCCCTGGGTTCAAGTCCCACCTGCTCCATAGGTGTGTAATAACATCGCCAAACACATTCAGAAGGAAATTGATTAAATGGAAACAAAAATCAACAATCAAGGGAACAATGCATCCCACACAAAGTCCTTCTGTCCTGTGGTGCAAGGTCGCGACTGATGTTTTCTGTTTCCAAAGACACAATCATATGCTGGTGCCTGACTATTTCACCAAAATGCCTTTTGTGCAACAAAACCCGAACTCTAACCTCTTGCACAACAACTGGTGACATATTGACTTCAATGTTCAGTATGTTTGGTGTTCCTCAACAAATGATCTCTGACAATGGTCTGCAGTATACTCATGTGTGCCCTTCCAAACTATGTGCAGAAAATGGGGTGATCAACATATTGTCTCTTCTCACTACCCATATTTGGAAGGTCTCACAGAATTCATTGATCTTATAGGTAGCAGTATACCTTGAAGACAAAGAACAAAGAAGAACAAAGAACAATAAAAATTTACAGCCCAGGAACAGGCCCTTCAGCCCTCCAAGCCTGATCCGATCCAAATGTCCTGTCTAAACCTGTCAGTCAATTTCTAAGCATCTGTATCCCTCTACTCCCAACCTACTCATGCATTTATCCAGACGCATCTTAAATGAATCTACCGTGCCTGCCTCTACCATCTCTGCTGGCAACGCGTTCCAAATGCCCATGACATTCCAAATGCAAGTGTGAAGTACTTGCTGCGTGTATCCCCCTTAAACTTTCCACCTCTCACTTTGAAAGCATGACCTCTCGTTATTGAATCCTTCACCCTGGGAAAAAGCTTGTCTCTATCCATCCTGTCTATACCCTTCATGATTTTATAAACCTCAATCAGGTCCCCCCTCAATCTCCTTTTTTCTAATGAAAATAAACCTAACCTACTCAACCTTTCTTCATAGCTAGCACCTTCCATACCAGG
>NC_057726.1:44367423-44369658 GCF_004010195.1 Chiloscyllium plagiosum
CTACCATGGGGAAACTTATCAAACGCCTTACTAAAGTCCATATACACCACATCTACTGCTTTCCCCTCGTCCACCTCCTTAGTCACCTTCTCAAAGAATTCAATAAGGTTTGTGAGGCACGACCTGCCCTTCACAAAACCATGCTGACTATCCTTGATCACATTATTCCCATCCAGATGTTCATAAATCCTATCCCTTCCAATTCTCTCTAAGATTTTGCCCACAGCAGAAGTGAGACTCACCGGCCTATAGTTACTAGGGTTATCCCTACTCCCCTTCTTGAACTCCCCTTCCTCGAAGAACTCTATTAAGTTGGTGAGGCACGATCTCCCCCACACAAAATCATGTTGCCTATCACTGATAAGCCCATTCTTTTCTAAATATAAATAGATTCTATCCCTCAGTACCTTCTGCAGCAACTTCCCCACCACCGACGTCAGGCTCACTGGTCTGTAGTTACCTGGAATATCCCTACTACCCTTCTTGTATAGGAGGACAACATGAGCAATCCTCCAGTCCTCCGGTACCTCACCTGTATTTAAGGATGCCACAAAGATATCTGTCAGGGCCCCAGCTATTTCCTCTCTCGCCTTCCTCAGCGACCTGGGATAGATCCAATCCGGTCCTGGGGATTTGTCCACCTTAATAACCTCTAGCCTACCCAACACATCTTCCCTACTTATGTCAACGTGATCCAAACTAATCAAAGTTCGATCTTTAATCTCAACTTTCATTATGTTCGTCTCCTCAGTGAACACTGATGGAAAATAATCATTCAGAATCTCACCCATTCTCTCAGGATCGACACATAGCCTTCCTTCATTATCCTTTAGTGGACCAATCCTTTCTCCAGTTACCCGCTTGCTTCTTATGTAAGAATAGAATGCTTTGGGATTCTCCTTAATTCTGCTTGTTAAAGCTATTTCCTTTATTGGTCAGAGCATTGAGTATCGGAGTTAGGAGGTCATGTTGTGGCTGTATAGGATGTTGGTTCGGCCATTTTTGAAATACTCCATGCAATTTTAGTCTCCTTCCTATTGACCCCTTTTAGCCCACTTGATTCCTCGTTTAAGACTTGTCCTACTCTTTCGATATTCTTCCAGGGCCTATTCTGTTCTTAGCTGCCTAGACCTTAAGTACACTTCCCTTTTCCTCTTGGGTAGTCATACAATTTCTCCTGTCATCCACGGTTCATGAATCTTGCCCTTCCTATCCTTTACCGTCAATGGGACATGCCTATCCTGCACTGCCATTAACCTATCTTTGAAAGCCTCCCACATCTCAAATGTGGACTTCCCTTCAAATAGCTGTGTCCAATCCACATTTCCGATCTCCTGCCTAATTTCGATATAATTGGCCTTGACCCAGTTTAGCACTCTTCCTTTAGGACCACTCTCTTCTTTATCGATGAGTATTCTAAAACTTACAGAATTGTGGTCACTGTTCCCAAAGAAATCCCCCGCCGCAACTTCCACCACCTGGCCTGGCTCATTCCCCAGTACCAGGTCCAATATGGCCCCATCCCTCCTCGGACTATTGAATACATAACATCACAGTATTTGATGTTCTGCTATAAAGGTACTTAACTGCAGACAGGCTGTCTGTGGAATGGAGTCAATAATTAGTAGTGTGTTCAGTAAGTCAGTTATGTGCATGTAATGTACAGCAACAGCAGTAAGCACAGAATCCACACTATGTGTCATGAGTGATATCGTAACAGTGTAAACTGTTGATGTTGTCAATAACTTTCAAGACATCTATCTCAACATTATTTGTGGTACACGTTACATAAGCGATTATTATGGTCAACACTCAGATCATATCACAGTATTATTTAAATAAGAAACCGCATCAATTTCTTCAATTAACTCTTTATTCTGATATGAGGAACTGATATCATGAATCTTTTCTGCACAGCCTCCAGGCCTCAAATATTCTTTGACGTCTCTATGTAGAGGTCTCCTCTACACTGGAGAAACAAAGCATAGCTGAAAATGTGTTCCTGGAAAAGCACAGCAGGTCAGGCAGCATCCAAGGAGCAGGAGAATTGATATTTCAGGCATGAGCCCGTCTTCAGGAATGAGGAAAGTGTGTCCAGCAGGCTAAGATAAAAGGTAGGGAGGAGGGACTTGGAGGAGGGGCGTTGGAAATGCGATAGGTGGAAGGAGGTCAAGGTGAGGGTAATAGGCCGAAGTGGGGGTTGGGGCGGAGAGGTCAGGAAGAAGATTGCAGGTT
>NC_057726.1:44373488-44400649 GCF_004010195.1 Chiloscyllium plagiosum
AGCAGAGCACTTTAGGGAACATCTCTGGGACACCCGCACCGATCAACCACCCTGCGGCTCAACACTTCAACTCCCCCTCCCACTCCACCAAGGGACATGCAGGTCCTTGGACACCTCCATCGCCAGATCATAGCAACACGATGGCCTCCACCAAGGGACATGCAGGTCCTTGGACTCCTCCATCGCCAGATCATAGCAACACGACGGCTGGAGGAAGAGCAGCTCATCTTCCACCTCGGAACCCTCTAACCACAAGAGATGAACTCAGACTTCTCCAGTTTCCTCATTTCCCCTCCCCCCACCTTGTCTCAGTCCTGCTTCTTGGATGCTGCCTGACCTGCTGCGCTTTTCCAGCAACACATTTTCAGCTCCGATCTCCAGCATCTGCAGTCCTCACTTTCTCCTAGGAAACAAAGCATAGACTGGGTGAGTGCTTGGCAGAACACCTATGTTCAACACACCACCTTATTCTTTAGCCAACATCTCTATCTCTGACTTGCTGTAGTGCTCCTGCACCTCATTTTCCACCCAGGAACTCTGAAGCCTTCCAGACTACAAAGAGACTTTGGAGTGCAGGTTCATAGCTCCTTGAAAGTAGAGTGGCAGGTAGACAGGATATTGAAGTAGGCATTTGGTATGCTTTCCTTTATTGGGCAGAGCATTGAGTATCGGAGTTGGGAGGTCATGTTGTGGCTGTACAGGATGTTGGTTAAGCCATTTTTGAAATATTCCATGCAATTCTAGTCTCCTTCCTATTGGAAGGATGTTGTGAAACTTGAAAGGGTTCAGAAAAGATTTACAAGGATGTTGCCAGGGTTGGAGGATTTGAGCTATAGGGAGAGGTTGAATAGGCGAGACCTGTTTTCCCTGGAGCAGCGGAGGCTGAGGGGTGACTTTGTAGAGGTTTATCAAATCATGAAGGGCCTGGGTAGGATAAATAAACAAAATCATTTCCGTGGGGTGGGAGAATCCAGAACTAGAGGACATAGGTTTAGGGTGAGAGGGGAAAGATATAAAAGAGACCTAAGGGGTAATTGTTTCATGCAGAGGGTGGTGCGGGTATGGAATGAGCTGCTAGAGGATGTGGTGGAGGCTGGTACAATTGCAAAATTTAAGAGGCATCTGGATGGGTGTATGAATAGGAAGGGTTTGGAGGGATATGGGCCGGGTGCTGGCACGTGGGACTAGATTGGGTTGAGATATCTGGTCGGCATGGACGGGTTGGACTGAAGGGTCTGTTTCCGTGCTGTACATCTCTATAACTCTGTGACTCTTTGACTCAATATCGGGTTCAACCATTTTCGGACTTGAGGCACCTTCTGTAACGTCCTTACCTCAACCCCCACACACCAGGCCTTGTTATCACACGGTCTGCTGTTACATACTACCTATTGTTTGCCACTAATAACCCTCATTAGCAGCTATTCATTTCCCCTGGGCTGATTGTTATCCACTTCTTTGTCTGTCCAACTGTTCTTCTCTCTCTTTGGGCTATAGCTCCATTTAACGTTTACTCCTCACCAACTAACCCCACCCAATCCTCTGCATAAAAACTGACTTTTTCCAAGCTACCATCAGTTCTGAAGAAGGGTCACTGGACCCGAAATATTAACTCTGATTTCTATCCACAGATACTGTCAGACGCGCTGAGTTTTTCCAGCAATTTCTCTTTTTTTTTCACTTCATTTACTGTCAGGTTTCCTTCAAACAATTAATTGCAAACTAAACTGATTCCTGTCACCTGGCATTTTAGAGATACAGAATGATTTTCTTGCTCAAAGTGAATAATTGAAATGTTAATATTTTTCAAGCTTTTAGCTCCTGGAGTATTACATTCATAAAGTTATCTCTGATCTACTCCACAAGTACTTCCTTACATTTCAGACCTTTTAAGCAGAATATTAGTTTCCCATTTGTATTGAGTTCTATAAATTAGCTAACACATGAATGCAATATGCACATAATCAGCAGGAAATCTATATGTTTTATATGTGACTTCATGACTTGAATGGAACCCTATAGACTCAGAAAAACTACAATCATCATGCTCTCTCATTCTTCTTTGTTGGTCAATATCCTGCATCTCAAGTCTAATGTGAGACTTGTATACAAAGATAGAAATGTATCATGCATTTTAATACGTTCACATTATGGAATATTGTTAGAATAATCAAGATCAGAAATATATATTTTCATAGGAAATCCTATCATTTAACTTTTCCAAGAAACATTCAATTTCATCTTTGTCAGATGCTGTTACCAATGGTGAACAATACAAATCATCACAATTCTTTGAAACTCTCATTGTTTCTTGCAGACCAGTTGCAATGAAAATCAGCCATCAACAGATTCAGAGGAGTGTTTGGGCGACATCCCACTTTAAGTGATTGTTTCAATTCTTGTAATGAATTGAACCTTCAACCTTCAATTGATCAAACCTTCTCTGCATCAGGGAAACAAAGACTGGGTATTGCTTTGCAGACTAGCTACATTCTGTCTGTAAAAATGACCCTGAGCTTCCAGTTGCCTGCCTCTTCAACTTAACACCCTATTGCCTGACCAACATCTCTATTTCAGGCTTGCTTCAGTGCTCTAGTGAAGCTTGGTGCAAGCTGGAAGAACAGCACCTCATTTTCCACTTGGGAACCCTGCAGCCTTCTAGATTCAATATCGAGTTCAACAATTTTGGGGTTTGAGGTACCTTCTTCCATGTCCTTGCCCCAGCCTCCACAGACCAAGCCTTGTTATCACGTGGTCCCTTATTACACACAACCTATTGTCAGCCACTAATGGTCCCCATTAGCACCTATTCATTCTCTAGACTGACCATTATCCATTCTGCTGTCTGTCCAATTGCTCTTGTCTTCCTTTGGGCTCTATCTTTTACTCCTTACCCCAACACCTCCGTCCTACCTTCTGCATAAAACTCACTTTTTCCAAGCTACCATCAGTTCTAAAGAAGAGTCACTGGACACAAAATGTTAACCTTGTTTTCTCTCCACAGATGCTGCCAGACCTGCTGAGTTTTTCCAGCAATTTTTATTTTTGTTTTAAATTCCTAACAGACTTTATTTTTAGTGAAGGAAATCATTTCTAATAGGAGACAACCAACTGGACTAAGAAAAGGGCAGTTATATTAACATCTTTTGGCATCTGTTTACCCTGTTTTCACTGCCATAAGGGAAAATTGATGCTGGGAAATAACTAGTAAACTAGCACCGTCTCTGCAACAATTGCTATTGTTGAATTAGAAAGGAGATTCCTTTGCAGAATTAAGCAATGCCTTCTATATTAGAACAAAAACAATTACAAGTTGCAAGCCTCTCTTCAGCTTGTTTTCTTATTCAGTCAGTTTGCTTCAAGCTTCACACAAGCATGCAGAATGTTTAGTAGTACATAGCTGTGTGTAGATATGAACAGATACTCCTCGGTTTGTATCAAATGTGTCATCAGTGATTCAATATGCGCCAATTACCTTCTCACAAAACCTTGCTAAATCATGTGCTACCACATTGAGAGTACTGCTCTGGCTTATTAAGTGGGCTGGCAATTTTTGCAGGATCCAAATTAACTCAAATACCAACTAAGTGCGGGCAGACCAACATGCGGCCTACTCCATAAAACAAATATACAGCTGCCATCCGACTTGTGTTTGTTCCAGAGATATTTCTTGCTCTCTGTCATCGTCTGCAAAAGTGAGTAGGGAATCAAGTCATGCGAGTAAGATGCCCATTAACTGAGAGAACCCACCTCCTGTATCCCAGACGATACGGCATTTTATTTGTCTTCTGAATTGAGCTGTTTAGTAACAGGTTCCTGCTCAGTGATTCACTTGTCAGACAGTATACTATTTCTGGTATTACTCTGCCTTCTGCTGGATAATTTAATCATGTACTTGAAAATTTCAACAAGGTGCAAGGTCAGCTTTTGTTATCCTTAACTAAAAGAGTTGCTTGTATGAATTCAGTGCTCCAAATTTCAGTGACAAATTCAAAAGAGATACATACAATGTTTTCAAAACCATTTATCTGTCCATTGTATATACATTTATTCAAAATATCTATTTTACCTGAGTTTCTTTTCATCTGATTTTGATAAATTGGGAAGAAATTGCTAGGACCCTTGCTGAGATATTTGTATCATCGGCAGCCACGAATAAGGTGCCGGAGGACAGGAGGGTGGCTAACACGATGCCACTTTTTAAGAAAGGCTGGAAGGAAAAGCCAGGTATTAAAGACCGGTGAGCCTGATGTCAGTGGTGGGTAAGTTGTTGGAGGGGATTCTGCAGGACAGGGTTTACATGCATTGGGAAAGGCAAAGACTGATTATAGATGGTCAGCATGGCTTTGAATGTGGGAAATCATGTCTTACTAACTTGATTGAGTTTTTGAAGAGGTGACAAACACGATTGATGAAGGCTGAGCAGTAGACTTTGTCGATATGAACTTCAGCACGGTGTTTGACAAGGTGTCACATGGTTAACCGGTTAGTAAGGTTAGATCACATGGAATCCGGGGGGAGGTAGCTAATTGGATGCAAAATTGGTTTGAAGGTATGAGGCAGAAAGTGGTGGCAGAGAATTGTTTTTCAGACTGGAGGCCTGTGACCAGCAGCATGCCACAAGGACTGGTGCTGGGTCTACTGCTTTTTGTATTTATTAAATTATTTGGATGTGAATATAGGAGGTATAGTTGGTATGTTTGCAAATGGTATAGTGGACAGTGCAGAAGGTTATCTCAATGCAACAGGACCTTGATCAGATAGGCCAATGGGCTGAAGGGCGGTAGATGGAGGTTAATCTAGACAAACATTACGTGTTACATTTTGGTAAGGTAAACCAGGGCAGGACTTATACAGTTCATGATAAGGCCCTGTGGAGTTTTGCTGAACAAAGAGACCTAGGAGTGCAGTTGCACAGTTCCTTGAAAGTTGGAGTCGCAAATAGATAGTGTGGTGAAGGCAGCATTTGCACGCTTGCCTTTATCGATCAGTGCATCGAGTATAGGAGTTGGGATGTCATATTGTGACTATATAGGAGATTGGTGAAGTCATTTTAGTATACTACATTCAATTCTGATCTCCCTACAATAGGAAGGATATTGTTAAACTTAAAGGGTTCAGAAAATATTTATAAGGCTGTTGCCAGGGTTGGAGGGTTTGATCTGTAGGTTGAGGCTGAATAGACTGGGGCCATTTTCCCTGGAGCGTGGAGGCTGAGGGGTGACCTTACAGAGGCTTATAAAATCATGAGGGGCACGGTTAGGGTAAATAGCCAAGGTCTTTTTCCTAGGTTAGGGGAGTCCAAAACTAGAGACACAGGTTTAATGTGAGAGGGGAAAGATTTAAAAGGATCCGAAAGGGCAATTTCTTCATGCAGAAGGTGGTGCATGTATGGAATGAGCTGCCAGAGAAGGTGATAGAGGCTGGTACAATTACAGCATTTAAAAGGCATCTGGATAGGTACATGAAAGGAGGGATTTTATGTACATAAATAGAGGGATACATGTTTAGATGGATATGGACCAAATGCTGGCAAATGGGACTAGGTCTGATCAGGATATCTGGTCAGCACAGACAAGTTGGACCAAGGGGCCTGCTTCTGCGCTGCATAACACTATGACTCTAAATTGCTGACAGATGATTGCATGAGTATTTACTTAAAGGAATATTCCTTCATTCCTTACATTCTTGAGTCAGAATATTAGGTGGCATGTTTCTCTGTTTATTGCAAATTTACGTTTGTGATTGCCCTGATGTAAAATAATAAAGATGAACTTCTAAATTATTTGAATGAAAAATGACATGATGCTATACTTCTAACTGTTTATCATACCATTCCCCTGTGACTATGTTATGGTACATAACTGCAGAGCTATAAATGGAAATCATTTATACAGATGTCATTTAACTACTTCTGTTTTTGCTTCAACTTTAACAGGTACTCTTTGTTTTAAACAAACTCCCCACTCCTCGGGTTCAACATTTTTGAAAGAATTTTGATAAAAGTATAGCCTCATCCATTGACAAGTCAAGGATGTATTTCAATTCATTCACACAGAGTGACTCGGGATAAAATAATGGGTAAATCTCAGGAAAAACTCAGTCTAATTCTCAGTGGACATTTTAGGGGCTATGCTCTTAGTTATGTTGTATAATGAAATGCTTTGAACAAGTGAAGTAGAGAGGCTATATAAAAACATAACGAGCTATGTACTTGCACATTATTCTTTGGAATTATTTTCCCGAAATGGTGGTGGAAGCAGTGTTGTCTGAATGTATTTAAGGCAGAGGTGGATAGCCTTTCATCTTCTTGCTTGCCACAAATCTATCAAAAGTAGGCTGGAATGTGGATTTTGAGGTTACAATCGGATGATCTTTCATCTTACTGAATGGCAGAGCAGGCTCTAGGGGCTGATTACAGTACTCCTGTTTGTGTATAGTGAGACCATACACTGATGTTGATGTTGAAACACGGGAAGTGGAGAGATTGCAATATTAAAATCTCCAGAAGACCAATTCTAGTTCAGAATGTAGATGTAAATTAAGGAGGACATTGTTATTAGGCCCTGTAAATAATATCAATAAGGTGTTGGTCTGAAGCCACGATTGGAATGTTCGCAATATTTCAAGTTTCCACATAAGGCCTCATTTAACATTGACCAGCAGCTATGGGCATATGTAAACACCTCAAAAACAAACACAAAAATTGCTAGAAAGGCTCAGCAGGTCTGGCAGCATTTGCTAAGAGAAATCCAAGTTAACGTTCTGGGTGAAGTGACCCTGCCTCAGAACCGTACTGCAGTTTTTCTTTTGTTCTGATCTGCACCAAGTTGGCTAATGGGTGAGTCCTATGGGCTGGTGGGGAGAATGCAAGGGAAGAGATCATGTCTGTTGGAAAACTGTATTCGGATTGAGAGCTGAAAATGTGTTGCTGGAAAAGTGCAGCAGGTCAGGCAGCATCCAAGGAACAGGAGAATCGACGTTTCGGGTATAAGCCCTTCTTTGGGCAGTCAAAGAGGTTGCACACATCTTTAATAGACGCCTCTTCTTGTTGCTACAGCGCAGACTAACTAACGAAGGTGGCTATGGCATGATGTACATTTGCATTGCTTCCTGTGATAACCTAACTATTAACATAATGATATATTAAATTTAGCACACTTTAGATATGAATAAGCATTCCTCAGCAGGCTGGAGGAATCCAAGGAGCATGAATATTCATCTTGACTTATATATCCTCTCAAAAAGAGAAGTCTTACCCATAGTGAGCATTCTCTTTAAAGACCTCAGTCTGGATTTTTTCTGTAGAAAATGGGACAAAGATACGATGTGTATACACTCTCACCTCTCCATGAATCTGGCCTAACAACCTGACTTGAATGTGATAACAGTCTCCTACATACCTTCGGTGAAGGTGCTGGTCACTGGTGAAGAAAGAGGAAATCAAGTTGAATATTGCATCCAGAAATCTTGCAAACTTCCTTGCCATAAAGGTTAAAATGGCCGTAAATGTAGCTGTGTCATCCTTTTGTCAAAATTGTCTCAAAGTGCCTGGTGGGTTAATCCAATGAATGTCCACACAGTACACAATTGTACAGGTAGCACAGGGTTTGATTTTCCAGTGGCCCAGATTTAGATGTCCTCAGCATGGGTAGCACAAGACTGCAACCATTGGCCTATGATGGCCCTGAGTTACTCAGGGTAAACTCAGTCTAGGTTCCCATGAGTGATTGCTCCCAGGGGCAACCCCTGCTGAAAGTGCATCGAAGATAAATGAGAACAGACCTGAGCTCAGCTGTGGTGTCTTCTGCAGTCAGGATACCCGCTAACACTCAATTTCAAGGCACACATATGAGTAATGACCACTTGGGTGAGGAAAGAAAGAAGTGAATGCCCGAAGGAGGAGAGGAGAGGGAGAACACTGGCAAAAAGAAGAAAATTAATTTTATAAGTACCATAAGAAATAGTGTAATGTGCCAGCTGAACAGATACAAATATGGAAGGTATAACAAAGAATGTTGAAATCTATTATAAATGGATTAATTCAATGAACAACTTTGGTTAGCATACATATGCTGAATAATTTAAATTTTAAAAATGAACTGCTCTTTTTCTGACACATAACATGGCCTTTCCCAAAGCATTTCAAATTCTCCACGTTTGCAATTTCTTCACAACCTCACAATTACAAAGAATCTTTCAATTCAAACCACAACTTTGATGGGTTGGTTTTCATTCTACTGCTTCTCACTGAATAAGCAGTAGATTAGTAATGATTTGAGCATCATGCATACTCAAAGATGACAGCAATTTAATTAAATTACTGGTAATGGTTTTCATTTACCAGATTTTTCAATAATACATCACATAAGATTCACATCTTGTAATGGTTGTCAGAACTGCCAATAAGGTAAATGAGATTTTTATGTATTTTTTATGAATTCACTGAAACACTTGCTCCCTTTTCAATAGAGCATTAAATTTCATAAGTGCATTTAACATGTCATTATTTATTGCAAAAATGATCTGTTTAATAAACAAAATCATCAACAATATGGTCAGCTAGTAATATTTCTCAAAGGTATTTTTGCCCGAGGAAACTTTATTTGTTGGGGAGTTTGAAAGTTTTAAATTGAAACTCAATCTGTCAGCCATCTAGTGGCAAAACACATTGCTGCATTGGCAAGTTCAATTTTGCAAAAAAACCCAAGATTTTCTTAAAGAATTATTTGTCGTTCCTTCTGAACTATATACAACTACACTGTGGAAAAAAATTCCACCCTTTTGAAATGACATATTTTCTCTATCTGGACAATTAGATTTCACTTTCTATTGATAGTCCTGTTGACTAGAAAATCATTAAAGCCAACTTAGATCAATTCTTTGCAGACCTTAATCGCAGCAAGCCATCAAGCCATTGCTCTGGTTAATGTGACCCCAAAGGAGTGCCCTTTACTGGGACCTTTGTTCACCATGTGACTGGCAGGAAAAGGTAAAATGTCTCCACCTAGGTCAAGAAATATTGTGGTTAGATAAGATGAATTTCCTCACTTACAATATTTCAGAATCATGACTTGACAATCCTGTTTGCAAAGAGTTTTATTCAAACAACTTTTTGCTGAATTTTCTCAGCCCCTGAATAGCACAGGCAATGGGAGGAAATATGGCAAGATCAGAAAATTGAGATTTTCAACATTGAGAAAATAAGTCCAATTTTACAACCAAGGTTTGAATGGTGAGATAGGAAACAGTGAGAGGCTTATTTACATACATTAACACCTCATGGAACTTAATTCTGCATCATTGACATGCAGTTTCCTATTCTCTGATGCACTACAAAAAAAATAGACAGTGAAACATCCTGACATGAAAGTCTGAGCAGGTGTTTGGTAGCACCAGATACCACTTGGTCTTCCAGGTCTCCATCTTGGACAGTAGTCATCATCATCTCAACATATGGTCCATGGCCAGCAACAGAGTCAGACAATAAGATTGGTGTTGGACACAAACCAGCCTCACCACATCCCCAGCTCATTGAGGATACAGTTCTCCACTTCAGCATTTCACCTTGGAGTGTACCAACATCTTTCACTAGAATGCTGCTGCTAGGACACTTTGTTCACAGGGATAGAATCAACTCATGGGTTCGAGCAGGATATATCTCAGGGTTCTTAATCTGTTCTCTTAGCACTCACACACTTTGTGATTACTTAGATGCTCACAGTATCTCTGCTGTGCCATGCCTTGTCTTGCTTTTTTGCACTTTACTACCTCATTCAGACCTTACAGTTTCTCAGTTATTCTGTCATGTTTTGTCTGTTAGCCCAGAACCAAAGCCATGCAGCTTACCATGGTTTTCAGCAGTGGGCAGCCAAGGAAGTGACATGTTATTATGTCTGGGTGTTCTTGTACACCAGTCAATGAAGGTAGGCATGCAGGTACAGCAGGTAGTGAAAAAGGCTAATAGCATGCTGGCCTTCATAACAAGAGGGGTTGAGTATAGAAGCAAAGAGGTTCTTCTGCAGCTGTACATGGCCCTGGAGAGACCACACCTGGAGTACTGTGTGCAGTTATGGTCTCCAAATTTGAGGAAAGACATTCTGGCTATTGAGGGAGTGCAGCGTAGGTTCATGAGGTCAATTCCTGGAATGGCGGGACTATCTTACGCTGAAAGACTGGAGTGACTGGGCTTGTATACCCTTGAGTTTAGAAGACTGAGAGGGAATCTGATTGAGACATATAAGATTATTAAAGGATTGGACACTCTGGAGGCAGGAAGCATGTTTCTGCTGATGGGTGAGTGCCGTACCAGAGGACACAGCTTAAAAATACGGGGTAGACCATTTAGGACAGAGATGAGGAGAAACGTCTTCACCCAGAGAGTGGTGGCTGTGTGGAATGCAGAGGCCTCTGGATTCATTTAAGAAAGAGTTGGATAGAGCTCTCAAGGATAGTGGAATCAAGGGTTATGGAGATAAGGCAGGAACAGGATACTGATTAAGGATGATCAGCCATGATCATATTGAATGGTAGTGCAGGCTCAAAGGGCAGAATGGCCTACTCCTGCACCTATTGTCTATTGTCTATTGTGGTGCCTCACTTTCAATGTCTCACTGACACCATGTGCCAGCAATGTACATGGTAAACACACTTCATGTGCTTCAACAGAATGGCTATGTTTCCATGTCTAAGAGGAGTGTCCTCAGCCAAGTCAAGGGGACTGTTGTCAGTCAGATAGTACCAGAACAGTAAATCAAGTGTGTCATGTGATCTCAGTCTTGGGGTTTGGACCTGATCAGTCAGCCATGTGGAACGTTCAGGTCAGGGAGTCTCTATTGCTACAATCTGCGGAGTGGGCCATTATCAGTCCAGAGATCTGTTCACTGGAAGTTTAGGAGTGTTATCACGGGATGCTTTGTGGCGGGGAAGACAGGAAAGTAAATTATGAGGATTTGAGGCAGCACACTGTAATGCAGAGGGGACAATAATTGTGAGGGAGGGGGGGGCAACACAATAAATAGGGTTGGAATACCACAGAGCATGGTAGGGCAGGGAGGCTGCGTCATCATCATCATCATCATCATCATCACCACTTTGGATCATCACAATAGGAGAACAGTATCTGACTGTGTTAATCATGACTTAGTTGAATGCCTAGGGCTCAGGGATAAAGTGGTGAGAGAAGCGGTTAAATAAATGGATGGGTGGGAACATGGGGAAGATCAAATTCACTGGCATTGACAGGCAGAAAGGAGCAAAACAAGGTGGGGAGTGAAATCATCTAAATTGAGTGGCTGAGTCTGTGACTCACTCTGAGACCTGTGAAGCCTTCCACCCTCATCCAGATTACAAATATTCAATGGACATGTAACCAGCACCTGACCCACAGTGGGTCAAAGTGAATGTTCCACTTGCTGGGGCTGGGAGGTCCATACTCTGCAATGTGAACTCCTTCACAAGGCAATAGTATTACACAGACACCAACACAGTACAGGTGTAGTAAACCTTAATGCGTATGTGACATCATACATTGATATACTGTGTTAGCTAAACATCCCAGCCACAATCTTATTAAACCTCATTATTCAACGTTGCAAATCAATCTGACTAATGGCTGTGAGACACAAGCAATGTCTAATGGGTTGCAACCTGCAGAATGTGCAATCACCTTTGAAGGTTCCACACACTGCAACAAGTACAAGGGTTGCTCACTTGACCTCCTGAATTATCAGAAGTCCACACCAAAGAGAGAGAGAGAGACAGACAGAGAGAGAGAGACAGAGAGAGAGAGAGTGGATGTGTGAGATGCTGGTCAAATGTTACTTGTGTGAATTGCAATTGCTGAATGATGACATTACAGATGAGCTACTTTGTTTCTGATATTGCCCACACAGACTCAATGGAAGCATCCCCAATAGATCTACACATAGAGGCTCTAGTTTTCTCCAAAGCTGATGCACTAAGAGCTGCTACACAAATGGATAAGGAACATGAAGGTTTGAAAATCCAGGAGCAGCATCAAACTCTTGCTGAGGTGGATTCAACCCGTACTGCAGAGGACTTAACCAAGTTTACCCTGACCTATGTACTGCAAAGCCTCCAGCTCTAGGTGTCCTCATGATGGTGCAGGGGAGCCTGAGTAAGTGAGTAGGCAGCACAGAGGGTAAGCAGCACTAGTCTGAGGGATTCAGATGGTAGACAGTGATAGAGCAAATTTGCTCCATGCAATAGCGAGAGTGGGAAAATGTGATGTTTGGTGGGTGGTAGACACAGTATTAGAGCCAGAGTGAGGGTAAGGCAACAGAAAAAGGATGGTGGCCCTTAACATTGAAGACTGCAGAAGATTATTATGTTTATTTCTGTGGCTGCCTGGCATTCATCTGGACCAATGACACTGTAATGACCCTGGTGACAAGTTCAGACCGGGCTGGCAAGGTCTGATATCTTAGTCACTTCTGCCAGTCCTCAGGAAAGAGGATGTCCTTCCTCTCCGCTACCATGTCTGCTAGGAATTCCAGGAGGCCCTTGTCAGGAAATCAAAGGCCGATTTCTCTCTATCGGCCATTTCCCCAGGGCATTTCTCCCCACATGGTGACTGGGAAAAAAACAGCTTCTCTCTGAATATGCTTGACCTGGTACACAGCTGGGATTTAAATATGGTGACAGCTGCTAGACATTGTTATTCTATGTGAAAGCTGATCGGAATAGAAAACCAGAACGTGACTCCTCATTACACTCATATACTAACATATATTTGCAAATCTCATACAGACATGAAATCAGTGGTTTCGAAAGTCATGTCTAACTGATTAAAAAAAAGGATTAGCCCTGTTGAAAATGGACAAGGACAAATATCATTGTAAGAAAATTTACTGATAAAAACCACTGTTACAGAGAGAATGTACATAGGCCAGGGTAAACTTGGTTGAGTCCTTGTTATACACTTGTGGCCACTAACACAGCATAGAGGAGCCAGGCATGAACCTTGCAATGGTGCAGAACGTGGAGGCCCTCCCTTCCAGCATGGAGATGGCAACCAACTCTATTACCAGGCCTGTGCCACAGCCATGAAGTAGTTCCTGATGTTTAAAGTCTCAGCCAAAGAAAAGGCCAAGAAGGGCTGCTATGTAAATTTTAACTGCAATTATGCAAACAGAGCACATTGCCATGCATGCTTAGAAAGCTGCAATCACAAGTATCCACTCATTCATGGAATATGGACTAACCATTTATCGCCCATCAACCCTCATTATTCTCAAGAAGTTGGCCAAGTGCCACCTTGTGGATTAGAACTGAGTAGATTACTAGCCCACTTCAGAAGGCAGTTAGGAGTCAAATGTCCTGCTGTAGGTCTGGACTCACGTGCAGTATGGACAAGGAGGATTTGTTTCCCTAAAGGGCATTAGTGAGTCACTTAGTTTTGTTATGACAATCGGTAATTTTATAGTCACCATTGTAGCTTCTTAATACCAGATGTTTTTGATTGAATTTAAATTCCCCTGCTGTCATGACAGGACTTTAACTCATATTTCCATGTAATTAGTCCAGGCCTCTGGATTGCAAACCCAGTAGTGTAAACACAACGCTACCATTACACAGCAGTGCAGCCATCTGTCCTCCAACACACTGTGAGGATTGTTGAGATGGTACCCTGGGAGAATGATAAAATCTTCATTGAGCAGAAGCCTACTGTCTTTCTTCAGAGTTACAGAATCTGTTTTTGACCACTGCCACTCCACCAGTGCCCTTGCTGTTGCCCAGCACCTAGCTAGACCAAACCACTCCTGGTCATGCTGAGGAGGTGCAGTCCACAGCCAGGCCTCCTAGGGCATGGGTCAATTGTGTACAGCCAGACTAGAAAAGGAACAGGATCTTCCTCTGCAATATCCTCTGCCTCTAGCAAGATGCCACCAACAAAACAAATCTTCCTCGCTGCTTCACTGTGTGCATTCTAGAGGGACTATATCCTTTGCAACACTCTGGTCTCACTGTCAACACCATTTCAAATGCTCATGACACCCATGCAATCACAGAAGCTGTAACACTTGCCCCATTTCTTCCTCCCTCTACACAGTCCATGATCTTAATTTACCCTCCAGGTGAAACAGTGATTTCCTTCTATTTTTCTCATTATAGTTTATTGCTTTTGCTGCCAACACTATGGTCTCCTACACATTGACAAGACAAACACAGAATGGGTGACTGCTTTCTGGAATACCTTTTCTGTGTCTGCAAGACTGCCTTTCAAAGAGCATTCCTGATGAAGGGCTTATGCCCGAAACGTCGACTCTCCTGCTCCTTGGATGCTCCCTGACCTGCTGTGCTCTTCCAGCACCACACTTTTCGACTCTGCCTTTTCAATGTAGCAACCTACGCTCATGCTTACCTTTCTGTCCCGCCGCAATGGTCCAACAAAACCAATGTAAACTCAGGAAGAGCACTTCAGTTTCTGCTGAGACACATTGCAATGTTCAGGACTCAATATTGACTTCATTAACTTAAATTCAGTGTTCCATTTTAATTATAACCTTGTTTCCACTGTGTCTTTTCAACATGAGCATCTCAGCAGCACTGACCTATTTCTGTGATTAACACCTACCACTACCCCTATTCTTCACCTGTATGTCATCTCTACTATCATAGACAGTCTCTTTGCTTTTTGCTCTGGGACACTTTTCTCATCGGTTCCACATGCTTCTGCACCCCCATTCTCTGCAGCATAAAAACTACCTTCTGCCAGTCCGTTCAGATCCAAACAAGAGTCATATCAGACTCTCTCTCCAAATACGCTGCTAGAGCTCCTGTGATCTTCCAGCGCTTTCTGCTTTTATGTTAAGATCTCCAGTATCAACAGTACTTTGATTTACAAAAGACCAAAGGACAGTACAATCTGGCCCTTCAGTCTTACAGGACTGTGCTAACACATAATACCTTTCTAAATTAAACACGTTTTGCTTCTATGCAGTCCATATCCCTCAATTTCCTCCTATTCATATATCTGTCAAGATGCCTCCTAAAACTTGCTATTGTCTCCACCTGCACCACCTCAGTGCATTCCAGGCTCTTACCAAACTCTGGGTAAAAAGCTTTACGATTCACATTTCCTTTAAACTTTCCCCCGTTTACCTTAAACCTATGTCCTTAGTAATTGACATTTCTACCCTGGAGAAAAGACTCTGACTATCCATTTTATCCATACTTTTAATAATTTTTTAAACTTCTATCAGTTTGACCCTCACCTTTTGGTGTTCAAGTAAAAACAAACCAAGTTTGTACAATCTCTCCTCATAGCTAATAACCTTCAAACCAGATAATAACCATCCTGGTAAACCATTTCTGAACCTTCTCCAATCAGAACGGTACACAATATTCCAAATATGGCTTAAATAAAGTTTTATATAGATGCAACATGACTTGCCAACTTTTATACTCCATGGCCTGACCAATGAAGACAAGTATGCCAATGTGCCTTCTTGGCCACCTTATCCATTCACGTTGTTGCTTTCAGAGAACTGTGAACCTGTACGTCTCAGTATGTTAATGCTTCTAAGGATTCTGCCATTTGTTGTATACTTCTTTCCTGTATTACATCTTCCAAAATGCATCAACTCACATTTATCTAGATGAAACTCCTTTCGCTATTTCTCTGCCAAAGTCTCCAGCCTACTTACATTCTACTGTATCCTCTGGTAATTGTCCTCATTATCTGCAGCCCGCCCAACCTCTGTGTTATTTGCAAACTTACTAATCAAGCCACCTACATTCTCCTCCAAGTTATAGGGGTCACAGCACTGATCCCTGCAGAACACCACTGTCACAGATCTCCAGTCAGAAAACACCTTTCCACAGCTACTCTCTGTCATCTATGACTAAGCCAGTTCTGTATCATCTCCCCAGCTCACGACTGATGTCATGTGACTTTATCATTTGTATCAGCCTGTCATGAGGAACTTTGTCGAAGATCTTGCTAAAGTCCACGTAGGCAACATCTGCTACCCTGCCCTCATCAATCATCTTTGTCCCTTCTTCAAAACTCTCAAACAAGTTTGTAAGACAGGACCGCCCACACAAAGCTTATTGTTCATATGTCTATATTTTTCCAAATGTGAGTAAATCTTATCCTGAAGAATCGTCTCCAATAATTTCCTTATCACTGACATAAGGCTCACCAGTCTGTAATTTCCCTGGTTATCCCTGTTGCCCTTCTTAAATAATGGAACAATGTTGCCTATTCTTCAGTCCTCTGGGGCCTCGCCTGTGACTAAAGAGGATATGAAATTTCATACAAGCTCCAGAAATGTCCTCACCTGCCTCCTTCAGCATTCTGGGATAGATCCCATCAGGTCCAGGGGACTTGTCTACCTTAATACTTTTCAAAACACACAACACTTCCTCCTTTTTTATTTTGACAGGCCCTAGAATATCACAAGATTCACCATCCACCATGTCCTTCTCCTTTATGAATACCAATGTAAAGTATTCATTAAGGACTTCACCCACTTCCTCCAGCTCCATGCATTAATTCCCTCCTTTATCCTTGAATGGACTTACCCTTTCCCTAGCTATGCTCTTGCTTCTGATATATATATAAAATGCCTTGTGATTTAATTTAAACCTGTTTCACAATGTCTGTGGGTTGTGCACCAAAGTCATGAGTTGGCAGGTAGCGTGAGATACCCATGCCATCACTCTCTGACTTTTCACGTTGGCTCCAATGCTGATGATGCAGCAGATTGCTGCAGACTCCACCATGATATTGAGCATTTAGCTACATGGTGTGCTGAATATGGCCTTCCAATTGCTGTAGTTTTAGGGGATTTCAACTTTACATTGACTGAAATCACTTTGGTGTGAAAGGATTTGACAGGGTGGAATTTTTAAAGTGCATCCTGGAGAGCCTTTTATGCCAGTGTGTGGCTAGACCAAATCCCAGGGAATGACGCCAGATCAAATGGTTGAAGTGTCAGTGGGCGAGCATTTTGGGAATAGTGATCATAACTATAAGTCATTATGGAAACGTATAAGGATAGTTAAATGTCTAAATTGAGGAAGACCAATATCATTAGACAGGATCTGGGGAGCAGCTTCTTGCAGGTAAGTCTACACTTGGAACTTTGGAGTCTTTTAAAGTAGTATAGTGAGAATATAGAAGAAACGGCTGAAGGCACAGATATTGCAACAGTTATAGAACCTGACAATAGTCCATCAATAGTAGTGAAGACTTGCGCTCCAGAATTGGCCACACTTCTAACCATACTGTTCCAGCATAGTTGCAACACTGAGCATCTACCTGACAAAGATGGAAAATTGCCCAGGCATCTCCAAGCCACAAAAAAAAACAATCTGGAAAAAATCCAATCTGGCCATCAGTCTACATTCGATCATCAGTGAAGTGATGGGAAGAATTGTTGACAGTGATATCAAGAAGCATTTATAACAGAATAACCTGCTCGTTGATGCTCAGTTTATATTCCACCAGGGCCAGTCAGCTCCTGAATTCATTGCTACCCTGGCACAAACAGGGAAAAAAGAGCTGAATTCTAGCGGTGAGATGAGAATGACTACCTTTGACATTGAAGCAGCATTTGATAATCTGTGACATCAAGGAGCTAGAGCAAAATAGAGCTAATGGGAAAAAGGATAGAGGGAAACCTTTCTGATGGTTAGAATCATACACAGCACAAGCACACAATGTTGTGGTTGCTGGAAGTCAATCATCCAAGAACACCACTGCCAGAATTCCTCAGGGGAGTGCTCCAGACCCACCAGCTAAAGCTGCTTCAACAATGACTTTTCCATCATTAGGAGTTTCAAAGTGTGGACGCTTCATGTTCAACATCATTCCCAACTCCTCTGATACTGAAGCTGTCTGTGTCCATGTACAGCAAGACCAGGGCAACATTCAGGTTAGTACTGTTACCTGTCAGATACATTTATGCCACATTAGTGCCAGACAATGTTCATATCCAAGCATAGCAAAACCAACCAGTGTCACTTGATATTCAATAGAATTTCAATCAGCAATCAAAATCCTGATCACAAACTGAACTGGACTAGCCACATAAATACTGAAGAGCAGGTCAAAGGCTAGGAATTCAACTGCAAGTAATTCATCACTGTCTCCTCAATGCCTGTTTGCCATCTACAAGGCACAAGTCAGGAGTATTATGGAATATTCTCCTCATGCCTAGTTGAGTGTAAATCCAACAACATGCAAGGAGCTTAGCGCCATCCATGACAGAGTAGCTTGTTGATTTGTATACCATCCACTACCTTCAACATTCACTCCTTTCCCTATCTACTTATTGGCAGCAGTGTGTACAAGATGCAATGCAATAACTCACCAAGGCTCCTTGAATAGCATCTTCTAAATACTTGGCCTCTGTTACGTAGAAGGATAAAGTCAGCAAATACATAGGAACACCATGATATGCAAGTTCCTCTTCAAGCCTTACACCACCCTTACTTGGAAATATATTGTTCTTTCTCTCTTGGCACTCTGTCAAAATTCTGGAACTGTGTGGAGTTTGCACGTTCTCCCCGTGTCTGCGTGGGTTTCCTCCGGTTGCTCTGGTTTCCTCCCACAGTCCAAAAATGAGCAGGTTAGGTGAGTTGGCCATGCTAAATTGCCAGTAGTGTTAGGTGAAGGGGTAAATGTAGGGGAATGGGTCTGGGTGGGTTGCGCTTCGGCGAGTCGGTGTGGACTTGTTGGGCCGAAGGGCCTGTTTCCACACTGTAAGTAATCTAATCCAATCTAATCTAAAAATTCCCTGTCAGCAAATACATAGGAACACCATGACATGCAAGTTCCTCTTCAAGCCTTACACCACCCTTACTTGGAAATATATTGTTCTTTCTCTCTTGACACTCTGTCAAAATTCTGGAACTGTGTGGAGTTTGCACGTTCTCCCCGTGTCTGTGGGGGTTTCCTCTGGGTGCTCTGGTTTCCTCCCACAGTCCAAAAATGTGCAGGTTAGGTGAGTTGGCCATGCTAAATTGCCAGTAGTGTTAGGTGAAGGGGTAAATGTAGGGGAATGGGTCTGGGTGGGTTGCGCTTCGGCGAGTCGGTGTGGACTTGTTGGGCCGAAGGGCCTGTTTCCACACTGTAAGGAATCTAATCCAATCTAATCTAAAAATTCCCTCCCCAGCAGCAATGTGGGTTCAAGAATGTAGCTCACCATCACTGTCTCAAGGGTAATTAGAGATAAGCAATAAGGCCTGGTCCAGCCAGTGACACCAACATCCTGTAAATGAATAAAGTAAGAAAGTCCTGCGATAGAGGAGCTGAGAAAAATACTGAGAATTAGGGCCACAAATGTAGGACTTTACAGAGTTCCCTGATGAGAAAACAAGTAAACGGTAAGGCAAAGCAGAAAAAGTCTGACAGAAGTCAGGTTGATAACTGAAGTGAGGAACAGACTGAATCTAGAAAATTTGCAGGGGATGTGCTGAAGTTGTTTCTTACTGCATTGTTAATTAAGGAGAATGTCACAGCTGCTCTAACAGGGACATCATGGAGGTCTTATTCAGTGAGGTTCTATGGGTAGAACTCAAGAATAGGAAAGGTACACTCCCCAGCCAGCAGAAGATAGAGAAATGTAGGAATACAATGGAAAGATGTAAAAACAAAAGGGTTGTTGTAGGGGGTGTTTTTAACTTCCCCAATATTGAGAGCAAATCCCACAGTACGAGGGCCGTAGATGGGGCAGAATTTGTTAGGTGTATCCAGGTGCTTCTTGAAAGAATATGTAGATAGTTCAATGAGAGAAAGGGCTTGTACTGGGGCATGAGCCTAACCAGGTGATCAAAGTTTCAGTGGAGAGGACATTTTGGAAACAGTGATTATAATTCTGTAACTGTTAACATAGTCATGGATAAATGTAAGACTGGTCTTTGGGTAAAAGTGCTAAATTTGGAGAAGGCTAATTACAGCAGTATTAGGCAAGTGAAAAAGAAACAAGCATTGAGAATATGTGAAAAAAATTTAATTTAGCATAAAAGGAAATCCAAAAGTCTCCTATTCTGTAACTGTAGAGTAATAGTATTGGAATGAAGTGTTCATTATACCTGTACTGAGGATTGGTTAGTTGGATTGACTGGCCAGCTGGTTTGCAATGCATGGGTGACGCTAACAGCATGGGTTCAATTCCCACACTGGCTGAAATTACTATGAAGGACTTGACTTCTCAGTTTCTCCCCTTGCCTGAGGTTAAAACATCACCATACATATGCAGAAGAGAAGCCATATTTATGCTCTGCTTGTGAAAAAAAGTGACAGTTCTTGACAGTGTTGAATGTAGAAAGGTTTTTAAGAACTCATCCAATCTTATCCAGCAACAGGTTGCACTCAAAGAAGAGGACCACTCCAACATACTAGGTGTTAGAAGTACTTCAAGTGTACACACAAATCATGTGCGCAATATATTGAGCCATCAGAATATCCGTTCAAATCTACAAGATACAGGAAAGGCTATAAAACTCCTCCATCACCAGTGTAGCCACAGTTCCTGAGATCTTGTCCTCTTCTGTTCTTCCTCTATTCATTACATAAGATATAAAACTTTGGATAAAAACTTCAGCACTTTAGTCACCTCAATCTCCTATCTGTCCTTTAAGCTTGATGGAATGGAGATTACAGTGTACCACTTGAAGGAAGTAATGATGCACTACAATTTATTGGCTAAGACAATTTTCAGTAATTTAAAAGAAAAGTATTAAATAAACTTTAAAAAAATTAAAAAGGGCAGCACTGGGGCTCGGTGGTTAGTACTGCTGCCTCACAGCGCCATAGGTTCGATTCCAGCCTCAGGGAATCGTGTACAATTTGCACATTCTCCCCGTGTCTGCGTGGGTTTCCTCCGGGTGCTCCCGTTTCCTCCCACAATCCAATTAGGTGAATTGGCCACGCTAAATTGCCCACAGTATTCAGGGATGTGTGGATTAGTTGCATTAGTCAGGGTTATTATAGAGTGAAATGGGTCTGGGTGGGTTACTCCTCAAAGGGTTGGTGTGGACTAGTTGGGCCAAATGGCCTGTTTCCACGCTGTCGGGATTCTATGTAACCCCAACCTGCAGCATTAATTTGAACAATGTCATCATCTTGGTATTATTGATGACCACAATGAGTAACAGGTGGTCCTACAACACTCCATCAGCATACCCCTGTAACTACAGCAGTCAATCTGATACTGATACTCCCACAGTGCTGTCACAAGTGTGACCTGGAAGTGTGATTCCATAGCAGTCAAGGAACAATGATATTGTCCAATGGTGTGAGTTTCCGAGGAAAACTTGTAAGTGTTAGTTTTCCCCGTGTCTGCTCCCACTGTTCTTGTTGATGAGAGAGGTTTTCTTTGGATGGAACTGTCAAAGGAGACTTAGCTAGATGCAGGTATCTGTCGAGAGTGTGGTGCTGATGAAAGAATTCCTGATGAAGGGCTTTTGCCTGAAATGTTGATTCTCCTGCTCCTTGGATGCTGCCTGACCTGCTGTGTTTTTCCAGCACCACACTCTCAACTCTAATCTCCAGCATCTGTAGTCCTCACTTTCGCCAAGATGCAGGTACCTATGAACTCATTCTCTGGTCAGAGACTGAAATAACTGCCAAGGCAGAGATAATGCTGACACAAATTGAAGTTTCTTATATGTATCAAAGTATGGAGGGGAGAGAAAATATTGAAGAATTGAACTGATACAAATTTACCTAACATTATGAATAAAGAGAGGGGGAAAAGACAGAAAAAATCATGACTCATGTTTATAGCTAAAGCAAACCATATTCAATGTTTAGCCAATAGATGTCAGTATAACATTATTTCTAATCTGAACATCTATTGACATTATTTTTATTACTTAGAGTATTGGAAACAGCATTTCAATATGTAGCAAGTAAATTACACTTGGTGTCTTAGTTACTATGCATGATTTATGTTTAATTTTGGTTGTGACTGTGTCACAATAAACCAGCTCAGTTTACCTTTTCAGCAGTGATGGAATAATGATTAAAAAGTTGCAGTGGTCTGTGGCTTGTAGGGAAACGTGCAGGTGATCCATTGCCTTAGAGTTTCTGAGTGGCAGAAGTTACATGCTTGGGAGGTGCTTTTGGAGAAACTGCAGTGAGTTCCTGCAGTGCATCTTGTAGAAAGTGCACAACAATCACTGCGCACTGATAGTGACATGAGTGAAAATTTGAATTGAATGGTGGTGAGCTTCTTCGACATTGCAACTTGTCACATGCTGTACAACCACAGTATTTATAGGGACTGGTCCAGTTTGTGCAGGATGGCCAACAGTGACCACAAGGGTATTGGTAATATCACGAAGAGATGGCCAGATACTATTTTGGTGGAGAAGGTTATTGCCTAGCACTTGAATGACACATATGAGCATAGAATGCTTCAGTATCCAAAGAGTCAGGAACAGTGATCATCTGCAAATATCCCAATAACACCTTCTCTTGTTTATGAAACAATCCTGTTAGAGATACAGCAATTGTACTGAAGTTAGACACAGATTTCTAATAAAACCCACATATTCCCAATAATATGATTTCCCCGTTTAGTGTTAGGATGGGGCTCTTAGACCCTTGACTTTTGCTGCCCTTGACCTTGCCCTACAATTTGCCCTCGATAAATTACCCTCACTTTTGCAAATTTAGTTCTGAACTAGCATTTGGTCTACTACGACATTGACCTGGAGTATTCCTCCTAAATGTCCTCTGGATATGATGGAATTTCTCAGAGGCATAGTGCTTCGACTGGAGAAGGAGGCATTTAAAGTGTTGGTGCTTTCCATTCAACAGTTGAATCTGAATTACTGTGCTTGAGACTGAATTTGGCTGCCGTGACCTAGATCTCAATGAAGTCCACGTATGTAGCTGGATGTCATAGGAATTGAATTCTCTTCCAATTTGCAAGTATGGATTTCTGCTATATCCTCTTCCCAAGCCTCGTTCCATTCAGGTATTCTCTTTGCTCGAAAGCTTGGTCTAAGTTTTTGTTTTGTTCTTTCTCCTACAACCATACATTCAAGGCAGATTTTGAGCTATGTTCCATCTCTATTAAAGTGAGTTTATTTAATTTGACAACGTAATTTGCAGGAGTCTCACTTAACAACTTTTTTCCTTTCATGGAATGCAACTCTCAGGACAACCTCAATCATAGAACATAGAACATAGAACAATACAGCGCAGAACAGGCCCCTCGGCCCTCGATGTTGCACCGACCTGTGAACTATTCTCAGCTTGTCCCCCAACACTATCCCAAAATCATCCATGTGCTTATCTAAAGATTGTTTAAATCTCCCTAATGTGGCTGAGTTGACTACATTAGCATTCCACGCCCTTACCACTCTCTGTGTAAGGAACCTGCCTCTGACATCTGTCTTAAATCTATCACCCCTCAATTTGTAGTTATGCCCCCAACTTGTTCCCTACTTTGCTGGAGTTCCTCTTTGTTAGAGTTAAATTTGTCCACTTTTTTCCCATTATGTCTTCAGTGCCATTCTGCAATTAAGCTCTGTGCTGACTCACCAAGTACCCGAATACAATGTGTATATTTGGAGCTGTCTTTCAAATTTTCTCTCAAAATCAACTTTGGAAATTCAAAAACTTACATCACAAGGATACTCGAAGTAAGTGTAAATGTGAAATTCCACCCTTTCATCATTGCCATCTTTCAGTTGTGTAATACATCAAGACTAACCTGTCACTAGGCAGCCATTGTTATCCATCCTATGAAAGAAAAAAACTTTATTTACACCTCATGAACAGAAGGGGCAGCAAAGAGGGCAAAAAAACAAATCCTCAGGCCTTGTCATACCTTACAGAGTTGTTTTATTGCCACTAGATGGTGCAATGTGCACAAACTTTCGTTCAAATTTATTTACACAAGATCATGGTATCAGAAAACAATGAATTTATATAATACATATTTGATTTAAAATGTTGGTTTATGACTCCACTGAAGCCTTTCACTTTGCAGAAAAATTGCAAATATCACCACTTCCAATAAGTTATCACTATTTTAGCCTGAACAGCAATTAATTCTTAGTTTGTTTTATTCTTGGACGTATCTTATAAAATATAACCTACTACAAATTACAATAGCAGGCAGAATGCTACATTTTCCAGCTAAGTCTGAGTTGCATTGAGTTTTTTGAAGGGATTTTCGCACCCACGCTATCTTTAAAAGCCTATTGTGCACCCGGACAAGCCCTGTCAATCTGACATTTATCCTGGATTTGGCAGACAAGGGGAAATCAGAGCCTCGCTGTATGGATAGGAACTTGGAGGTCATGCTGGACGGGATGCTGCAGAAGCAGAACTTCCTTTCACTCCAGGAACCACTGGTGGCAGCCATTACGGCAGACTGTGCCAACCTGGTGCAAGATTGTCACTCGGATTACAGCAGTCTCAGCCCATTCGGAGAAATGCACAGCACTGGACGAAGAAGGGCACCCCAAAGGCATCAGAGCTGACATCTTCTCTCTGATACCCCACACTCATTCTATCTCCGCCACAATTCCAAAACAAAAACAGAGAATGCTGGGAAAGATTTTGAGTCTGGTTATGAGTATTCCATTTGCCTCTACAACTATGGAGTCCAACCTCCAACCAATGCTCGTGCTCTCTCATACTGCCATAGCTGCAATATCCTCCCTTACTCGCTATCACCTGCTACCAATCCTGCAATGCCCTCTGCACTGCACACTCATTCACTCCTCACCTCCTCACTGCACCAACAGTAACGTTTCTGCCACCCATTCCATTCCTAATTACCTGCCTCATTCTCATCCCAGCAGGAAAGCAGTCCTAATTCGGGCAGAAATACTTAAGACATTCAGCTCCTCTCCTATTATAGGATCCTGACTCGAAAAGGTCTGAGCGATGACTGACTGTGCCCAAGTTTGTGAATTGCTACTGGAGGCTGCCTTTGATTTTCTGTGCTGGGATCTCCTAACTGAAGGCTATCCACCTTTGTTTGACTGAGGCCTGCTGACAGCCATGTCCAGCTTCCTTCCTTTATGTCTGAGCTAACTAGCAAAGCAAATCAGAAGTAACACGATCGTGGTATGTCTGGCTGAGGGGACAAAGGACAAAATGGCAAAGGAAGGTAGGTTCAGAGTGGGTGAGTACTATGAAAGCAAGCAAACAGCCCGGAGCCGCAGCCTGGTCCAGTTCATGAGCTGGTTGTGTGTCCCTAAGCACAAAGTGTCCTTGCAGCAACATTACAATGATAGAACATAGAACGTTACAGCTCAGTACAGGCCCTTTGGCCCTCGACGTTTCGCCAACCTGTGGAACCAATCTGAAGCCTATCTAACCTACACTCTTCCATTCTCATCCATTTGCCTATCCAATGACCATTTAAATGCCCTTAAAGTTGGCGAGTCTACTACTGTTGTGGGCAGTGCATTCCATGCCCTACTACTCTCTGAGTAAAGAAACTATCTCTGACATCTGCCCTATATCTACCACCCCTCAATTTGAGGCTATGTCCCCTCATGCTAGCCATCGCCATCCAAGGAAAAAGGCTCTCACTGTACAACCTATCTAACCCTATGATTATCTTCCATATCTCAATGAAGTCACCTCTCAACCTTCTTCTCTCAAACTGTTGGTGCAGCTTAAGGTGCAGAATTAAAGTGCAGAGACTTCCCATAAATAGATCAAAGATGTGACATGGGGATTCTTAGAAGCTGGCATATGTCAGATGCCAATGTCCATGGACTTGTAGTGCATGTGGCTTGTGCCCATGGAGCATGCCCTGAAATCTTGATGCCCTGCGTCCAACACAGAGGTCCTTCAAAGCATGCTAGCAGCTGAATTTGCCAGGTACCTACTCTGGTTTTCATGCTGAAAACTTCTTAGCTTGCAACTTGCTTGGCAATTCTGGTAAAGTTGAAAGGTGATAAAATGAGTTGGCCCATTAATGATGTTTTTAACAAACAAAAATCTTATCTGCTGCCCAATGAGAAACTCACTGTGCCACTTGTCAATATCAATAAGGTCGATAGCTGAGATGCTCCCAAGACCTCATTGATTCTACCACTAAAACACCACATGGTTCAGATCCCTATAAGGGTCCACCCAATTGCTTTAAGATTGAAACATTTCTTAAATTTCATTATAAAGCTCACATCCTAAATGGTGAGAAATCAAAAATCTGATTTCCTTTCTGATATGCAGATACTTATCTGTTCATTGAGTAGTGAGCCTGTTGTGAGGTTGTTCACGTTCAGCTGTAGCATATCATTTATGTCTTATACTTGAGTTGCTTACTTTTTTTCCTTCATACCTTGTAGTATGTAATTTCTCAGGATAGAATGGCTTCTTGTAATCCCATAACTTCATCAATATTATCGGCTTTTTCCTACTGGTACCATCACCTCTCCTTTTCATTTATCAATTATCTCCCTATTATTTTGCCATAGTTCCCTTGACTTTTCTATTTGCCAAGGGAACCATGGCAAAATAATCCACTTATTTTCCTTGCTTACGTTCCCTTTATCCAATCACTTGCGATCTGTTTCCATTGTGATGCAATGGATCTGATTTATACATAGTATCTTTTATTTGAGAGTTTGGATTTTGAACTTGTGGTATGTGGTTTTTGGCCTGTGAGTATGAAGTCTTTCTGGAGTCATGATTATAAACAAAGGTGTACGATCAAACAGGTCAACAGGGCATTTCAGAGGGAATAATGTGAGTTTGTTTGTGTTGTGAGAGTCTTAAACTCTTAACTTTGAAAGAAATTAGCTTGCTTTTGGTTTAGAAGAATCATAATGCTTTTGTTTTCTTTGGAAAATCCCATAGTTTGGAAAAATAGTTTCTCCTGGAGAATGAGTTAGTTCAGAACAGTTAAAAAATAGGTTATTTAAATTAAAAGGTTTTAGTTTGAATATTCCCTACCAAAAGTCTTTGGTTAGAATACTGAGGGGTAATTGAAGTTCAGAAAGGTAATGTTTAGTATAATTAAGGAAAAAGCTCTCAAGATTGGGCGGCACGGTGGCACAGTGGTTAGCACTGCTGCCTCACAGCGCCAGAGACCCGAGTTCAATTCCCGCCTCAGGCGACTGACTGTGTGGAGTTTGCACGTTCTCCCCGTGTCTGCGTGGGTTTCCTCCGGGTGCTCCGGTTTCCTCCCACAGTCCAAAGTTGT
>NC_057726.1:44400697-44401331 GCF_004010195.1 Chiloscyllium plagiosum
TAATCTAATCTAATCTAATCTAATCTAATTGGGAATTGAAAGAAACAGTTAAGTCGAACCTGTAAATAAGATAGAGAACAAGCTCTATCTCTCTGTCACTCCCTGTCTCTCTAGTATTTGAGTACTGTCAAAATGATAGTCATAGATTCATAGAGATGTACAGCATGGAAACAGACCCTTCGGTCCAACCCGTCCATGCCAACCAGATATCTCAACCCAATCTAGTCCCACCTACCAACACCCGGCCCATATCCCTCCAAACCCTTCCTATTCATATACTCATTCAAATGTTGCAATTGTACCAGCCTCCACCACATCCTCTGGCAGCTCATTCCATACACGTACCACCCTCTGCGTGAAAAAGTTGCCCCTTAGGTCTCTTTTATATCTTTCCCCTCTCACCCTAAACTCTCTAGTTCTGGACTCCCCAACCCCAGGGAAAAGACTTTGACTATTATCCAATCCATGCCCTTCATAATTTTGTAAACCTCTATAAGGTCACCCCTCAGCCTCCGACGCTCCAGGGAAAACAGTCCCAGCCTGTTCAGCCTCTCCCTGTAGCTCAGATCCTCCAACCCTGGCAACATCCTTGTCAATCTTTTCTGAACCCTTTCAAGTTTCACAACATCTTTCC
>NC_057726.1:44403747-44420321 GCF_004010195.1 Chiloscyllium plagiosum
TTTCTGGGAATATCCTCCCTCAGCACAGCTGTAATGCTTCCCTTATCAAAAATGCCACTCCCCCTCCTCTCTTGCCTCTCTTTCTATCCTTCCTGTAGCATTTGTATCCTGGAACATTAAGCTGCCAGTCCTGCCCATCCCTGAGTCATGTTTCCGTAATTGCTATGATATCCCAGTCCCATGTTCCTAACCATGCCCAGAGCTCATCTGCCTTCCCTGTTAGGCCCCTTACATTGAAATAAATGCAGTTTAATTTATGTCACGATAGATGGATTTTATTCTGCTGTATGTTTCAAAAACTGTCAAACTATGACACCTGTAAATAATTTTATTTGATCTATTTTATCTTCATTTTTTGCTCCATTTTATCTTGATTTGTTTTGTCGTGAACTTCTGCCTTATTGTTGAAATTGAATCTGCAGCATTGCATGCTTATGCTTCAGTGAAAGTTGACCTTATTGACAAACAAAAAAGTTATCAAGCCAGAGTTCAGTCTGGGATCTGACTGTTTAGTATTAAGGTCAGCCGTTCTGCCTATCCTCTTCGACAATATATGACAACTCAAAGTCATGAGATATTCATAAAAGTTACAGGTGAGCTGGAAGCATACATGAAATGCGATATCTTTTAGTATGTTATTCCATTACTTACCTATCAGTAGTTAGGAAACAATATTTATTTATCAGAAAGCAATGAAAAATATTTTCTCTATGTGACGAGTGAGGAGATCATTTGCACACCAATATTTTTCAAACCTTTTCAGTGATTCCATTGTGTTGAACAATCACGTTCAAATATTCCACTTTGGTGTCACATTTTGGATAGCACATCTGTATGTAAGAACATTTTGCCCTCACATTCTCAGCTGGCTAGTTTAAAGTTTCTGTTAATTTTTCAGTTAATTGAAATTGAGTAGACTTAGAATGAACACATGAAACATTAAATGAGGTACATGGATTTCCAATGAAAAACCACTGAGGACATATGGAAATGACCACAAAGCATCAGCAAAAGCTATCCATGAAAGTGTTCTACTTACCTTCAAAATCTTTTCAGTATTTAGAAAATTGCATACAGATCTTAAGAAACACATACAAAGTATATACCAGCCAAATAACTACTGGCCACCTACCGTCAAATTTAGTGTTCTTTTGAAAATGTATTCAGGAAATTTCACTCTCCCAAGGACCACAATGGAATCAGAGGACTTGAATTTTGTCACTAGACTGGAGTGTTATCTCACAATCCTCTTGAACCCCCCTTCACTGTCTGTCCTGATTTGTCCTTAGAGTGTGATGGAAGACCTCCTGCTGGAACTGCCACAGTCCTTACCATGACGATGCTTCCACCGTGGTGTCGGATAAGGAATTTAGGGACATTTATTGAATGGTAATGAACGAATGGGGACATATATCTAAGTCACCAAACATGTGCAACTTATTGGGAAATTTGAAGATAATGGCCCACAGCATGGCTCCTCCTGTCTTTTATCTTGAGGTCAATTTCACAAGGAAATGAACTGTTGACAAAGTAACCCGAATGAGTTGCAGAGATGCATTCTGTAAATTGAAATTCTATTGCCTCATACATGAACTTAAACATGTTTATTTAAGCAAATATATTTAAAAAGGAAATTTCTGTTGTGAATACATTTGGAAGGCAACAAAACTCATTCTACACAGCTCAGTCTCACTAAAGAAAACTCAGACTTAAAACAAAGTCATATAACTTGCCTTTATAGGTTGCAGTTCCATTTCATCAAATTTATAAAACAATATATTATTTATATTGTTTTAATATAAAATTTGAAGGAAATTTAGCAAAAACTGGAATGTTTAAAATGGTGCTTGAAATTGAAAGGTTGCTATTAGACAGGTGTATAAGATGACTCAAGTATTATTGTTTAGGTGATAATGGTCAATTAAATGTAGATGTTATTACATGTCCTCACAGGAGGAGGCTCCACAAATATCTCTGTCCTCAATGATGGAAGAGGCAGTATTTTGGTGTAAGCATTTGGAGCAATCTTCAAGTGGATGATCCATGTCCGCCTTATCCAGTGGTCCCCAGCATCACAAGTACCAGTCTTCAGCTGATTCGGTTCACTCTACGTGATATCACAAAACGTTTGGAGGCAATGGATACTGCAAAGGCAATGGATCTTTACAACATTACGGTAATGGCACTGACGATTTGTGTTCCTGAATTTGTCACTCCCTTAGCCAGCTCAACTAGAGAGTTGGCTAGGCGACAACTGCAACTTTGGCTGCGTGCTGGACCCAGATCGGGACTCCCAGTGATGTTGGCAAGATGTGGCAGAGGAGCTGGGGCCTCCCAGGCCATGGGCTGCACTTGGAACAGGGAGTCATTGCTGCCTGGAAACCGGAACACCTTATAGAAGTATTGGGGACCTTAAGAAAACCCAGAGCCATGTTTGACAAGAAAGATTGTAAAGTCGAACATTATTTCCTTTTTCTCTGCCTTTTTATTTTTCTGTCAATTGAACAGAAGATGAAACTCTGTTTAAGTAATTTCTTTTATTGCATTTTGTGATCCAAATTGGTACCGGATTGTGGTGACAAAATACGTTTCTCTGTATTTTCCCAAAAACATGTAAAATAAAATCATTCGTTCATTCATTCATTTATTCATTCAGTCATTCATTCATTCAAGGCTCAAGTCAGGAATGTGATGGAATACTTCCAGTTGCCTGGATGAGTGAAGCTTCAATAACACTCAAAAAGCTTGAACAAGTCAGACCAAAGCAGTCCACTTGATTGGTGCCACAGCCACAAACACCCACTCCCTCCATTACCCACATTCAGTAACAGCAGTGTGCACTATCTACAACATGTATTGCAGAAATTCACCAAAGATCCATAGACAGCACCTTTCAAACCCACAACCATTTTCAACTAGAAGGACAAGGGAAGGGCAGCAGATACATGGGAATATCACCACCTGAAGTCCCCCTCCAAACCACTGCCCATCCTGACTTGGAAATATATCACCGTTCCTTCATTATTTTGGGTCAAAATCCTGAAATTCCCTCCCAAAGGGTATTGTGGGACCACCTACAGCACATGTCATTCAATAAGGTAGCTCACCACCACTTTCTCAAGGGCAACTATGGACCGTCAATGAAAGCTTAACAACCAGCGATGCTCACTCCCCACAATCATAGAATTCCTACAGTGTGGAAACAGGCTCTTCAGCCCAACAAATCCACACTGACCCGCCAAAGAGTGACCCACCCAGACCCATTCCCCTATTACTCTATATTTACTCCTGACTAATACACCTAAACTACACATTCCTGAACACTATGGGAAATTTAGCTTGGCCAATTCACCTAACCTGCACAACTTTGGATTGTGGGAGGATACCGGAACACCCAGAGGAAACCCACGGAGTCATGGGAAGAATTTGCAAATTCCACATAGGCAGTCAACAGAGGGTAGTATCTGTTCGCTGGCGTTGTGAGGCAGCAGTGCTAACCACTGAGCCACCGAGCCACAGTCCAGCTTCAATGCTTTTATTTCCAAACTGGACAATTCACGGGTGATTTTTTTATACAATCATGCGAAACTTCCAGAAAGGTGTGAATTGAACAGAAGATACCGATCTGATTCCAGTCATTTCGATGGCACGTTCAATTCAGTTTAGACTGAGCCTTGTTTATTAATGTTTTTGTGAGCTCGGCTCAACCTGTGGTCAGATAATCATTGTGGCTATGTAAGTCAATGCTTTTCCCTTTATCTGAAACCATTTTAGATGATAAAGGTTCCCAGGTATTAAAAAAATCAGATCATAGAAGCCAAAAATTGATGGCCTGTTTTTATCACCATCATAACAAATGTACATTATTAAAGGAATTATAGAATCCAAATTTCCCAGGGCCTAATAAAAAATAATTGAATGCCTCAAATCATATTTCTCATAAACATCTATCCATATCTTTCTGCTAACAAATACTCTCCTCACTGCAACCCTCTTTGACATAACCTCAATATGCTGTAAGTAACACTGTGGTATAGCTACTGTTACTTTAAAATGATTAAAATTAACTTTGGTCTTAAATATATAAAAACAATAGAAGGAGTAAAAATATTCCTTCAATATACCGCCTTTTGATTTATGTTGTACAGGTTCTAGCTACTAAATTCTTTTTAAAAATTTGCGAACGTATTTATATAGACCAACTAAAATGGGATTAAACATATCCTGCAGATCTCAGGCTGAATAGCTAAAATCTCAAAGACGTTTTCAAGGTGACAGAAAACATTTCACCAAATGTAACCTTTAAATTTAGTATGGTTATTTGTTTGTTCCAAGTCGCTACAGATAACCACCATTTCTTTACACAAAGCATGAGCACAAAGCTGCCATAATCAATTACACTGTCTTTTGAATCAAATTTGAACAAGAAAATTGAATCCTATTTATTTGAGTGTGGAGGTTCTGCACAGTCAAAAATCAAGATCAAAGTATTAAAGTATTTAAGCCACCAAAGAAGATAATGTGATGATGGCAGAGGAAGCAGCTGTGTGGCTGAATTGCAAAAAAAGTAAAAAGACCAGAAGAAGTGCAAACTGCTTAGCTCCATGTCACTTGGTCTTCTGCCTGCTCACTTGATTTGTTCTCGATCTTTCTCAATTTAGTTCAATCTTCATGGCTCCATAGTTGCACAAATGCATTCTCTCAAAAATAATAGCTTTCCCAACAAACATGTTGCTTTTAACACCATGAGTGGTAACCTGAAATGAAATGGTCTATGCTCCATAAGTCAAATTCTTTGCAGGAAGCTAAACCTGCAGTCAACACCAGCACTATGATCTCCATCTCAGAATCTCTGGTAAAACACAAACCTATACATCAATTAAATGCTAAACCACAACAAAGGTACACCAAAGGTACACTTTCCTCACCCCACCTCCAAATAACTATGTACATCTTTTTCCTTGTCACATTAACACATACGTTAGAATAAGAACATATAATAGCAAGGCAACTAAAGATCAAGATTTTAACAATGAACACTACTTTCAATGGTAGCAGAAGGTTCGAGAAATTAAGTGGTTCTGGAAAATAGGACGTGATATTTTTTATTCATTTGCACTTAAAGTGTGGTGGTGAGTGAGTTTCATGGTGTCCAGTCCGTCATCGCCTGGGGCACATTTTCTGAATCAATCTCCGACTGCTCACCACATTAATTAGGCAACTGAGCTGTTGAAGACATTTCTTGGGAAATCACAAAAGTGCTGACTTTTGATTTTTTTTTATTCATGGGATGTGAATGTCATTGGATGGCCAGCATTTTTTGTACATCCCTAGTTGCCCTTGAACCGCTGCAGTCCATGTTCTGCAGGTGCATCCACAATGATATTAGGGAGGGAGCTCCAGAATTTTGACACACCGACACTAAAGGAACAGCGGTATATTTCTAAGTCAGCATGATGAAAGACTTGGAGAACAGCTTGCAAATGGTGGTGGTGTTCCCATGCATCTGCTGCACTTGTCCTCCTAGATTGTAGTGGTCATAGGTTTGCAAGGTGCCATTAAAGGAATCTTAGATAATTTCTGCTATGCATCCTGTAGATGGTACACCCTGCTGCTATTGAGCAGCTTACATGCACTGGCAATGTATTTATAGCCCAGCTGCATTTCACATAAAATGCTGCAAGCTAGCCTGAAAGTTTCTCAAAGGAAAGATAAACTAGCTCCATGTTCCAGGACAAGGATCTAGAGATGCTAGTGGACAGACTGTGGAGGGAAGAGCTATTCTTACCCTGCTGAATGTCAAAGGAAGCCACATTATTGGTTCGAACCAGCCTGGCTGACATTACAGTATGGGTCAGTGCTGTGCCCCCAGTCAAAAGGATTTAGGGCAATACTACAAGAAGGTCAATAATTTTCTGTGCTCCATAAGGGTAATTATATCCATCTTCTCTTTGTTATCTCAAACTGACAGGACCAGCACTCACTTTGATTCTGCCGCTGCACACTCACCTTGCCAAGGCTCAAGGGTAACTCTCAGTATTCCATGCATCATGTAGACTCAGGAGCTCACACCCATCCCATTCTCCAAGGTGACTAACCCTTCATACCATCAGTCCTTTACTCACAGAAGGTCAGCACTCCCACCTCTCTGGCCATGCTATTTCCCAAGAAACATGACTAACAGCTCAGTTGACATCCCACCACTTCTCCTGCTTATCTATGACCACTAACAGTTATTGCGACAATTTCCTTCATAAAGGGTAAAGGGGAAAATTCGAAACATTTTTCGAGACTTCCAGATCTGATTTTTTTCATTCATCTCTATTTTGTTACCATACTTGCCACTGTTCTCACTCACTCAAGGGGAAAGTCCCATTCCTATGGGATATTTTAAAATTGAACTTAACTGGGCAAAGTCGAGGTACAGTGTCAGAAAAATAGCAGCTCCTTTTCCATGAATTTATTTTTACATTTATTGTACTTGGATATTTTTATCTTTAAGCACTGTTTTCCAAGTGTTTTTTTTTTACCTTTATGTTCTCCGGTTACTTGTTACTTTATTACATGCACCAGTAATTCCAGCAAAAATTATCAAGCAATATAACAGGTTTATGAAGTATTGAGAAAAATACATGAACCACTGCTGATGAAGGGTTCTATAATATCAGCAAAGACCCATTAAAGTGACTCATCTGCTGGAATTTTCCAGTTTGGTTGGTGATGGACAGAACATCCAGTCACCCTTTACAAGGTGAATATTATTAGGGAACAGAACTAGGTGCTTCTGGTAGGGTAGGAAGACTTCTCACAAGATGATCAAGACTGAGCTAGCACTCTTGGCCTCTGGGGAATAGCTAAGGTTTCTAAACATATGCCTGTTTGCTCCCTTTGCCCATTCACCAGATAAGGGCGTAACTGGCTAGCCCGGTATTTACTGTCCATCCCTTATTGCCCAGAGAGCAATTAAGGGTCAACCACATTGATGTGGATCTGGAGCCACATATAGGCCAGACCGAGTAAGGATGGTAGTTTCCTTCCAATAGGGCATCAGTGGACCAGTTGGGTTTTTCCCAAACAATCAATAATGTTTTCATGGTCAATATTAGATTCATAATTACAGACTTTTTCAATGAATTCAAAATCCATCATCTACCACGGCAGGATTTCAACTGTGACCCTAGAACATTACCTGGGTCTCAGAATTAACAGTTCAGTGATAATACCACCAGACCTTGTTTCCTGTTAAGTGGTGAAGGGTCTTGCAGGAGTACTATCTGCAGTTGTAATGCTTTCAACTCACTGCTCCAAACTAGGTGCCTTTCCGCTACCTTGTCAATTGTAGCAGAAAGAGCTTTGTGTTTTCGAGATGGTGGGTGAGTTGGTGGGATGGGGCAAGCAGAAACAGTCAGCTCCAAACCATTCCGCCTGCTGAGATTAGATCCTATGGATTTTCAAGGCTGTCAACAGTTCAGAAAGCAATACCGCTGATATCATGGAATGGAAAAAAACTCAGTGAATTATTCATATCCTTCAGTAATACACACACAAACACATTTGAAAGGACAATGCAGTAAGATTATCCAGCTGCATGAGCTGCAAAGCTTATTTTCACTGAATGGAAATAACTGTGATTTTATATAATTTGGGAACCTCCAAACAGAATTGCACAACAGTTTATTTTCCCAGGGTGTATTTTCCACTGCAACCTCATGAAGGATCCTGTGCTTTTAAAGTCTGTAATTCATTAGACAGACCCTAAATGAAATGCAAAGTGAAAAGGGAAACTGAAAAGAGAAACAGGGAAAGAACACTTACCCTTCTGGTTTATAAGGAAACAGGTACAAACAGAGATTTGATAACTAAAACTTATGGACAGACTGAACCTGACCAAAAGATGTACAAGGATACAAATCAATCCACACTGGGCAATTGTAGTTGATGAATCCAGTGGCACAGTACTGGCAAGCTGAAGGCCAGTTAGTTTAATATCTGTCCATGGAAGAATGCTGGAATCAAGCAGAGTCTACATAGTTTTATGAAAGGGAAATTATGTCTTACTAATATATTAGATTTGTTTGAGGAAGTAACAAAAAGGATGGAGAATGGGGACTTGAATTTCCAACCTGCATTCAATGATGTACCTCTTCAATATTACTGCATCTAAAGGGAACTCCTGGCATAGGGTTTATTGGTGTGGATAAAGGATTGGTTAAATAATAGGAAGAAGCAGGTCAGAATAAAAAGGTAATTTTCTTGTTGGCAAGTTGTAATGTGTGGAGTGCCACAAGATTAGGGCTGGGGCCTCAACTATTTACAATCTACGTGAATGCCTTTGATAAAGAGTAGAAGCTAAGCTTGCCAAATTTGCTAATGACATAAAGAAAACCAGGAAAGTAAATTATGAATGGGATGTAAGGAGATTGCAAAGAGGTATAGGTTACGCGACAGTGCAAAATTTGTCAGATGGAGCATATGTGGGAAAACGTGAACTTGTCCATTTTGACAGAAAGAATAGAAAAGCAGCATTTTTTTTAAATGGAGAGAGATTGCAGAACGAGGAGATCAAACTGATTTGAATGTCCTGGATCATGGATCACAAAAATATTCGTATGTGGGGATTAATTAGAAAGGCAAGTGGAACATCTTTGCCAACTGCAAGGGAAATGCTAATATAAAATTAGGGGTGAATAGCTGCAGTTGTACAGGGCTTTGGTCATGCCACACTATGGTTTACAGTTTACGTCTCTTTATTTAAGAAAGGACATTGTTAAGATGTTCAGAGAAGGTTCAGTCAATGGATTCCCTGCATAGGGCTGGATACCTAATGAGGAAAGATTAGACTGTAACTATTGGTATTGAGAAGAATGAAAGATGATCTTATGGAAATATACAAGATCCTGAAGGAACTTGACAGGATGCTGTGAGAATATTCCTCCTCATGGGAGTGGTTTGAACTAAAGGCACAATTTAAAAAATAAGCTGCCTCCCATTTAAAATTGAGATAAGAACAATTCCTCCTCTCAACGGTCACGATCCTGCAGAATTCTCTTCCCAGAGAGTGGTGAATGCAAGGCCATTGATTATTTTTTAAGGTTGAATTAGATAGATTCTTAATTGACAAAGAAGCCAAAGGACATTGACATGGATAAGCCGGTAGAAAAATGGAGTTAAGGCCATAATCAGATCAGCCAAGACCTTATCAATAGCGCAGACTTGAGGGGCAAAATGGCCTACTCCTCTCCTAATTCAGATCGTTGTACATATGTTCATATAACATTCAATGTGGACTTGACTTCTATAGTAAAACATATTCCATTTTAAATCATCAAATTTTAATTCTTTTATAGTTAAAAAAACCTCAGATTCCAGATTTCTTACATTTAAAAAAAGGTGACTGGTCTCTTTTGAGATCATAATATCTCCAAGGGTGGACTCTTGTGTCTTCCCCTATGGCGAGTTGGGTACCAGGGCATTTAATTGATTAGGACATTTGCAGCCATTCCCACCTCTACCTCCAATTAGATCTGAGGTGGGAAAGCCCATAGATGGTCTTTTCATCATACCACTCATTGAGCACTTTAAATAGAGAATTAATTAATTAAGGGTCACATCGTGTTGCCACTGGTACAAACCCGATGGGATACAGGAGGCTCACCATATAAGAAGAAAATGCTGACATGTTAGTGTGGATCTTTCCTTGATCCTCAGCTCGAGGTGGATGTAATACCCTCAGCTACACTGGCACCACCCCCCACCTTTTCCTCCGCTACATCGATGATTGTACTGGCGCTACCTCGTGCTCCCACGAGGAGGTTGTACAGTTCATCCACTTTACTACCACCTTCCACCCTGACCTCAAATTTACCTGGACCGTCTCAGACTCCTCCCTCCCCTTCCTAGACCTCTCCATTTCTATCTCGGCCGACCGACTCAACACAGACATTTACTACAAACCGACCGACTCCCACAGCTACCTTGATTACACCTCCTCTCACCCTGCCCCCTGTAAAAACTCCATCCCATATTCCCAATTCCTTTGCCTCCGCCGCATCTGCTCCCAGGAGGACCAGTTCCACTACCGAACTACCCAAACGGCCTCCTTCTTCAAAGACCGCAATTTCCCCTCCGACATGGTTGACGATGCTCTCCACCACATCTCCTCCACTTCCCGCTCCTCCGCCCTTGAACCCCGCCCCTCCAATCGCCACCAGGACAGAACTTCACTGGTTCTCACCTACCACCCCACCAACCTCCGGATACATCGTATCATCCTCCGTCATTTCCGCCACCTCCAACAGACCCCACCAACAGGGATATATTTCCCTCCCCATCCCTATCAGCGTTCCGGAGAGACCACTCCCTCTGCGACTCCCTCGTCAGGTCCACACACCCCACCAACCCAACCTCCACTCCCGGCACTTTCCCCTGCAACCGCAAGAAGTGCAAAACTTGCACCCACACCTCCCCCCTTACCTCCATCCAAGGCCCCAATGGATCCTTCCATATCTGTCACAAATTCACCTGCACCTCCATACATCCGTTGCACCCGATGGGGTCTCCTCTACATTGAGGAGACAGGCCGCCTACTTGCGGAACGTTTCAGAGAAACCTGCAATCTTCTTCCCGACCTCTCCGCCCCCACCCCCTCTCTGGCCTATCACTCTTACCCTCACCTGCTTCCACCTATCATATTCCCAGCGCCCCTCCCCAAATTCCCTCCCCGCTACCCTTTATCTCAGCCCGCTTGGCACACCAGCCTCATTTCTGAAGAAGGGCTTATGCCCGAAACGTCGATTCTCCTGCTCCTCGGATGCTTCCTGGCCTGCTGTGTTTTTCCAGCACCACACTTTTCAACTCTGATCTCCAACGTCTGCAGTCCTCACTTACTCAGTAATACCCTCAGTAGCCATGACGTACACAGCGGTGCTGTTGAGTACAGTCGAGCTACAAGCTTCCGAGTGTCCAGTATCTCCTGGCAGGTTGAACATCCTCCTCCTGGTAATGGCCTTTGCTGGCTTCTCAAGTGCTGGAATGACATGAGATGTGGTAGACCTTCCGTAAAGGAAGGGACAGAGGACTTTGAAACCCAACTGCCTCCACAAAATTCTAGCCAATGCTTTGATACTCAGTTTTGGATCAAACATAAATCACCTAACATTAAGAAACAAAAAGACAGATACTACAGGTGTTGGAAATATGAAATAAATGGTGTAAATATTCAGCAGAGACAGTATCTGTGGATAGAGAAACAGATACTGCCTGGCTTGCTGAATGTTTCCAGCATTTTATTAACTGAATTCAATTTGGGACATGTTTTACATTTCGTCTTTTGGTGCAATGAAACATCTCTATTATGACTTCAATATCCTTATTCTCTGGCATCATTTGTTCTGGTCTGGCAGTCACTCCTGTGATTGAACATTTTTGATGATGTTGGAGGTCAATGTTTCTGAACCTGCATCAGAGCAGAAGCCTCGGCATTTGCTGAAATAGCCTTAATGGTGAAAAGAACAATTTCATTTTCGCCAATGTGAAGTTAAGTAGAAATAAATTAGCATAAAAAGTCATGCTGTGGATGTGAAATCATTCAGTGAACAAACCTGCCTCCATAACCAAAAAAAAATCAAATTTAGCCACTTTGAATTTTATTTCAGGAATGTTAAACTTTGCTGAAATTACACCAGAAGTGAGCAGGAGAAATGACAATCATTTTAATAAATAACACCCCTTTGCAACCTTGTCGTCAACATCCAGAGATTAGCACTGAACCGCATCAGTCATATAAATACCGTGGCTACAAAGGCAGGTCAGAAACCCGAGTATTTGTGGCGAGTGACTCAATGTCTAACAATTCTTCTCCACCATTTAAAAGGCATAAATCTTGAATGTGATGGAATATAACAATTAATAAGCTTAATTAATTCCACACATGATTGATACACCATCCATTGCCATAGATATTCACTCCTATCGTCGCCAAGGTGTAGCGTCTTCCAACTATAAGATGTACTGCAGCATCTCACCAAGCTTCTTTCAATATGATCTTCTAACTTGTGGCTGCTATCATCTCGAGGAACAAGGCTCAAGGGAACACCACAATCGTGTGAACAGGTGAAAAGAGGTGAATCAGCTGCCCTCTTTTGAACGTTCTCTGTTGGTCACAACAAAGGTTTGCACTCTTTTTAGCAGGAAGACATAGCTTTTGCCAAGTGAAATGTAGTTAACTATTTTTACTGCAAACAATAAGAAGCTAATGAGCACAGCAGGTCAGGCAGCATTCGAGAAGCAGGAGAGTCGATATTTTGGGTATAAACTCTTCATCAGGAATGAAGGGCATCAAGAATGAACTCCTGATGAAGAGCTTATGCTTGAAATATTGATTCTCCTGCTCCTCGGATGCTGTCTGACCTGCTGTGCTTTTCCAACACCCCCCCTCGATACTGATCTCCAGCATCTGCAGTTCTCACTTTCTCCTGATAAGAAGCTAATCACAAGGTTTTCTTAACTGAAAGAAAGAGCAATTTTATTACTTGCTAAAAATAGTAAAAACATTGCGCCAAACATATGGCATTTGTGCAGTAATTTGGTCCCTCACAAACATACAAACACTGACATAGGCACTAAGTTGAAATAGAATAATATTCAGTATAAAGAAAATTAAAGAGCACACAGCATAGAGGCCTTTGGGTGTATTTAAGGCACAAGATTTTGATCTGAGAAGACAATTGGTCAGTTGGTTTCTCGAATGAGTAATGAATTATTTTAAAATGTTATTTTTTAAAAATTCTCAGTTACTTGATGCTTCATTCCAAACAGTGCTATTAAATGGGGTGCTTGCTTCTTGAGTCAGAGCACCTTCTCAGCCTGGATTCAGTTCTGCATTCGTAAATTCATCTCTACTAGTCTGACAAAAAGAGCCCCTTAAATTAGTAGGTCGCTTGTCTACTCTTTGATTGTTGAGGTTATGTTTCAGGGTTGATAATTTTAGGAAGTATTTTATCTCCAACGTGTGAGGATAGTGTAAATCAAGTAGGAAATTGGGACTTTTTCCAGTTTCCAATGGAGTCTAGCTGACTGGTTTCATTGCCTGTGGAGACAACAGTAACCTCAGACTGTCCTTGCTCCAGTCCATGCTGGTTTTATGAAACTTGGCCAACCTGAGGCCACTTTAAGTCAACAATTTGGTCTTATTTTAAAACAGTCCCCAACCAGAAAAGCCCCATCTATTAAATTAATTAATGGAATTCAAAGATCAATAGTCCACATTTTACATAATCGGACAAGCTACAAATCTCTCCCCAAGTCACACACCATTCTGATTCAGAACTATATTGTCTTTCCTTCATAATCGCCAGGTCAACATACTGAAACACTGTGAGTGTACCTATACCATGTGGACTGCAGCAGATCAATAAAACAACAATGACAACCTTCTGAAGAGCAACTTGAGATTGACAATAAGTATTGAACTGTGAAGTTCACCTCCCATGAAAAAGGATTTATGAAATGTTTCATTCTTTTGCAACAGAAGTAAAGGACATGAGCCACAAAATTTGAATGTAGACAATTTGCATTGATGGTGCTATTGGTGCCATTTTAGATCCAAACTGGCATCCAGAAGGGCCACACATATTTGTGGTGTTGGCCATTTCAGGTGCCATGTTAGTAAGGCACTACAGTACAGACAGAGAGATTGTGTTCTGGCAAAATACAGAGTAAGCAGATTGTGACACCAGTCAACTTGTAGCATTGATTTGAATGCAAAGGTGTTATTTTTGGAATTACTGCTCCTGTTAACAACTGTACTTCCCATAAGTCCAAAGGACAACTAATCAACACAAGATCAGTTTTCTATCCTTTTGTTAATTTAGCATTCATGTTACTATTGCATCTTTTTATCTCATGGGCACTAGTTTGCTAACAAACCTAATATCTGATACTTTACTAAAGTTCATGCACGCTATCAACTGCTCTGGCTTCATTCATTGCCTGTTCCCAATCTCATCAAAAAATTGAATCAGGTTAGTCAAACATGATTTTCCCTTAACACATCAATGTTGGCTCTCTTTTGTTAGGCTAGACTTGTCAAAGTTAATTTTCGACCTGAATATTATTTCTGAAAGCTTCCTCATTCTCAACATTAAAATGACTGAAACATAATTGACAGTTTTACCCTTCACTCATCTGAGAACAAAGGCATAACACTCACAACTTCCTAGTCCGCTGTTTCTGAGGATTATTAGGAGATCGTTCCTTTCCTCACTCCTAGGCTGACTTATCTGTTTAAAGTACTACCAGCCTCTCTAGTATCTCCTCCTTATTTGTTTTTATCTTACCCATTTCTCTGGCACCACCCTCACTTATTGTCACTTTATCGCTCCTGACAAACATCAATACAAAGCATTCATTTAGTACCTCAGTTGAGCCTAGTTCCACAACGTTTTACCCTAATAGATCTGACCATTCCTTTGACGATGCAACCTTTCACTGTTAAGCCTATGGGTTACCTCCAGACTCCCTCTTCTGTCAGCCAAAAGCTATTCATGTGCTGTCTCGACTACCTTAAGTTTTTTTTAAAATTCTGCACCACAAAGATTGGTGCTGGATCCACTACCTTTTGTCATTTACATAAAGGATTTGAATATGAGCATAAGAGGTATAAGTTAGTAAGTTTGCAGATTAACACCAAATTAGAGGTGCAGTGGACAGCGAAGGACGTTACCTCAGAGTACAACGGGATCTTGGTCAAATGGGTTAATGGGCCGAGGAGTGGCAGATGGAGTTTAATTTAGATAAATGTGAGGTGCTGCACTTTGGAAAGACCAGGCCTTATACATTTAGTGGTAAGGTTCTGGGGAGTATTACTGAACAAAGAGACCTTGGAATGCAGGTACATAGTTCCTTGAAAGTGTACTCTCAGATAGATAGGATACTGAAGAAGGTGTTTGGTACGCTTTCAGAGCATTGATTGTAGGAGTTCGGAGGTCATGTTGTGGCTATACAGAACATTGGTTAGGCCATGTTTGGAATATTGTGTGCAATTCTGGTCTCCCTCCTATAGGAAGGATGTTGTGAAACTTGAAAGGGTTCAGAAAAGATTTACAAGGATGTTGCTAGGGTTGGAGGGTTTGAGCTATAGGGAGAGGTTGAATAGGCTGGGGCTGTTTTCCCTGGAGCATTGGAGGCTGAGGGGTGACCTTATGGAGATTTATAAAATCATGAAGGGCACGGAAAGAGTAAATAGACAATTTTTTTTCCCTGGGATGAGGGAATCCAGAATTAGAGGGCATAGGTTTAGGGTGATAGGGGAAAGTTATAAAAGAGACCTAAGGAGCAAGGTTTTCACACAAAGTGTGGTACGTGTATGGAATGAGCTGCCAGAGGAAGTGGTGGAGGCTGATACAATTGCAACATTTAAAAGGCATCTGGCTGGGTACATGGTTAGGAAGGTTTGGAGGGATATGGGCCAAGTGCCGGTAAATGGCACTAGATTAATTTAGGGTATCCAGTCGGCATGGATGAGTTGGACCAGAGGATCTGTTTCCCTGCTGTACATCTCTATGGCTCTATAACTGTATGACTATACCTTTTATGTTCAGCCTTATTCTCCCTTGCTACACATCCCCTCTTCTACTTCATCCTAATGGAGTGACTTCCCCTTTGATGACCACAGTTCACCATTACATGGCTTTCTGCCACCCTTCGACTCAGACTCACATGGACCAGATCCATGCACAATTTGCTGAAATTGGTTCTCTATCACTTTAAATATTTTCATTCTCAATTGTTCCTTGTGTTTCTCCCTAATCAATCTAAACCTTATAATATGAAGAAGAAATTTGTGAAATATGCTTCTCCATCTCCATGTAACCCATTTCTTTCTCCAGCATTAGATCTGTCAATTCATCCTCTCCTGTCGGGCAGGAGACATAGTAATCGTGAAACATCTCCTCGACAGTCTTTTGAAATTCCTCTTCTTCTCTGCCCTTAACACAATCACTGTCCCATACCTGGAGATTTATGGTTTTTACGTCTCTCCATAATTTTATAGACAATAGGTGCAGGAATAGGCCATTCTGCCCTTCGAGCCTGCACCACCATTCACTATGATCATGGCTGATCATCCTTAATCAGTATCCTGTTCCTGCCTTATCTCCATAACCCTTGATTCCACTATCCTTGAGAAGATTTGTAGCTCGGGTGCTCGTTGCTGTGGTTCTGATCACCGAGCTGGAAGTTTTTGTTGCAAACGTTTCGTCCCCTGTCAAGGTGACATCCTCAGTGCTTGGGAGCCTCCTGTGAAGCGCTTCTGTGGTGTTTCCTCCGGCATTTATAGTGGCCTGTCCCTGCCGCTTCCGGTTGTCAGTTTCAGCTGTCCGCTGTAGTGGCCGGTATATTCGACTGGGACAACACTACCATTATAAGGCAAGCCAAACAAAGAACAGCCAGGGAAATCCTAGAAGCATGGCACTCATCCACAAACACCACCAACAAACACATCGACCTGGACCCAATATACCAACCACTACAGCGGACAGCTGAAACTGACAAACGGAAGCGGCAGGGACAGACCA
>NC_057726.1:44420558-44459006 GCF_004010195.1 Chiloscyllium plagiosum
CAACTAGCCACGAAATGCCACGACCAGCTATCCTTAGTAGCCACACACACAGACGAGAAGCAACATGAATTTGACTGGGACAGCACTACCATTATAGGGCAAGCCAAACAAAGAACATCCAGGGAATTCCTAGAAGCATGGCACTCATCCACAAACTCCATTAACAAACACATCGACCTGGACCCAATATACCGGCCACTACAGCCAATGGAGGAAACACCACAGAAGCGCTTCACAGGAGGCTCCCAAGCACTGAGGATGTCACCTAGACAGGGGACGAAACGTTTGCAACAAAAACTTCCAGCTCGGCGAACAGAACCACAGCATCCTTGAGAGCTCTATCCAACTCTTTCTTAAACAAATCCAGAGACTGGGCCTCCACTCCTCTGGGGCAGAGCATTCCACACACCCACCACTCTCTGGATGAAGAAGTTTCGCCTCATCTTTGTCCTAAATGGCCTACTCCTTATTTTTAAGCTGTGTCCTCTGGTTCGGGACTCTCCCATCAGCAGAAACATGTTTCCTGTCTCCAGAATGTCCAATCCTTTAATAATCTTATACGTCTCAATACGTCTCTCACTCTTCTAAACTCAAGGGTATACAAGCCCAGTCGCTCCAGTCTTTCAACATAAGATAGTCCCGCCATTCCAGGAATTGACCTCGTGAACTTACGCTGCACTCCCTCAATAGCCAGAATGTCTTTCCTCAAATTTGGAGACCAGAACTGCACACAATATTCCAGGTGCGGTCTCACCAGGGCCCTGTACAGCTTCAGAAGAACCTCTTTGCTTCTATTCTCAATTCCTCTTGTTATGAAGGCCAGCATGCTATTAGCTTTCTTCACTACCTGCTGTACCTGCATGCTTGCCTTCATTGACTGGTGTACAAGAACACCATTTACTGCAAATTTGTTTCTCTATTTTCTTCCCCCATTGTTTGTGGCCTAAAATAAATCTGGAAAGAAGCAGAATAATTCCTGTGTTGCTTTTTAATTCTGACCAAATAGCGAATGCAAGAACCATTATTAGCACTACCATATAAAACAAACAAGGAAATACACTTGTGATTTGAAATTGATGAATTCAATGATAAGGTTGTACAGTGTCTTACTGGTGGATGAAATGGTGTTTCTTGACCTTCTACTGTGCTTCATAGGAACATTGTGGAGACCAAGGGCAGAGAGGACAAATTGGGAGTGGGGTGGGAGTTAAAACGGCAAGCAACCAGAAACTCAAGCAAATTGCATATGTGTACAAGAAAAATTACTACCTGATTTGTGCTTGATCTCTCCAATGTACAGGAGATCACTTTATTTGCAGTGAATATTGATAGCTGTCTGCCGAACAAGATTTCAAATCTGTATTGATTCTTATCATGATTTGGAGATGCCAGTGTTGGACTGGGGTGTACAAAGTTAAAAATCACACAACACCAGGTTATAGTCCAACAGGTTTAATTGGAAGCACACTAGCTCTCGGAGCGTCGCTCCTTCATCAGGTGATAGTGGAGGGCTCAATCCTAACACACAGAATTTATAGCAGAAATTTACAGTGTGATGTAACTGAAATTATACATTGAAAAATTGACTTAACAGACAATCAATTTTTCAATGTATAATTTCAGTTACATCACACTGTAAGTTTCTACTATAAATTCTGTGTGTTAGGATTGAGCCCTGATGAAGGAGAGACGCTCCTGTTGGACTATAACCTGGTATTGTGTGATTTTGAACTTTGATTCTTATCAACTGTCTAATGACCAACAAGTAAGTATTTTCCTTGGGTTTTATTTAGTGGTGCCTTTGAGATTGAACTTTGACAGGCCTGGCAACAGAAGACTTGAGTTAAATGTATGTGGTTGTACCTGTTTGGAATGGTCCTAATGTTCTGGGCAATATTGAGCTGAGATTAATCTGGAATCCGGCTTCAAAAATGCACTAATAGAAAGAATAGCTGAAATACTGTGCTCTCAAATGGGCTAATACATTCTTTTAATGATAATAGGTGACAAAGTAATTTCAGGCAAATGTTTTCAGTGCTTGAACTCTTATAACTACAAGGCTAAGTCATCATACGAAAACATGTCAACATGACTTGAACCAACATCAGATGATGTATATACCATGACTGATAAAGAATATTATAAAAGTCCATCATCTTTTCAGGAAACCACACAACTTGCACCATCAGCTACTACTTTGAAACAAACAACACTGACAATTTTAGAGATACCCACTACACAAATGGTGGTTCAATCAAAATCCTAGCCTTATTAGCTAATTAGTAACAGAAACATTTTAGTTTATTTTCTTGGCAGTGCAAAGAAGACTATTTGTATGCTTCAGGGATTTCAAGCTTAAAAGCGATTAAATCTGCAAATAACTGCCTATTTATTCAGCTTCAGTGAAAGTTCAGTCATGTGTGTAATCATATGCAAAGGCAGCCTGCTTCACAACAAAGTATTATTTTCTTGACCTTGTCTGAAAATGGGAGTTATAAAATAGATTAGTGCAGAGAAAGCAAACTTTCACAAGAAAAGCTTGTGAATAGATATGGGTTTTGCAAAATATGTTGTTATAAATAGCTTATATGCACTGAATTATGTAAGATCTAGTACATCAAAACAACTTAGATTCAAGCCAAATGGCATGTAAAATCTCTTCAGTTTGAACTCAACTTCCAGAAAAGGTTCATTTACTGTATTTTCAAAGATTGTCACTATTTTGTCTTGCTAATTCCTATGTGTTTTTTTTAATGGTAAGGTTTACATCAAGTTTTACAGTCAGTCGACTGTGCATGCTGCTATGATGATTTTAGCAGAGAAAGTCCTGTTCACCCGGTGTCAGAGATGAGCTACGAGTCAACTTTTCATCAAATGTGGTATACTTGTTGCAAATTAATGACAGCAAAGCAACTTCAGAGAACATGCAGTTTCATGTTCTTTAAATGCAATTCAATTTGCTTAGAACCAGCTAACCAGTGAAATTTAAAGCCAGTCCAGTCAATATATATGAAGAGGATAGCAATTCCAAACAACGTTCCACAATCCTGTCAAGTTACTTTTGCAAAGATGTTATCTCAGAATAGTGCTCACAGGAATGTAGCAGGACCATGTCAGATATTCATGTAGGACCTACATTGATTGGAATGTCTACCCCGAGCTGGCATCAATCTGTTTTAGAAATTGTGGCATGCAGAGAATTCAAACTTAACATCAATGACTCCACAGTCAATCTTTTAGTGACTCTTTAAGGCATTTAACATCATTTATTAAAATGGTACTGTATGTGAAGTGGAAGCAGTACCAGTCCTCATGGTTGGGTAATACAGGAAATTCACTCACAAAAAAAACTGTCTTATGTTTTAAAATGTAATGGATCGTTATAGAGACATTGTATTTTATACTTATGGAGTCATAGAGTCGGACAGCAAAGAAAGAGATTCTTTAGTCAAACCAGTCCATGCCGACCATAATCCCAAACTAAACTAGTCCTGCCTGCCCGCTCTTGTCTGATATCCCTTCTTACTTGTGTCGTTATCGAAATGTCTTTTAAATATTGCAACTGTACCCGCATCCACCACTTTCTCTGGAAGTCCATTCCACAGACGAACCCTGAGTAAAAAGATTGCCTCTCATGTGTTGGTCTTTTGCAGTTCGACTGTTACATGAAATGTACATTACAGCATATCTTGCATTATTATCTAGGAATTAATGCTGAACTGAATTCAAAATATATAATTAATCAATGTAAGCAATTCTAGATTATTTACAAATACTTAAAGAACTATAGTATTCATTTTTATTATTCATTGTATATTTTTAGTTTCCTTCGATATCGTTTTGTGTGCACACAAACACATTTCCACATTCTGGAATGTTTTGCACCCTTTTATTTCCTTAATTACCAATATTTTATGTTTTTCACTGGTGTAGCAGATTTCAGGTGCAGTCCTCGAGTGAACACCTTTTTAATCAGACTATTTGACAGTATGAACAATGAGAATCAAGCGACAAATGCAAAACATGGATGGTTCTGGAAAGCACAAGTAAAAACAGAAGTTGCTGGAAATATTCTACTGGTCAGGAGCACATCTGGAGGGAGATTGACAGAGTTAATGATCAGGTTTTTCATCAGAACAAAGCCTAGCCTAATCCCGCAATCACTATATTGGGGAGTGAAGGCATGGTTAACTAAGTTCACAGACAACATGAGGACAAGTAGGACAGTATATTTGTGAAAGGACATGAGAACATTCAGGAAGGAAATGGACAGATTGAGTAATGGGGCAAAAGTCTGGAGTTGGAACATAATATAGGAAAATATGAAATTGTTCAGTTTGTGTGAAAAAGAATGAAAAGGTACAGTGTTACTTAAATGCTGAATGACTGTGGAATTCCAAAGTGCAGAGGAATGTAGTTGTTGTAGTGCATGAGTCACAAAAGTTAGCATGTAGATCCAGCACGTTCTGCTGTATGTGTACTATAATAGGATGCTGCTGGGATTTATTGGATAGTACTTTCACTTTGTGTTTTGAAATGTTTAAACATGTGTTATATGTAAATAGCTGTTTTTATTCTATTTTATCTTTGTTTCTTTTGCATTATGAACTTCTGTTTATTGTTAAAACCAAAATTTTAGCATGGATTTTTGTGTTTCAATGAAAGACTGCCTTGTTAAAAAGAAAAAAACAAAATGTGAAATGATCTGGGATCTGACTCGTCAAGTAATAACATCAGATGGCATCTGAACAGTTTGTTGACAAGCCTTTTGTGTGGCACTGTGTCAAATGCCTGTTGCAAATCAAAGTATCCAATATCAACTGCATTACTCTCACTGACTCTCTCTCAAATTCAAACTAGCTTGTGATACATGATATCTTCTTAACAAGTTGTAAGAGTTTTATGTATCTTTATAAACTGTAGGTTGCAAGGAGAAAGAACTCTGTTAATTGACGATAGGGTCCTGCAAAGTACAGATGATCAGGAGTGAGGCTGAATAGTTTTCAACTAACTGAGCAGGTTAGAATTGGAAACAAGTAACAGGGATACAGACACAGACAAAGGAAGACACTGAAGGGTGATCTGTTGTTCACCCCAGCAGAAGCTTCCTGTTCTCTACAGTACAACCCTCAGGTTAAACTTGAAGCTATATATTTCCAAGTCAGTATGGTAAGTAGGTTGGAGGCGTACTTGCAGATGGTGGTATTCCCATATGTCTGCTGCCCTTCTCCTTCTAAATGCTGGTGATCATGGGTTTATAAGGTGCTATCTCAGGAGGCTTGCTGAATTTTTGCAGTGCATCTTGTAAATGGTACACATTGCTGCTATTGAGCATTGGTGACAGAGAGAGTGAATGCTTGTGGTTATGGGTTGCTTCATCCTGGATGCTGTCAATCTCCTTGAGTGTGGTTGTAACTATACTTATCCAGGCTCTTAGTAGCCTTCTATCACAGTGGTGACTCACACCTTGCAGACAATGGACAGGCAGGATTCCTATATCTGCTCTTGTAGCTGCAGTTCCAAAATGATTAGTCCCCTTCAAATTCAAATTCTATATTGGGGAGACAGGCCGCCTACTTGCGGAGCGATTCAGAGAGCACCTCTGGGCCACCCGGACGAACCAACCCAACCACCCTGTAGCACAGCATTTCAACTCCCCCTCCCACTCCACCGAGGATATGCAGGTCATTGGACTCATCCACCGCCAAACCACAACAACCCGACGGTCGGAGGAGGAGCGTCTTATCTTCCGACTGGGAACCCTCCAACCACAGGGGATGAACTTGGACTTCACCAGTTTCTTCATCCCCCCCCCCCCCACCTTGTCTCAGCCGGATCCCTCCAGCCCAGCACCGCCTTCCTGACCTGCAGTCTTCTTCTTGACCTCGCCGCCTCCATCCTACTCCGACCTACCACCCTCACCTTGACCTCTTTCCACCTATCACATTTCCAACGCCCCTCCTCCAAGTCCCTCCTCCCTACCTTTTATCTTCTCCTGCTGAACACTCTCTGCTCATTCCTGAAGAAGGGCCTGTGCCCGAAACGTCGAATCTCCTGTTCCCTGGATGCTGCCTGACCTGCTGTGCTGTTCCAGCAATAAAGTTTCAACCCTTCAAATTCTGGTCAATTTTAAGCCCCAGGGTGATGATAGTAGGGGAATTCAGTGATGGTACTGCCATTGAATGTTAAGTGACGATGGTTAGATTCTCTTTTGTTGGGCATGTCTGGCATAACTCCAAAAAGGCCTATTTCCCATCATTAAGTCACCCTTTATTTACACATGCATAGTACATGACACTGACCCAGCTAGCTCAGAACTGGCTCCTAGAGTGAACAGAACCCCTGACACTCCAATTTATATCTGCTAACAGTCCCAATCAGGGAACTCATATTCTATAAAGCCTACTTGGCTGACTTTGTTCCAATCACTATAATGACCATTGCCTGGCACTTGTGTTGTGTGAATGTTACTTGCTATTCGCCAGTTCAAACCTGAATATTGTCCTGGTCTTGCTAATATGTCTTTGGCTACAGACTGTTTCAATATCTGAGGAGTTACCAATGCTGCTGAATATTGTGCAATTGTCAGCAAACATTTTCAATTTTAAACTTATGGTGGAGTGAAGATCATTGATGAAGCAGCTGAAGATGTTTGGTCTAGGACACTCCCTTGAGGAACTCTGGCAGAGATATCCTGCAAGCAAGATGACTGACCTCCTACAATCACATGCATCTTCATTTGTACCATGTATGACCCAACGAATGGAGATATTCCGCCTGCCCCAGCCCCATTCCCATTAGCTCCAGTTTAGTTCGGGATCCTTGGTGGCCAACTTGGGCAAATGTAGCATTGAATTCAAGAGCAGACAGTCTCACCTCATCTGCCTGGCTGACTACTGTTAAATAAGTGTGTAAGATGTGCTATTTTACAGTCCTCTGACACTACCATTCAGTCTAATGAAGAATCAAAAATTATTACCAGTGCCTGTGCAACATCCACTCTCATTTCTTTTCATTTGGATGTATCTCATTCATTCTTGGTGCCTTACCACCTTAAATACAGACAGTCTCACCTAAATTTCTCCCTTACCAATTTAAATAATTTTGACCATCTAAATAACCTCCTCCTTTACCAGGGCCTGCACGTCATCTTCTTTCTTAGAAAATACAAATGCAAGATATTCATTTAATACCTCAGCTGTACACCCTGTCTCCATCGATAAATCCACTTTTTGGTCCCAAGTTGTCCTCTCCTCCTCTTGCCACCCTTTTACTACATACATCCCTTTGAAAGACTTGAGGAATCTCTTCAAAGTTAGTTGCCAGTCTGTTCTCATATTCTCTCTTTGACACTTCAGGTGGGGGATGGAATGGAACACCTCACCATCCTAATGAACCAGTCTTTTCACTTTCTCTAGAATATGAGCTCTATAATATCTTGCTGTTTCCTATTCTAGTACTATCTGCCTCTCCAAATATTATTTGCAATGTTATCTTGCTCTTCACGATTACGTCTTTTTTTTAAGCTTGATTTATCGCTCCCTGATATCACTGGCAAATTGCCTGACAAGGAAATTGACACAGCAGGTCAGGCAGCATCCAAGGAACAGGAGAATCGACGTTTCGGGCATAAGCCCTTCTTCAGGCATTCCTGAAGAAGGGCTCATGCCCGAAATGTCGATTCTCCTGTTCCTTGGATGCTGCCTGACCTGCTGCGCTTTTCCAGCAACACATTTTCAGCTCTGATCTCCAGCATCTACAGTCCTCACTTTCTCCTCCCTGACTAGGAAATTGGTCCTGGATCACTTCAGGTGCAGCGGGTCTGACCACAATAGGCCCTGCTCTTCTGAGGGGAGAAAGTGAGGTCTGCAGATGCTGGAGATCAGAGCTGAAAATGTGTTGCTGGAAAAGCGCAGCAGGTCAGGCAGCATCCAGGGAACAGGAGAATCGACGTTTCGGGCATAAGCCCTTCTTTTCAGCCTTGCTCTTCTGAGCCCAATGACTGGAGAATCTTTAGCACTATAACTCTATTTACATGTTCACTCGCACATGTTTCTGAGAATACACTGGAGGTTATTGCTTTTATAACCCTGCTTGCTCATTTCCTATCTAGTGCCCTAAATTCTGACTGCAGGACCACATTCCTCTTTCTGGTTAAAGCTTTGGTACTAATTTGGATTATAACTACAGCTGTTCACCCTCCTCCCTCAGGATATTCTGCAGCCATTCAGGGACATATTTCAGTCTGGTACCATGGAAGCGACATACCATCCTGATTTGCATCTGCAGCCACAGAATTACCTTTACGTCCCGTAGCTATCAAATCTCTTACCACTATTGCTTTCCCAGTTTTCTTTGGTAAAGCGCGTTTGCCATTGTGCCAGGGACTTTGGCTGTATTCTGCAGATGGATCTTCACTTTTATCAATATTCAGAATGAGATACCAATGGAGAATGAGATTCACTCAGAGGACTCCAGCAAAACCTGTTTGTTCCTTCTTGATACTCACAGTTTGAAACTGGATGTCTGGACCCTGCATGTGTTGACTGGCCAGCAGCGCTCAGTGAAGCTAAGGGCCCATTCATCTGTGTGAACAGTGCTCCGCACAGATGGTTAGTTTGAATCAAAGCTTACAAGGAACTAGTCAATTGCTGTGTGACTACTGGAGACATGGGAGAAGAAGAAAGAGCTGAAAAGCAATTGCAGCCTACAATCAGCATTCAAAATCTGCAGGCATATCTCTGGGCCCGCATTGGAATTTCTTTTGATTTTATCGTATTTTCTTTGCAGATATATGTGCACAAAATATTGAGTGAAGTACATGCAATATGCATGCTGGAGACAAGAGAGAGTGAGATTTCAGCCAACAGTCAACATCAAGATTTTCACTAAGTCTTTGGACCTGTATTGAAATTTGTTTGCTATTTTACTTTGCAAAAATTGGTGGAGAAATAGAGAAACGGTAGTGAGAGTAATTAAGTTAGGTGACAAATTTGCTGCTGTATCCTTGATTTACTCCTGCTCAACTGAGTTTTTCTGTTGGAACTTATTTTTGCTTGGTTATTCAGTGGAACCTTCCTTAATTCTTTTATTGTCCCTATCCATCAGATTGCTTCATCCATATAACACAAAGTCTAATTGCAGTGAATGTCACATTATCTCCAGTATAAAGTCAAAATCTCAACAAGAAGTAACTTTTCTTGGAAATGAATTGTATGTAAATGTTGTGAAAAGAAGCGTTTAATTGATTTATGTGTGCTTTCATTTATGATTTAATTTGTGCACTCACATTTTGGTGTTTATTTGTGTGTTTATTTTGTTTTCTGACCAATAAAGTTGGTGTCTCCTTGAATTCCTTGAGGTTTTCCATAATTGTATATGATGCACATGCAAGTCTACTCCATTCTGGTCATGCCTAATTTTATTTCCCTTTTTATGAGTGGACTTCATCAATGTAAATAAAGCTTAAAATCATATTGCGGATGCAATTAAATTAAAAACGTAACAGCACCAATGCAGTGCCCCAGTGTTGTCTCCTCACAAGCTTAATGCGAGCAATAGCCAACTGCCCAGTAACCACAACAACTATTTCTAATCAATAATAGAGAAGCAGAATGCTACCAACTGCACCCAAAGGGTGGAGAAGTCGACCAGTGTCAACTGGGATCAACCATTTCCAAATGCTCCTCATAATGGGTTAGTAACTATTGCAATGATTACTTACTTTCTCTCTCCCAGCATGCTGTTAAACTGCAGCATAACCACGTTTATAAACATACTGTTCACAAAGTTCTTAATCTGATGAATGCATCGTGCTTATAGCAGCTGCTGGTCAATCTCTGTAATCCAGAGTTCAAGTTGTTGCAGAGATGTCACTTCCAGCATGAATGGTTATCTAAACGTCCTGGAGCTCCCATGGAACAGGATGTGTAGTCCAGGAATAACAGCTCATGTGGTATCCTCCATCCACACCTTTTATAGATGCACCACAGATAACATTCTATCTGGATGCATCACGGCTTGGTATCGCAACTGTTCTGCCCTGGACCTAAGAAACTGTAAAAAAAAGTGAACATTATGCAAGCCAACTTTCCATCCTTTGACTCCATCTATACTTCTCGATGCCTCAAAAGGCAGCCAATATAATCGAAGACCCCTTCCATCCAGGTTAGAATCTCATCCAACCTCTTCCATCAGGCAGAATATACAAAACTTTAAACATACGTACTGACAGGTTCAAAAACAGCTTCTTTCCTGCTGTTATTAGACTTCTGAATGGATCTCTCAAATTACAAATCTAACATTGATCTTGTTTTTTGTGCACCTTCTTTGCAACTGTAACTTTGTATTCCTCATTCTGGTCAATCACTCTACTTTCCATGTATGTTATAATCTGCCTGTACTGCACACAAAACAAAACTTTTCACTGTACTTAGTAAAGTGACAACAATAATTCAAATCAAATCCAATCAAAATGTCAACACTGGCTTCAAAGCATGGAACTTCACATCTAACAACTTTGTAAAAGTGCTTTCAACAGACAGCCTACAGCATACCACCAGCTTCTTCAGGGGAAATTGGTATGGACAATAAATGCTTCTCTTCCCAAACCCTGTGAATTATTTTTCTCAAGAAATTTCTTTACTCAGCGAGTCGTGAGTTCATGGAATGCCCTGCCAGTAGCAGTGGTGGACTCTCCCTCATTATGGGCATTTAAGCGGGCATTGGATAGGCATATGGAGGATAGTGGGCTAGTGTAGGTTAGGTGGGCTTGGATCGGCGCAACATCGAGGGCCGAAGGGCCTGTACTGCGCTGTATTCTTCTATGTTCTATGTTCTATGTTCTATGTTTCATCTCCCACTTGTCGGTCAATCTTGCTATCCATATCTATATCCTCTTGCAGTTAATCCTGTCATCCTCACTGTTTGCCACTCCTCAGAACCCTGATTTTGTCAACCAGTGTCTTATGTGGTACTTTATCATTTTCTTAAAATCCATAGAGACAACATCCATTGCATTCCCTTTACTAATCTTCTCTGTAACTTCATTATATAAAAAATGAAAATAATCAAGCATGATCGCCCTTTCACAAATCCATGCTGGCTATTCATGATTAAATCAGACCTCTCCAAGTGTCTGTTTTTTCTTTCTTCTCATTACTGTTTTCAAATCTTTGCCCATCAGTGATGTTAAACTGTCCAACCTATAGTTACGTGGCATGAATTTAAACTCTTCTTGAATAAGGGTGCCATTTTTGCCACTCTTTAATCCTCTGGAACACACACTATAACTAAAAAAGATTAGAAGATTATGGCAAGTTTTCCAAGATCTCAGCTTCCCCCACCCCATTTCCATTATCAACTTGAAATGCATGCCATCCAGATCAGATGATTTATCCACTCTAAGTATTGCTATAATTTCCAATTAATTTCACCTATTTGTTTTCATACTATTGTCTCTGCTGTCTCACCTTCTATCAATACTTTGTCAGTATTTTCTTCCTTGCTAAAGACCAAACCAAATAATTATAGTGCCTCTGAACATATATCACATACTTCATCCCAGAAGGACCCACCTCACCTCTCTAATTACATAGTATTTGCCAGTAGAATATTTCTGGATTTGCCCTAATCTGATAACTGCCATTTTGTTTTCATATCTTCTCTTTGACAGTCTTATTTTCTCTTCACATTTTCTCTCAAGTTTACATATTTGGCCTGGTTCTAATTTAAAGAATGAAGCTGGCATGCATCAGTCATTTATCTTCTTTTGTTTCCTCATAATCTCTATCTCCTTTATTATGAATGGGGTCCTGCCCTCCATTTTGCTACTTCTCTTCCCTCGTGAAATGCATTTAGTCCATATCTCCACGCATTTCCTCCAGTAAAAAAATCCTGTTGTATCATTAGAGTTTTTTGCATTATTTGTTTCTGTTCACATCCCATTGAATTCAGCCCTCTTCCCATTATGATATTTCATTATTGTTTGTTCCTTACTCTACTCCACTACTTACCTAAAGCTTGATACAATGACCAAATGTGATAGACATGATCACGTCACAATTTTAAATAGTATTCATTTTGTACATTTCTAATATGTTGCATGATCTAATCCTTATCTTGCATTTTGCCTGAGTGTTTGCTCAATGATTATTAATGGGTCTTGATCTATATTGAAAACTAAGTGGAGATAATCACTGTTTGTTATTGTTAACTAATAAGAGAAATTAACTCACATTGAAATATTTTCCAAGGACTAACATCAAATTACACAATTTGTAATATTGCATATTATGATGTCATTTCATAATTAGCTCCTTCTCAACAGCACTGTATATGAAAGCCTACAATCAGTGATCACAGTCTTATGAAACTGGCAGAGGGCACTATAACAAAAGGTTGAATTGTAGCAGTACAGAGCAGGCAGACAGTGAGATACATTTAAGTAAAACATTGATATAATAATATTAGCTGAAAGGCTTGTACCTTTCCTATCCATTTCTACGACTGAAATAACATTTTAGTGGTTCAATTCTGGCTTTAGGTTCATTGGATTTGGATCTCTTCAGAACAAATTTAACAAAATCAAGGTCAGTCTTAATGATAATAAGCTTCTCTAGGCAATCAAATGTAAAATCTACAATTCTTACAGGAATATCAAAATGCTTTATAAATGACTTTGCAGTAATTAAAATGCAAACAGCTTGAGTTTATTCTGCCTGTGGATGTTCTTTACTTTTGGTCAGAGGAGGAAAGTAGGTTACTAAAATGTACTTAATTTGCCATGATAGATTGAGTCCATGCTTCAGCGATTGTAATTGAATCTGTGACCTATTTCTTTAGTGAAGTAGACATTGCCTTTTGAGTTTTATAGCCAGCATATTCCTATGTTAGAATTGACAAAATATTGACTCTCTGCGCATTGAAAAAAGATTTCTGATTCTGCACACTGGCGCAAATTATTTCTAAATTGTTATGGAGTTGTGAAAATCCTGCCAGAATGCAAATGCATTATAATGCCCTTATTTTCATAATCATTCATAATTTCCTGTTCAAATTTGGAGAATTGCAGGGAGCACACTGGTCTTAGTTGCGAAAACTGAACGTCAGTGAATTGTAAGCTAAAGGAAATGTAGTAGACTAAATGGGCAGAAATTCTTATACTCTTTGGAAAATCTTGTAGGACAATGCAACTAATAGCAACCTCAGCTAAAGCTGATGGGGAAATGGATAAAAAATAATAAGAAAAAATGAAAGGCAAGAAACAGCAATTTAGTCTGTAGGTAAATGATACAATGCACTAGCACTGAGACACGTTTCCTAGCTGCTAAAGTGGCAATGGTGTCATAGGAGGTGGTTGTGCTGAGAGTACACTATTGGTTATTCTGTGATGTCATTAACATAGCAACATTGCAATATGCCTGCAAGACAATGGGGGCAAACAATATCACAGCTAACTGCTCTTGCCATTGGCTAACTATGCCGGTATGGCATTGTAGCTATATGAGTCTTTTAAGTCCAAGCATGACTTTAGTTTTGTGATAACTAGAACCTATAAGTATTGTTTATAGTCTTTGCCTCGTAGCAGTGTGAATGTCTTGTGGTAGCAAAATTGAGTCTGCTTCCTTAGTATCTTTAGAAACAAGAACCTCTGTAAAAGAATACCTGCTAATATAGTGTATGGGTACTGGCAAAAGAGAATATAAAATTTCAGATGTGGATGAACTCGCAAGCATTCTCTAGTGGTCTTTTCCCATCTTCTCAAAAATTCAAGTCCGGGAATTGCCACAGGGGCAATTGCTTTTTTTTTGTGAAAAACTGATGTAAAATCCTAGAAGAATCAAAATCCCAACAAAAGTTAAATGATGAGAAAAGCTGCTAAACATCCTTCCCTCATACCAATACTAAACAAAAAACTGCGGAGGTTGGAAGACTGAAACAAAAACAGAAATTGCTGGAGAAACTCAGCAGGTCTGGCAGCATTTGTGGACAGAAAGCAGAATTAACGGTTCAGATCCAATGACCCTTCATCAAAACTGATGGTAGGTCAGAGAAGCTGGTATATTTCACCTATCACTTACTCCTCCACACCTACCACTACCTTTTGTCTTCAGCATTGTATATGAGCTTTTCCTAGCTACTGTCAGTTCAAGGTCCAAACCCAAAGACATTAACTCTGCTTTCTCTTCACAGATGTTTCAACACTGTTTGTACAGAGTGCCAACAGATCGTGTTTATCCTGTCCTATTTTCATATGTAAATAAAACCTCTACCATTTTCAGACTAGAGTTTCTGTTCCCTGTCCAAAACATGCTAAAAATACTGACTACATATAAATGGGTGTGGATTAGCAAAGATTGATCACCCATTTTTAAGCTTGGTTATGGTTTGCAACTATTTCTGGGAGTAACAGGGAGTACGATAAATCCCATGTTTACAGTATTTCTTTGCAGGAACAAAGGACTGGAAGTCAGGCATTCAGCTTCTTGAATCTGCTCAGTCATTCAATTGCATCTTGGCTGATCTGTACATATTACATTTACCCGTCTTAGCCCCATAGGTTTGTTGCCCTTTCCTGAGAAAGAAAATCAGTATATAAGAAAAAGTACACATTTAAAATGAGTATCAGCAAAATATGAAATTAATTTATAGCAATCATGGCTAAATTATGAATGCAATTGTTTAAAATTATTTTCTGAAACACACACATGTAATTGTTGATCTATTTCTGAGATCCATCTATCAGCATTATTTTTCATCAATTGCTGAGCAGAATTCATTTCTGCCATTTATCAATTAAGCAATTGCTTCACTTATTCCAAATATTACATCACACGGATGTCAGTGAAATATTCAGTTCATGATATTTGCATTATACATTTTATTTAAAAGATGGCAAATATTTTCCTGCTAAAAACATATATTTTCATGTACTCTCAATTCTATTTAACAAGCATCAAAATTAACATCCATTTAGATTAATTCGGAATGGCATATATGATGATTGCTGCTTCTTATTTCTCATTAAATACTATACAAAAATTTGAAGAACGGGCATAACAATTTCCTGCAAAATTACACACATCAAATATTATAATATCAGTGAACTGCATATTTAAGTCTGTCTACTGTGCTAATGACAAGGAGACATTTTTCACAGATGATGGTGTGCTTATCAGCATTAGAGGTTAATTTGCTAGTTATTTTCCAAATTGCATATTCAAGTCCTTCTAATTGCTCTGCACAAATTGTGGTCCTTTTCATCTCTTGTAAAGCAGCATATGTACAATGAACTTAAATTAGGGCACTGTTGGAAAGCAATTATACTGTACTACGAGCCAATCGCCAGTTATATGCTCATGTAACTCCTACTTAGATAAGCGGATTAAAGAAACTAAAAAGTCAGTTTGAAATAACTAAAAGACAGAATAGCTATCTTGAAAAAAAAGGGGACATTTGAAATATTTTCTCTCATGAAAAGGCAAAATGACTACTTTTTAAGTGAACGTTTGTACATTCTGCATGGTGTGTTGTTTTTGTTTTGCAATAATTCTGCAATATCCTGCATTGTGTGTTGTGTTTTTTTTCACATCTGAGGCAAATTGATATATGCTTTGTTATCATCTTATCATCCTGGACGAGAGTGCACACATTAGTTTAGAGGATGGGATGTTCATCCAGAAAATAGGTGCAAGTTAAATGGGACGTAGGTTCTTACTATTTTTTTGTAGAAAGAAAGACAGCAGTGGTCCTGAGACTGCTAAATGATGTTCAAATTACTTATACAATTGGGATATTTAGCAGACTGTGACATTGTAATACAATTCTGGTATTATCATAAATCAGGGAAGCAGATTCTGAATCTGAAGATGACTGAAAGAAGTGCACCGCAAATCATTTCTGGTGACCCTATACTGGATTTGATTTAATAAAAGCTTCACATGTACATGACACAAAATAAAACTACATTCAATTAAGCAAGGAGTTATCACAACAACAATTTGTGTAGGTCTTGATTTATCTAATTTTAAGGGAACACTATCTTCAGCCTCCTATAAACCCTTAAAACACTGCAAATCTGCTGGATTGGTTTTCTGATCACATATTGTTTATTTGGCCTCACAAGAAATCCAGATTGTAGAACTCTATTAACAATTCATCGAAGAACGCTTTGAATTGCACTTGTGAGGAACCTTGTGGTTGATTTATCAAAGTGCGAAAGCACATTTGTGTTATCTAAAACTGAAGCACAGTTTTAAAACAGAAATGAATTATTATTTCAATTTTCAGAGTGACTGAGGTAATGTCAAAACAGAAAGACTGAAGCCATGGCCAGTATTTGTAAAAATATTAACTTTAATGCTTTTATTATGCATGAAATAGAAATTGAAGTTAACTAAATGTTTTAAATAGCTGGAAGGAAGCACAACAATGGCTCCTTTGTGAAAGTGAATCTCATTGTGGAGAGACATTATTAGCATTCTGTTGGCATAGCTCTCATGTGATTTTCGTGGTGTTCAAGCATATTATTATTGTAGAAAAAGCTATCTCTATTTACTGTGACATATATTCAACCATATTTAGTTTAAAGACTAAAGGAATACATTTCAGAGAGAGGGGTTTTCACGCATTAGTTTCTATTTAACTAAATGTTTAATATTTACAACAGATAAATAATCTGTCCTTAATAACATCACACTTGTGTAAAGATGAATGTAATGTGACCAATACCCAAATATAAGACACTTATAATAGGTATTTATCAGTTCTAAATAATAGTAGATATGAGTAATTTGAACCAACATTGAAAAAATACAAATTTTGATCACCATAATGAGAGTCAGTCTGGGATATGTGTGTGTAAGCACCTCTTTTACCTCACCCTTATTACCTCATCATTAATTGTCAAATGCGCACTTTATGATTATGTATTGGCAGGTTATAATGTCATGGGGTCATCACAACAGGTTTAATTCTTTTCTTACTCAATACCACAGACACATACGTTTCTTCAATGGTAACTGGATAACATTTAGGGATAATATCATACCTGCTTTTCCTCTTACTAGTCTGGGGACATGGAGACAATTAATGGATTTTTATCTATGTAAGATCAACGAACTGAACACAGTCTATGAATCAAGGTTTAAAATCACACAACACCAGGTTATAGTCCAACATTAATTGAAAGCACACTAGCTTTCGGAGCGTCGCTCCTTCATCAGGTGATAGTGAATCAAAGCAAAGGTGTTTCCTTCTCTCCAACTCACTATTATCCCACAGTCTGGACACTGGTCCCACTAATTATTCACATACAAAAACCTGTTACATTCTTAAGACATTCCGTGTACACTATTTTAGCAGAAGAACTAACCTGCTTTAGCAACTCATTGTAAATATTACCTTCTCATAAGCTAATATTCAAATGGTCCATTTTGATGAGAATAGCAAAGCTTTTATCCCACCTTCACCAGCTGATCCATTTTGTAATCTAGTGAGGAAAATACATGATCAAGAACACCAATGAAATTTTGCTCCTGTAGGAGGAACACAAAAGGTCACTTCATTTTTACTTGAAAGTTAATCATGGTTTTGACCAAATTTGCATATTATGGCATGATTAAAAGAGTAAACCAGATGGAGAAAATTTGCACAAGGTTGCATATACTGAGTTCAAATAGGCCAAACATAAATTTGTTGGATATTTTGTCCACACTGTCTACCAAAGGGTCTTTTCAAAAAGTTTCATCAAATAATCTTACGCTGCAAAATATGTCAGAAGGCCTGTTACGTAATAAGCACAATACATAATACAGCACAGCACGCAAGCAATGTTATGTTATTATTTAGAATCACATTTGCGCATTATTATTCCGGTATGAAAGCTGCTCTTTTGCAGAAAATTCTGAATCAAAAGAAACAAAAAGACCAAACAATTGCTCATCCTGAACTGCCCTTAGCATCGTTTTGATATAAACATAAGTGGAATCACAGTCTAAATTTTGAATTAAATAAAACAAAACACATTATACATAACTAATCATTTTAGACAACTGTATTAACTTTTATTGTCATAACTCGTTATATTGTTTGTAATGTGTTTGAAAAGCTTTGGAAGGACTCAGTAAAAATGAATTACTAGAGCTATTTTTTCTTAAATTATATTAAATTTTATCTCACTGCATTATAACATTTTATTATTACATGGTTGTCACTAGATCAATATTCACAAGAAAGAAAGGCCGAGTTTATATATTGTCAATTCACATTCAGGAAAACCTAATGTGTATTATAGTCAATGAAGAACTCTGATAACCTAATAACCTGAAGCAGTTTATAATTCCTTGAAAGTGTCTATAATTCTTTGCCAGAATGTTTTAAAAGTTGGCATAAGTAGTAGAGGGATCAATTGCATTTTTTTGTGAATAAGAAGAATACTGGTCCACATGACTGGGCGACCCTTAGCCCGGAAACAGTACCACAGAAAAGAAATTAAGATATTGAAACCATATGGGCATAAAAAGAGAGCTGCAGGATGAGGACAATGAAGAATGCACATTTAAATTTTTAAACATTTAAAAAGGACAGAAAGTTAATGACACAGAGAACAGAGATTATGAATTAATATTTAATATTTCATGTTAAATTTGGTCTGCATTTTACTATTCCATTCAGCTAATTTTACTTTCATATTGATTCAGTAGATCCTAAAACAGAGATCCCACCAAATCAGCATACTAATTTGCCATTACAACCATCCAAAAGACATAAATACAAAGAGAAAATACTACTGATGTTGGAAAATTGAAAGTAAAACAGAATAATTAAGGACATACCCAGCAGGTCAAGTAGCACCTGTGCAGAGTTTGCGGTTCTCTATTACCTCTCCACAGATACCGCCTGAACTATTACGTATCATTCAGTAAGCCTGTTTTATGCTGCAATGTTCCTCATGATTTGTTTTCCTATCTTTTGCTATCCCCAACAAATATAACGATTTGTATTTTTTCCACCTTGTCGACATCATTAATCAATCAAAGTATGAATGAAAATTAAATATCCTGCCTGCATCCATTATACATGAGCAACTTACTTTTCAGGTTCCAGGTGGCCTTTGAACAAAGTGGCTCTCACACTTTCTTGAAAGCGTCAGACTATACTAACCTAGAAAACTAACAAAGTAGCTTCTTTAAAAGGTGACAATTCAAAATCCTCCCAAACCTAATTCTTTCATGCAGCTGCACTATCAGTGCTATTCAAGATACAGTAACAATTTTATCACTTGTACTATAGGGAAAAATGCTTCAAATGCGTGATTGGAATTTGCAGTGATAAAGATTTGAAAATATCCTCAGGATTGTGTGGTTATTGAAAATGGAGGGAGAGTTTTCAGAAATGGGTTGGTATGACCCTCACTTCAAAGAAAATACTCATTGTTTGTCACTTTATTTAATAAGGTTTGCAATATTTTTGAGCATATTGTAAATCTATTTTTCAAGACTTATACTTTCCAGGATGATATAAATAAAGAAATACATATGAATATAATGGCTTGGATTTTGTGGTCAGCAATGAGTAAACCAGACACTTATTGTACCTATAGTTGCCTATAGATTTTTTTAATGGGACTTTAATCTTGTGGTAATTAAAAATACTTGAGCTGAATAATAAGTGATCTGGCAGTACAGTTTCCAGAGTTCAATCTCCCACAAAAACCGTGGTCCCATGTAGGGAGCTCAGACCTCCCCCATTTTGAAGAGAGCTCAGTTTGTGACAGGGGTCATCTGGATTAGAGTTGAGAATGAATTCAATATGAGACAAATTGCCATAGAATTAAAGGCAATCCATCAAACGACATTCAGTTGTAAAGCTGTGAAAGATCATAATAAAAGATCCATTTGAGTTTGGTACCTTCTACAGGGGATCAAAGACCTGAGTGAACACCATGAGCAGATGAGCCTTGAAGATCAGATTAAAGAATCCTTTCTGATAAACACAGTGAACATAACAAGAAGTTAAAATACTTAATTCAATGTAAGAATCGACTTGCCAATCTAAAGTGATTTTACAAAGTATACTGTTGACATCAGTTTTGAACTGTGAATCTTTTCTCCACTGGAAGATTTTTTTATCTCTGAGAAATCCTTCAAGGAGAACATTTTCCCTTGTAGATCTTTCTGTTGTCCATTAGCTCATCCAGAGGATTCTTAATTTCCTAAATGTTCTTCACTGGAGGACCCTTCTCTGCTAACTAAGGTAGTTGTGCTATTACATCATTTTTTATGGAAACCAGTGTACATGTGCATATCTAAAAGACAAGAAGATTCCTAGCAGAATTCTCTACTTGAAATAATGGCAGAAAGAAGAATAGCAAGACCATGATTGTTATTGGTAGTTTTGATGATGTAATATAGCACATATGTGTGCACAGGAGGGTAGATATTTCCAATTCTGAAATACAGCTGATAAGACATGGCTGAACAAGTGCAGCAACAAGAATGGTTACACACAGAAGCAGGCCTTTTGGCTCATCATGTCTGTGCTGGCTCTCTGAAAGAGTAATTCACCTCATGTCATTTCCCGCCTTATCCCTGTACCCCTGCACATTCTTGACTTTCAGATAATAAAACAATTCACTCTTGGATGCCTCAGTTGAATCTGTTTCCAACGCACTCTCAAGCAGTGCATTCCAGATGATAAGTTCTCATTGGGAAGAAAAAGTCTTTCTTTGTGTCACCATTGCTTATTGTATCAATTTAAATCTGTGACCTCTTGTTTTTCTCTTCTTCTACTAATAGGACCAGTTTCTCCCTATTTGTTCTGTCCAGATTCCTCATGATTTTGGATATATCTATTAACTCTCTTCTCAACCATCTCTTCTCAATAATGACAGTCCCAACTACTCCAACCTATCCACATATCTGAAATTACTCATCTCAGGGACCACTCTCTTGCAGATTCTGCCAACATGCTTGGATAAGAGTGTTGCTGAGCCTCACAGCTTGTAGTACATGTTTATTTCTACCTCAAGGTTTGTGTTGGAAGTGCACATGTTTTGTTTTAAAGTTGACACTGCAGGGTCGTCTCACCTTCATGGTTTCATGTTTATGGCGTAGGTTATTCCAGATGTAAGGAAGTCCCTGTAAGTCGTATATCCAATGAGGCAGAGGACTGCAGCTTTTACTTTAAAATAAATATCCTACATTGAAAATTGCATGGAAAAATTAAGGTCTTCAAATCACTCCTCCCTATATGGAGATGCACTGAAAGCATTCCAAAATATATCCAATGAGGTTTGTTACAAGTAAGGAATCCTGAATCACAGCCAATGTTCCCAATTTTCACTGTTTGCACAAACTATTCATTTGTGCAAACTTTTAAATTTCATGGCTGATCACAAACAACTTAGGGCCATAAGATGTCAGAGCAGAGGTAGTGCATTCAGCCCATTGACTGCACTCCCACTATTCAATAAGATTGAGTCTGATCTGATAATCCTCCATCTCAAAGGAGATGACTCAAACATAGCCTGCACAATCACTTTCAGATTGTTGTGCAACATGTGTGCCACAGAGGGAACATAGCTTACACTGTTCACATTGTATGGCATGAAGCAGTGAAGAGGGAAAATGCTATTTCCAGCACTTGACAGTTCTGAGAACAATTGTCAAGGTAACGAGAGTCAGCAAAGTGTATGAATATTATATTCATTATTGTAAAATGTTTCCCTCTCCTGCAACAGTGACTACACCTTTAAAATATCTAATTGACGATTATGCATTTTGGAATATATATGCAAAGTAGTACATCATTGCAGGCTTTCCACTCCAACAATTTTTGGAAAATAACCAACAGTGAGAGTCTTTTGTTCCCAACATCTTGTAGAATTATTCAGGGAGTATTGGCCCTCCTCCTCAGTGAAAGTCCATTGGGGTTTTGAAAATGCTACCTTTCTATGAGAATGCAAGTGGGGTGCAGGCACCAAAATAAAAGTACTCAGTGGTGACATTTCTGTTTGAAGGGCTGGCTGCTGAGAAGCTACAACTCCAGCTCATGACACCAAGCATCACTCAATGAAACAAGTTACAGTTCATGTTTCCACCTAAGTTATAGAGGAATATAACTTCAAATGATAAAATAATGCTCCTTGGAGAGCTAATAAGAAATGTAAATATTTCCATTTCATTGTGACATTTACATCATTAAGGCCGTAAGAAATAGGAGTAGAAATTAGGCCATTCAGCCCATTCAGTCATGGCTGATAAGTTTCTGAATCCCATTCTCCCACTTTCTCCTCATAACCCTTCATCCCCTTTCCATCTTAGTCTTAAATATATACAATGACTTGGTCTCCACAGCTTTCTGTGGCAATGAATTCCATAGATTCACCACTGTCTGGCTCAAGAAGTTTCTCCTTATCTCCATTCTCAAGGATCTTCCCTTTACTATAAGGATGTACCCTCAGGTCCTCGTCTCTCCCACCAAAGGAAACATCTTTCCAACAGCCACTCTGTCCAAGCCATTCAGTATTTTGTAAGTTTCAATTAGATCACCCCTCATCCTTCTTAACTCTATCTAGTATAGACCCAGAGTCCTCAAATGTTCCTCATATGTTAAGCTTTTCATTTCTGGGACCATTCTCGTGAACCTCCACTGAACACGCTCCAGGACCAGTACATCCTTCCTGAGATATGGGGCCCAAAACAGTGCACAATACTCCAAATGTGGCCTGATCAGAGCCTCAGAAACATATCCCTGCTTTTATATTCAAGTCCTCTCAAAATAAATGCCACTATTGCATTTGCCTTCTGAACTACTGACTCAACCTGCAAGTTTACTTTGAGAGAATCCTGGATTAGAACTCTCAAGTCTCTTTGTACTTCAGACTTCTGAATTTTCTTCCCATTTATAAAATGGTCTATTCCTCTATTCTTCCTAAGAACATGCATGACCGCACACTTTCCAACGTTGTACTCCATCTGCCACTTCGTTGCTCACTGTCCGAACCTGTCCAAATCCTTCTGCAGCCTCCCCAGCTTCTCAATACTACCTGTCCCTCTACCTACCTTTGTATCGTCAATAAACCTAGCCAGAATGCCCTCAGTTCCATCGTCTAGATCATCAATGTATAAAGTAAAAGGTTGTGGTCCCAACACTGAGCCTTGCAGAACAACACTTATAACCAGCTGCCATCCTGAGAAAGACCCTTTTATCCCCACTCTCTGCTTTCTGCCAGACAGCCAAGCTTCTATCCATGCTAGCACCTTGTCTCTTACACCAAGTGTCCTTATCTTACTCAGTAGCATCCTATGTGGCACCTTGTCAAAAGCCTTCTTTAAGTCCAGGTAGATAACATCCATTGACTCTCCTTGGTCGAACCTGCTCATTACTTCCTCAAAGAATTCTAGCAGATTTGTCAGGCATGACCTCTCCTTGTTGAAACATCACATTTATATCACTTTAATATTATATATTTTTCAAGCACATTTGTTAAATAAGAATTGCCAGACCTTTTGGGGACATATGTTGGTCCAGGTTTTAGATACTTTCTTGGGTTCACTGTCATTGGTCATTCTAGTTAATAGATCCTGTTGCCTATTATAGCCACTAAGAACAACAAAGAACAAAGCAACACAGAACAGGCTCTTCGGCCCTCCAAGCCTGTGCCAACACACTTTCCCCTTCCATACGAAATCAGTCTTCACTTCCAGAATCCATGTCCCTCTATTCCCTTCCTATTCATGTATTCATCCAGGTGTTTCTTGAATGCTGCTGTTATGTCTGCTTCCACCGGCTCCTCTGGCAGCGTGCTCCAGGCACTCACCACCCTTTGTGTGAAAACTTTGCCTCAAACATCTCTTTTAAAATTCCCTCGTCACACCTTGAACCTGTTTCCCCCAGTGATTGACCCCTCCACGCTGGGGAAACAACTTATACTTTCCACTGTATCCACTGGCTGATAAATGTCTATCAGGTTGCCCCTCAACCTCCTGCATTCCACTGAAAACAAACTCAGTCTATGCAACCATTCTTCATAGCTAAAATCCTCCATTCAAGGCAACATCATGGTAAACCTTTTCTTACTCTCTCCAAATCATCCACATTCTTCTGGCAGTGTGGTGATCAGAACTATATGCAATATTCCAAGTGTGGCCTAATTAAAGTTCTATAAAGCTGCAGCATAACTTGCCTCTTATATTCAATGCCCCTTTCAATGAAGGCAAGCATGCCATAGGCCTTTTTTTTACTATCTTACTACCTGTCACCTTCAGTAGTCTGTAGACCTGCATACTCAGATCCCTCTGCATATAAATGCTCCTAAGGGTTCTACCATTCACTGTATAATTTCCACCAGTACTTAGCCTTCCAAAATGCATCAGCCCATATTTGTCTGGATTAAACTCCATCTGCCATTTTGTCTGCCCATGCCTCCAACTGATTCATATCCTGCTGTATCCTCTGACAATCATCCTCACTATCCACAACTCCACCAATCTTTGTATCATTCACAAACTTACTAATTAGGCCAGCTACATTTTCCTCCAAATCATTTATATGGATCATGAACAGCAGCGGTCCCAGCACTGATCCCTGTGGAACGCCACTAGCCACAGCTCTCCATTCCAAAAAGCATTCTTCCACTGCTACTCTCTGTCTCCTATGGCTAAGCCAGTTCTGTATCCATCTTGCCAGCTCACCCCAGCACCATGTGACTGCACCTTTTGTACCAGGCTGCCATGAGGGGCCTTGTTAAAGGTTTTAATGAAGTCTATTTAGACACAGCAACTGCTTTTCCCTCATCAATCATCTTCATCAACTCCTCAAAAAACTTGACCAAGTTAGTGAGGCACGCCCTCCCCCTCATAAAACCATGCTGTTTATTACTAATAAGTCCATTTGCTTCAAAAAGCATATAGATCTTGTCCCTGAGAATCTTTTCCAATAATTCCCTACCACTAATGTGAGACTCACAGGCCTGCAGATTATTTCTGTTACCCTTCTTAAACAGTGGGACTACATTGGCTATTCTCCAGTCCTCTGGGACTTCACCTGTGGCAAAGAGGATTCAAAGATGTCTGTCAATGCTCCAGCAATTTGTTCTTTTGCCTCCCTCAATATTCTACCTGAATACCTTTTAAGACTCACAATACCGCTTCCTTTTTAATAGTAACTTGGCTTAGAAACTCAACACTCCCTTCCCTGAGATCATCCTCCATCAATTCCTTCTCTTTGGTGAACACTTACACAAAGTATTTGTTTAGGACCTTACCTACCTCTTCTGCTTTCACATATTGATTCCCTCTTTTGTCCTTGAGTGGGCCATCTCTTTCCCTGTCAACCCTTTCACTTTTTATATATGTATAAAAAGCTTTGGGTTTCTCCTTAATCCTGTTTGCTAATGACTTTTCATGACTATTTTTTGCCTTTCTAACTCCTTGTTTAAGTTCTTTCCTACTTTCCTTATATATTTCAAAGGGCTTCATCAGTTCCCACCCTCCTAGACCTTATGTATGCTTCTTTTTGTTTCTGACCAAGGTCAAAACATCTCTGGTCATCCAAGGTTCACGTAACTTGTTGTACATGTCCTTCATTCTCACAGGAACGTGCCATTCCTGAATTCTTATCAGCTGCCATTTAAAATACTCCCACATTTCTGATGTAGATTTACCCTCAAATATTCTCCAGTTCCTGTCTAATAACTCTACAGTCTCAATATAACTTAATCCAAAATTCAGAAATCTCAAGACATCCCACAGGTAACAATTTGCAAAAGCTGATTTTTTTTTTCATTTTTGAAACGTAAAGATTAACCAGGTCTATAGTTGTTGTTAATTCAGCTCCATTGGCTATCAGGTTTGAGACCCAGCCAGTTTCTTTGGTCACTGCTGACTATTTTTCTTTCATTCATCTTGTTTTGAGAATAAACAGAAATGGACATAAGTGTTTTGATTTTGTGGAAGGAAAATGAGATATCCTTGTGTTTTAAAAATGTATTGTAACTGCAGGTGTCATAAAAGGAAAGCAGCCCCAGACGAGAGATTGATCGCACTTACTGATGTAAAAAAATTGGAAGTTGTATTTTGCAAAACATTATATCTTATTTCAGTCAATTTCCATATGCAAAACATTGCCCAGTAATAGTTAAAGCTTATTCTCTCTTTAGCTATGGATGGAAAACAAGTAGTTACAAATTGTTCCCCCACACCCATTCCCTCAATCCGTTCCTTTTGTAAACCATTTTCCTATACTTTGAACACACCCAACGAAGTGAAGAATTACCGTCATCCAAAAGATGGTAAAACAAATGCCAGAGTAGAATATTGCAAGAATATTAGCAAAACAAAAATGAAATACAAGAGTCTTCACTGCAGCTTCATTGATAGAATGAATCTTAATCAGATGTTTGTCTATGGAAATCATAAGGGAAAGCCTTCATCATTTCTTAAGTAAATCTTTTCATATTCTTAAAGATCACTGGAAGGGAATGTTAGAAAGCTGCACCTGAGGTTTCCCAGTGGGAGGAGGAAGCGAAGTGGATCTTGAAAAGAGATTTTTGATTAAACTTGATAATGAGCTTAGTTTTGAAACCAGTAGAGTAATTAGGCCAATCTGTTTTTATTATCTCATTTCATAAATGATTAATTTTTTTTTACTTTATTGAAATCCCATAGATGGTGTTGTCATGTTGTACACATCTGATTAACTTTAATGCATTAATTATTTTAAAAGTGGCCCTCTTATAATGAATAAGCAAAATGGTTGTGCTGTATGTGGCCAAAAAAGCTTGGTCATCTTTACACCACTTCGTAGAACTAATCACAATTGATTCATTTCTCTGTAATCTTCCAACCAAATGATCAGATGTAAATGGTTTACCAACCCCTAAGGGAAAGTTTAATATAAATAGATGAACTTCCTAACAAGCCTATACTGCATTTGTTGACAGCCTTCGATTGGGATTATTTGAGCCAATGCAATTATGGGTAATGAACAGCATTTGCTTTTCATTATGCCTGAGCAACCTTCGTCTCATTTCTTGTGCATTCACTTAAATGTATATTCATTTATTAACTGGCAAAAATGCTGACTTGTGCAGAGATGTCAAACCAAGACTGTACTAATCAATTAATATGTGTATTGCTGAAAGAAGTGGAATTAATTAATTTGTCCGTAAGGCAGCGAGCATGGGCTTGATCAAGTTCTGTTTTGGTTTTAGCCAAGAAGATGGGTAATATTTTCATTTTTAAAAATTAATCAATTCTGAACTTTCCTTAAGGGAGTGCATTCATTACACAAACACCAGAGATGTAATGGAATGAGCACATTTTTTAATAATTTGGGCTAACTATGTTTACTGGGCTCACACATTAACTAATTGAACTTATATCCTGCTTTTAAGTTGGGGAGAAATGTTCCAACTACATCACAGGATTGTTACCAAATGAAATTTGGTCTTAACGCTTGAGTAGTTATCAAGTTAGGTGTTCAAATAGGGAAGTGCAACTGACTGTCTTAAAGAAGGAAAGAGTTGAAAGAAATCCTAAAAATTAGGGTGTTATAGAAGACACAAGCACCAATGGTGCTGCAATTAAAATCAGGGTCCTTAAGAGACAGGAATTGGAGAAACAAGAAAGATCTGAGAAAGTTATTGGTTTGGAGGCTTTAGCAGGGGGAGTGTGTATCCGGAGAGATTTAAAAACTGGGAGAAGATCCAGTGTAGGTCAATGTGCATACAGATGGTGGGCGAATGAAACTTTGAATGAAGGCAGCAGAGTTTAGGTCAATTTACAGTTTAGAAAGGGTGCAAAGAGGATAACAACTGAAGAGTGTTGGGATAGTTAAGTCCAGAGGTAAGAAGTGCAATGGATGAGTTGTTGAGCTAAGTCAGGGTGGAGACATAATATGGAGGTGGAGTGATGGTCAACTCTCATACAGTTTTCAGGAAGCTCGGTGGAGTTGGTGATTAGGAAGCAAATTTTGTGGCAAGATTGAAGACAGCAGCTTCACTCTTCCAATAACAATTAGAGAGGATTTCTACACATGCATTACTTGATATCAGATAAGAACCGTGACAAAAGCAGTGATAGATTGAGGAAAAAGTGGTGGTATAATTGCGTGTCACTAGCATCCATATGAAAGTTGATATGTATTCGAATCATGTCATTGAGAAACATGAGTACGTGAAAAATAGGATGGGGTCAAGGATATACTTTGTGAGGTCACACAGGTCACAATACAAAAAGGTCAAGAGAAGTCCTTACAAACTGTTTCTTCACAGTGACTGGATTGATAAGAATGAAACAATTCCATCTAATTGGATCATGAAGAAGACATATTTGAGTAAATTGCTGTGATCAACTGCATCAAAGACTGCAATCAGTCGTGAATAATGAGGAAGGATGGATTGCAATGGTCATGATTTAATGAAGGCTGTTTTAGTGCTGTGGCAGGAATGGGAACCATTGGGACAGATGCAAATATAAAGTTGTAGGAAGATGCAAGCAGATCAGCTGCATCAGAGTACTTTATGACTGTTCATCCTGTCAAATATGCTGTATTAATGTTCATAATACAGCAATTCATCAATGAACCAATTTGTTGACAATTAGAAAACAGGTACATGGACATTTTGGACTTGGGAGACAACTTTCCCAGGACTGTTTTTTTTTCTCAAGTAACAAAATTATGAGAATTCATAATTGAGTAGATTTGACTAGGTTCCCCACAGTGTGGGGACAAGCCCTCCAATCCAACAAGTCCACACCAACCCTTTGAAGAGTAACCCAGCCAGAGCCATTTCCCTCTGACTAATGCACCTAACACTATGGGTAATTTAGCATGGCCAATTCACCTGACTGGCACATCTTTGGACTGTAGGATGAAACCCACACAGACACAGGGAAAATGTGCAAACTCCACACAGACAGTCACCCGAGGCTGGAATCGAACCTGGGACCCTGGTGCTGTGAGGCAGCAGTGCAAACCACTGAGCCACTGTGCTGCCATGGATTGTGCATGAAGTGTAGAAGGAGCAGACTTTATTAGGTTGTACGCTTTCATTCTTTCTGTCCACTCTTTTCCTGGCCTAAGATAACAATGAAGAAAGGTGGTTTAGTTGAGAGGCTGATAGCTTGGAATAGAAGGCAGCGCTAATCTGAACATACTGAATAGGAATCACACTTGAAATCCTGCATGATTTTAGAGAAAACGAGTGCAGAAAGAGGTTTGTGCATGCCTTTTACCCACTTGCATCAGGATTAACAGATGTGCCGTCCACTTTTGGCTCATTCCGCTCATTTCAGGAGAGAGAGCAGCCCATAAAAGGGCACAGAGACTTCTCCAGGTGGAGGAGCACCCAACATTGGGTTTCTTACCCCAGATGAGGCGAGAATTCTGGTCTTCACTGGAGATGACTGGAACTGCTCCAAGGCATCCATGTTATGTCACCCAAGTAAATATCACTCATCCATTCCACTGCAACTTTCATAGTATCCGCATTGCCAATGTCATCTAGCTCACACCACTTCATGTCATCCCCAGAAGCCTCAAAAGCCACCTCTGAGAAGGAAAGTATTGAGGGATGGGTGGAAATAAACACAATAAAACCATCAGAGGAAGAATATGAGAGAAACTAATGGTGCTCAAATTTGCTAGATTCCTTCAATCTGATGAGTTGCATCCTAGGACATTAAAGGAAGTAGCTGCAGAGAAAATGGGTAGGAATTTTCCAAGTATCCTTAGATTCTGAAGATGTCTGACAGAATTGGAAAACTACCCAGGTAACACTCTCATTCAAAAAGGAAGACAAAAAACAGAAAACTTTGGGGTTAGGCCATATTTGGAATATTGCGTGCAATTCTTGTCTCCTGCCTATTGGAAGGATGTTGGGAAACTTGATCGGGTTCAGAAAAGATTTACAAGGATGTTGCCAGGGTTGGAGGGTTTGAGCTATAGGGAGAGGCTGAACAGGCTGGGGCTGTTTTCCCTGGAGCTTCGGAGATTGAGGGGTAACCTTATAGAAGTTTATAAATGTGTGAGGGGCTGGATAGGATGAATAGACAAAGTCTTTTCCCTGGAGTGGGGGAGTCCAAAACTAGAAGGTGAGGGGTAAAATTTAACAGGGACCTAAGGGGCAGCATTTTCATGCAAATGATGGTGCATGTATGGAATGTGCTGCAAGAGGAAGTGGTGGAGGTTGGTACAATTACAACATTTAAAAGGCCTCTGGATGAGTAAATGAACAGAAATGGTTTAGAGGAATGTGAGCCAAATGCTGGCAAATGGAACTAGATTAGTATAGGATATCTGGTCGGCATGGACGAGTTGGACCAAAGGGTCTGTTTCCTTGTTGTACATCTTTATGACTCCATGCCTCTATTGAGTTTAACAGGTGTCATCGGGAAAACATTAGTCCCTAATATAAAGGATGTAATATCAGAGCATTTAGAAACACATATTCTCGTCCCTCATACAGAGTCAACATGGTCTCATGAGGGGAAAATTATATCTGACAATTTATTACAGTTGTTTGAGAAGATGTTTAGATTTCCAAGAGGAATTTGACAAGGCTATGCACATGAGGATATTTAATAAAATAGGAGCTCATGGTGTTGGGCATAATATTTTAGTAAAGATAGAGGACTAGCTAACTAATAGAAGACAGATGGTTGGACTAATAGAGCATCATCAGATGGCAACTTGCAACTAGTGGTGTACCATAGTGCTCAGAGCTAGGGTCACAATTAATTACAATCTATATTAAAGACTTGGGTGATGGAACTAAATGTACTACCGTTATGATGACAAGAAATTATATTGGAGGGCAAGCAATGAGAATGACACAATGAGCAGAGGGATATGGACAGGTTAAGAAAGTGGGCAAAAACTTGGAATATACTGCGGGAAATTTAAGGTTATGTACATTGGCAGGAAGAATAGAGGAACTGAAATCACAGAAAGATTTGGTAGTCTTCCTGCATGAATCACAATGGCAAAGCAAACTCCATCAGCTGAATGGCATACTCTTGCTATTATATTTTTTGTCTTATAGTTCTATGGACTTTGAGGCATGGCTACTTGCTTAGTGCACATCCAATGTGCCTGCTGATTAAGCTGCTCGCCCATGGTGCAGCTGAGAAATTGACGTAGCACACGGCTGCACAGCAAGATGTCTGCCCTCTTAATGGAGGATGCTGACCGGCAAGGCAACCTACCTGGTTGTATCGCTATGCTAATTTGCACGGCATGCATGGCATGTATGCATGCGATAGCACTAAGAGAGCATACGAGCAGCCTCCTGGTCCAATCTGTGAGCAGGGTGACTGTCCTTGTGTGCTTGCTCTAGCCTTTCAATGCGAGTTGCCGGTACAGCCTGCAATGCAAGTCTGTGTTTCCAGATATCCCAGCCAATGTATCAGAGATTGTCATGACTTTCATGAGGGGTTGGTGAATGCCAGATGCCTTTCTCCATGGTTGAGGAGTGAGTGTGTCTATTGCCTGTGGATTGTTGCCCTATGATGCAGTTTGGTCATATGCAACGTGGAGATCCTCTGGAGCAAGGAGAGAGCTGAAGCTGCCAGGTTTCCACTCTGGTTTCAATTTCAAGTTTTCTTGATGTCTAACTAGTCTGCAGAATTTGATAAGATAGAAGCTAAATATTAATGAGGTAAGTTGTGCTGTTAACAAGGTGTTTAACAAATAATTATCACTTTTAATTGGCAACATTTCATTACCGAGTGAGAAACTCACCCATCCACTTGTAAAGTGCATAAAAAAGGAGCATGATTCTCCCGATATCAAAATGGGCCTCACTTGTCTGTTCTTCCAATTCTGCTGCAAGTCTAATTCTAGCCCACATTATTCAAACACTTATAGAATTCCAACATTGATTTTGGACTCATGTTCAGGATAAGACTGTGTTCAAAACAGCAGACCGAAAAATCATTGGAAGTTGGCCACAATTGCACCTGCTGTTCACCCGTGTCAAGTTTTCCATGCCCAACTTATTGGTAAATGGTGAGAGGGATATTGGAGCAAGCTTTGGCTAGGTGGTGCATGGAGTCAGAGTAATACTCCTGTTCCTCCAGAGCTACAGAAATAGTAGGATGGTTTATACATAGCAGGCAGGGCCATTGGAGAGTTTGAATGAGGCAAGCCAATGGTAGCTACTTTCTGGATCAGGCTTCAAATTGCACTATTAAGACATCCGTTGGGTACCTAACAAAGGGCTTCACTAATTTAGCAGTGGGATCAAGGCTTGCCCAGAAATGGCATAGGTGTTCTACAACTCAACTGACATGTTTTGCACTGAAATATGCCAGAAAAACAGGCATAATTCCTATCCCAAGTACTCAAGCAAACAGTTATCCATGCAGTTTCAGAACTGTAGCAGTCCAATTGCATACAGCAGCTCAATTTTGCACAATGCTTGGTACTTTTTGAGAACTTGTGAACTTTCAAACTTAAAATAAAGATGAAACTGAAATCCAATTTGTTTTTTTCAACCATGAATGTAATGGGTTTGCAAGACTCCAGCTAACCTTAACTTTTTAAAACAATTTATCTTGTGTTATTTTATCATTTTCCTCCTGTGAGGCTCTCTGTACCATAGACATCAGCAAATTGGGTGAATGAATTAGAAATCTACTTTCAGATGTTTGCCAACATTAAAGAAGACTCAACCACCAAGAAGTTCAAGACTGACCTTCTTCAGTCTTATCCTCCTCTTCATTCCTGAAGAAGGGCTTATGCCCGAAACGTCGATTCTCCTGTTCCCTGGATGCTGCCTGACCTGCTGTGCTTTTCCAGCAACACATTTCCAGTTCTCCTCTTCACCCATGCAGATATATCTGACGATCGAACACCATCTTATCCTTCCCCATAATGGCACAGTGCAGTCTGTCCATTCCAAGTATGGAGTGGGTAGTCTGCACGTATGTCAAAGAAATCCATGCACCAGTGCATTGCACTACCTTTTTAGAATTGCTATTGTCATTATCGCTCCTCAAAACATTAGAAACCTTTGCACCATATCAGTTATATCACCCCTTTGTGAACACTGTCTGTAAAATCCAAGCACAAATAATGTGTAAGAGACACAAAAACTCTCATCCATGTTCCACTAGTACCTAGCAAGTTAATTTTCACAACTGTCAATTGATCAGGTAAAAATAGATGCTCTCTGTCCATGGTTCTTATATTCAAATATTTGTGATATTTGTCTTATTCAATGTGAGGTTGATTTTTTTCTTAGTGTCGCTAAGGTCTGTTCAGTCTATCCCAAGTAAATAAGTGCCAAGCAGAGTTGCTTCTAATTTTTGCTCCAGCTGCACAGGTTTCTAAAGTCCATTCTTATCAGTGCCTTGTGCAATGGAAGTCAATGCCATGATTGGTGTTCCAACACTGGTGCCAAGTGGATAGGGGTTAAGGTGTCATGTGGTTGGCATGCCAAGAACATAAGTTGCCAGATGGTTACAGGGTGGTTATGGGCCACGTGAGTACAGTGCCAGGTAGACTGGACTCCATGTAGGTAAGGCGCTGGGGGTAGGGTAGGGTACCAAGTAAGGAGAATGCCAGGTGGGAAGAGTCCCAGCTAGGTAGGGTGCTAGGTGGTTAGCTTGTAAGCTGGCCAGGTAAGTAATGGAATCTTCAGAGTGAGCTGGAAATATAAGATCCAGCGGGGGGCGGGGAGAGTGGGGGGTGGGTGGGGTTGCGGAAGGCAAGGCAAATACTGTCCAGTGTTGGGGGCAGGTTATCACATCTGGTGGTGAGGGAGGGTGTGTCAGTTCCAGCAACAGAATGCCCAGTTCCAGGGAGGGAGGCAGAACATGGGTGGCTCCAGCAGTGGAGGGGCCATGCGGCTTGAATACTGGAAGCGGAAGAAGGCTATGCCAAATCCTGCAGTGGGAAGGAGGGTTTATCTCCTGGAGGGGGAAATGTGATATTTCAATTGTGGTAAATCTGGGGACAGGGGTACTTCAGAACTGGGGATGGGAGACGGAGGTGTCTCCTGGTCCCAGAGGTAAAGGAAAGTGTTAGGTCCCCAACACAGAGGAGGGGACTGTAGTCCAGTGCAGGAGGTGTGTCAGGATCCCAGGGAGCAAGGGGATGTTGAGTCAGAGTCTGAGAAGGGGGGCACGATGTGAAAGGAAGATGCAATCAGTGGTTACTCAGAAGTTAGACAAGGTTTTTAAAAGTCTAATTTTTGCATAGAACAATTTTCTTAACCACAGTGGAACTCTCTGAAATCTCCCTTTTAAAATGGTTACTTTCAGAGGGTGCCAGGTATTGGGGAAATACCCAGCAGAATGTTCAATTTCCAGGGCAATTCCCTCAGAGCCAGATACGTCGGAGATTCTGCAGGTTCCCTACTGCAACTTCCATCCACATTGCAGAAACCATTATTTGGCCATCAGAAGATCCAGGGCCTATGTCCCCCAATTTGTAATATGGCTTGGAGAAATAGCAAAGCAACAGGATTAAGGTGTTGGAGGAATACTAATCACATTTCTTTTCCATGGGAGAATACTAAAACACCATAGAGTCATAGAGATGTACAACATGGAAACAGACCTTTTGGTCCAACTTGTCTATGCTGACCGGCTATCCTAACCTAATCTAGATCCATTTGCCTGCACTTGGCCCATATCACTCTAAACCCTTCCTATTTATATACTCATCCTGATGCCTTTTAAATGCTGCAATTGTACCCAGCTTCCATCACTTCTTCTGGAAGCCCATTCCATACATGCACCACCCTCTACCTGAAAAGGTTGCCCCTTAGGTCTTTTTTATATCTTTCCCTTCTCACCCTAAGCCTATGCCCTCTAGTTCTGGACTCCCCCACACCAGGGAAAAATACTTTCTCTACTTATCCTATCAATGCCCCACATGATTTTATAAACCTCTATAAGGTCACCCCTCAGCCTCAGATGCTCCAGGGAAAACAACCCCAGCCTATTCAGCCTCTCCCTGTAGCTCAAATCCTCCAACCCTGGCAAAATCCTTGTAAATCTTTTCTGCACCATTTCAAGTTTCCCAACATCCTTCTGATAGGAAGGACACCAGAATTGCACACAATACAGCGCTGTCCCTGTATTTACTGTCACTGATATAATATTGCACAATTATTCCATTGAACACAACAGGACATGGAGCTAGGAAAAATATATAATTTAAAGACATCAATTTAAAAATCTGTCATATGCTATTGATTGATGCCTTGAATAATTGCCATATAAAATACATTTTAATAGGGTTTGTTTCACTGAGTGACGTATTTAATAAATCAAGTTGTTTCCAGTTCGAGCTGGATATTTACATTAACACCAACTCTAAGCCAATTTGGAGCATCCATCATGCACCTCATGAATTACTATTAAAGTCCTCAATTTCTCCAGTGGGAGCCAGGCACTCAGGACTAGATATGTCAATTACTGAGAACAATATCATGCTGATACTCATTTTAAACAGAATGTAATCCATTTCCATCAATTTAATGGACAAATATTGTGAGTAGAAGCAAAAGATAAATTAAATGAAATTTGTTATTCAAGGTAAGTGGCACAAATAATATAAGGTTATACTAAATTGCATTTTTAACTCAATATACTGTACACCAGCAGAACATGTAATCACAACATGTCATCTGGCATTTTATGTCTCTCTGTGCAAAGTGATTAGGCTCTAAATGGAAACTGCAAATATTCTTATATTCAGGCAAATTAAGGATCTTGCACAATCACCAACAGATCTGACACTGTACAGACCTGAAGTCCCTACTAATCAAACCAAGTTAATTAAATCTATATTAAATGTATGAATCTAATGCAAGATCCTCTTAGGGACACTTGAATGTGTGCGTGATCATAAATAATACTGAATAAAACCAATCTAAGAGATGACACACCATCAGTGTTTCAGCTTCAAATAATTTCCAGTGCTAATTAAATGTTACCTAACAAAAAACAGAGCTGTGGCTCAGCATGCTACTTGCTTAAAGTCATGTCTAGAACAGCAACTTAACAATTAACATAATGCAGCGCTAGCTGGAAAGCCTGGAATATGTCATATAAAGCAAGAGATTTCCAATCACTTCCCTATTGCAGCAAAGTATTATCGGTGCTGACATTTTGATAAAATGATTATTACTCACCTCGGACACATTTAATAAAAATGATTGAAAATATCAAAAAGTATACATTACAGACTCATATTCTAACACAAACCTGCCTATGTATTATAGCGTGTGGTGTGTAGTTTCAGCACAACTTAAATTTGTTTTTGATTTTAATGTTCTTTTTCAGCAAATAGAATTTTGCAAACCCCAGAAATATAACAGCATTAAATCCAGGAGATATGTGCTGTCATGCACCAGAATCTAGTGTAATAATCTAAAGTAAAATAAGAAAAGATAACAGACACATATCTTGCAAGCTCATGTATAGAATTCATTAGCTGTTCCTCACAGTGGAACGCAGGAAGGTCAATGTAAAATGATGCCAATGCTATCAGTACTTTAATGAATTCCCTTTTTTTCTATTCTGTTAGATGCATGTGACCTCAGGCATCTAGAGGGCCTCTGTGATCATATTCTTTGTGTGAAGAAACAAGAGCTGTTATACATCAGTGTTACAACAATGAGTACAAGAACAGACGTGGAGCATGCTGCAACTACCCTTTCAGCTTTAAACATTGAGATGAAATGCAAAGTCTCAAGTGGTGCTGGCACAAGATTAAGGATAGAGATCAACTGGATTTCCAAGTGGCATCATTGTATTTCAGCATTTGTATGTGAATAGAAAATATTTAATTCAGCTAATCCTGGGACACTATGTCTCGGTTATTCATTGTGTGATATTTTTAGATGGATCAGGTCACACAAATTTTGTCTTGTAATTTTGACCCTTTCCAGATCAAAAATCTGTCGAACTCAGCCTTAAACACATTCAATGACCAAACTTCTATTGTTGTCAATTGGAAGAGAATTCCAACATCTAACAACCCTCTGAGAGAGAAAATTTCTCGTCTTCTCTGTCCTAAATGGGAGATCTTTTATTTTGAAACTCAGCTACTATTTATAGATTCTTTCAGGAAGAGCATTGTCGTCATCAATGCTGTCAAGCATACTCAGAATCTTATACATTTCCGTCAGATCACCTCTCATTCTATCCAACTTCAATACGCCTGTCCATATGACAACCCCTTCAGCCCCTGAATCTTCCTTGTGAACCTTCTCTGAACTGCTTCCAAGGCAAACATGTATTTCCTCAAATAAGGAGACTGGTGCAATCACACCAATACACTGTGCAGTGGTAATAAGACTTGCTTACAATTATATTTCACCCCCTTGTCTTCCAAGTTTCTTGCTGTACTAGCATACTAACCTTTTTATAAAGGAATGTGCAATGATACACAGATCCTTTGTACTGGAGCATTCCATTGTCAAAGTAAATGGGCAGTGGAAACAATATAATTCTTTGAGTGTGGAGCCCTGCTAGGAGCAGTTGTATTACTTATGCATTCGCTGATTGTGTAATGCTACCATCTGCTATCAAATCGTATTTAATTGAAAGGGTGTTCTTTTGGCAAGTATTACATTAAAAAATATGTTCTCAAGCAGTCATGATGGTTACATACCGTGCATCAATTTACTTGCCTCACTGCCCATTTCATGTCAGATACACAAAGCTATACAGAGACAAACTTAAGTCTCCACTGGCTTCACATTTTCGCATCAAGTTACATGCCTAACATTGGAACACAACACTTCTGAGCTGCTATATTCTGGAACATAGAACATAGAACATTACAGCGCAGCCCTCGATGTTACGCTGACCTGTCATACCAATCTGAAGCCCATCTAACCTACACTATTCCATGTACGTTCATTTGCTTGTACAATGACGACTTAAATGTACTGAAAGTTGGCGAATCTACTACCGTTGCAGGCAAAGCATTCCACACCCTTACTACTTTCTGAGTAAAAAAACTACCTCTGACATCTGTCCTATATCTATCACCCCTCAATTTAAAGCTATGCCCCCTTGTGCTCACCGTCACCATTCTTGGAAAAAGGCTCTCCCTGTCCCACCTTATCTAACCCTCTGATTATCTTATATGTCTCTATTAAGTCACCTCTCAACCTTCTTCTCTCTAACGAAAACAGCCTCAAGTCCCTCAGCCTTTCCTCGTAAGACCTTCCCTCCATACCAGGTAACATCTTAGTAAATCTCCTCTGCACCCTTTCCAAAGCTTCCACATCCTTCTTATAATGCGGTGACCAGAACTGTACACAATACTCCAAGTGTGGCCGTACCAGAGCTTTGTACAGCTGTAGCATAACCTCATGGTTCCAAAACTCGATCCCTCTATTAATAAAAGTTAAAACATTGTATGCCTTCTTAACAACCCTGTCAACCTGGGTGGCAACTTTCAAGGATCTGTATA
>NC_057726.1:44459053-44538736 GCF_004010195.1 Chiloscyllium plagiosum
AGCAAGCCAATTACTGATCCAAACTGCTATATCTCCCACAATCCCATTCCTCTGCATTTTGTACAATAGCCTACTGTGGGGTACCTTATCGAACACCTTGCTGAAATCTATATACACCACATCAACCTGTTTACTCTCATCTATCTGTTTGGTCACCTTCTCAAAGAACTCAATAAGGTTTGTGAGGTACGACCTACCCTTCACAAAACTGTGCTGACTATCCCTAATCAAATTATTATTTTCTAGATGATTATAAATCCTATCTCTTATAACCTTTTCCAACACTTTACCAACAACTGAAGTAAGGCTCACTGGTCTATAATTACTAGGGCTGTTTCTACCCACCTTGAACAAGGAAACAACATTTGCTATCCTCCAATCTTCTGGTACTATTCCTGTAGACAATTATGACATAAAAATCAAAGCCAAAGGCTTGGCAATCTCCTCCCTGTCTTCCCAGAGGATCCTTGGATAAATTCTCACACCTAACTGTAAGTATATGATGGCATGGTCAATCATATTGAAGGGTGGCCTTTCTTTTGGAAGGGAGGTGCAATTACCGTATATAATTTCCTGAATTTCAATATCCCAGTGTAACCTTAACACTTTATCCATATACATTTGGATCAGTTAATCTAGTTCAGGATTTCACATCAGGCATAACTTTGTCTTCCTCATGAAGTCAAAGCCTCCATGGTCTACTTTGTGCGGCCAAAGGATGTGAATTATGTGAGGGATCAGGAGTGCCATTCCTAATATGCTATCTATTGCTGACATTCCCCACAGGTCATATCTGATGACTTATCTGAGATGGTACCAATGCCTAGAGGAATCCTCTAGGCATTGCTGAACATGAGATGACAGTGTTGAAGAAGACATCAATTATGGCCTTGTCATCAAACTCAGCAAAAACAAGAACTTTTAATGGCTGCCGCACAATTTCCAGAGGAAGAGCCAGCAGCTGAGGATTCACCTAAAAAGGTGGAGGAGAACGATCAGATCACAAATTTACCATTGTCACTGTCATGATCTATAGCTCTCCAAGAACCAGTTAATGTTGAGACTCAGGATGTTCCTGGCCATCGTCGCTTACCTGCGCCATCAACTGGAGCAGGGTTTACACTCGGAAGGAATGGGTGGCCATCCCCCACACACCTCCCCCCTCCCCACACCGCCTTCCCACCAATGGCTGACAGAGTTACATTGGCCTTGCCAGTGGCCTGTGCAGGAAGTAACAGGGGACCTGTGCGCATCCCCACACCTCTGGTCACAAATGCACCAGAATGTCTTTGATTTCATTGTCTCTACATTACGCTAGTTCATACCCTTCTGCCCCAGGATGATGAGAATTAAGCAGCTGAGGTTGTGAGGCTTCCCTTAGGTCCAGGGCATTACAGAGAGTGACCCACACTGCTTCAGAGTACCCTATCAGTAAGCTGCAGAGTTCACTGAGCCATCATAGGCAGAGAGGAAGAGGAGGGGATGAGCATCCCTTCAGTATCCTGAGAGGAGATTTCTTAACATCCTATTTATGGCTCCTCCTCATGTGTGGCTCCTGACACCATTCTGTCTCCCAAAGACCTGGAGTGTGGTTAAAGTCTTTCATGCCCCTCCCTCCACTCACCATTTCATTGCTGCTGAACGTCAGTGATGGAGAGCAGGTCTATAGATATACACTTAAAACAAACACAGAGAAAGCCAGAGAAAGCCAATAGGTCCGGCAGCATCTGTGGAGAGAGCAACGAAATTAATGTTTCGAGTCTGATGCGATTTTTCTTCCGAACTGTAAGATGTTGGGAAATAGGCTCTCTTTGATACTTCAGACAGAGGCAAATGTGGAGCAAGAGGGCAGATGACAGTGAGGCTCAGCACATAAGACAAGGGGCTTGTTAATAGTGAAGGAAGCAAAGTAGAGATGTGAAAGGGGTATTAATTTAGATGTGAAAGGGAGAGAATTGGGCCCTTTCTACTAAGTGCAAAGTAAACAAAGCACAAACACGACTTGGCTGCAAAGGATAGAGAGGGAGAGAAAGCCATAAAAATGGAGAGCAGGCATAATGCCATCAGTTTTTGAGTTTAAGGAATTCAATATTGAAACCTCGAGGCTGTACACTGCCTAAGGGGAAAATGGGGTGTTGATCCTTGAGTTTGCATTGTGTTTTGTTGAAACGTTGCAGTAGGCCCAGGATCGAAATATTAGGATGACAGCAAGGTGGATCCCACTGACTTCCCTTGACCTGCTCTCCATGGTGGTCACTAACTTGTCTCTGGTGGCAGCCAGTTGAATACATGCCAGCGCCAGTATGGTTCATGATAATGGTTCTGACAAACCTGCCGAATATTCCTAAGCCTCTAACCATTCTAACAAAGTTACTAATGGCTGAAGTTGTGGGAAGGTCTTCTGCCTGGTGCTGATAGGCACCTAGGCTTGAATGGTCCTCTGAGTGCCAGAGACCTGGGTCACTTTTTCCTTGACACCTCTTCCTACAGAGAAGTGTCAGTGATGTGCTCATCAGATTGTGCTCCTAAATCTACTCTAGAAAGGGGACCCACTGAGGTAAAAGTTCCTGAGCTGATGGAGGTTGCAAGAGAAAGTTTTGCCAGTGCATCCTGTGAGGGCTAAGTGGTTTCAAGGTAGGTGGCACCGGCCTCTTTCGCAACATTGCTTGAGGGAGACAATGGCCTAGTGGTATTATTGCTAGACTGTTAATCCAGAAACCCAGCTAATGTTCTGGGGACCCGGGTTCAAATCCTGCCATGGCAAATGGTGAAATTTGAATTCAACAAAACTCTGGAATAAAGAATCTAACAATGACCATGAATCCATTGTCAATTGTTGGGAAAACCTATCTGGTTCACTAGTGTCCTTTAGGGAAGGAAGCTGCCATCCTTATCTGGTTTGGCCTAAATGTGACTCCAGACCCTAGACCCACAGCAATGTGGTTGACCCTTAACTGGGCAATTAGGGATGGGCAATCCCATGAATGAATTGAATAAAAGTTGCTTGCTGGATCTCACTTATAGCTGCGTAAGAGAGGGAATTAATTGTGAAAGCCTGTTCAGTAGTAGAATGAATTAGCACTGGCATTAGCGGGAGAGCAGTGCAGCGTAATGGAGCAAGCTTGGTTATTTGCCCTCTTCACCTGAGAAGTCACCCTCTTCACCAACCAATCACAGCATTTTTCCTCCTGTGGGGTGAGGAGCTTAATGTTTGTCAACTCTCGGCTGGTCTTGGCCCTCCCAGGCTAGTTGTAGGACATTGTTCTCTGCAATGACAGTAAGGGAGGGATTCAATATTTTGCAAGTGAATTGGAGAGGTGTTAGTGGTGATGCAGGAGCAGGAGAGGTGTTCAGATATCCCCAGTGAGTGAATAGGAAGCTCAGAGGGCGGGAAGAATGAATATTTTGATTAAGTCTATTAACCTGAAGCATAAAAATTGTAGCAATCAATAGCAATTTGTTGGCAGTTTTGCAAAATGATTCTACTGGCTACATATATGAGAATTGAATAGATATAAATTGGAAGTCAAAGACATCGACGTTACTGCTGCCTTTGTCCTTCTTCATTAGTTCACATTGTGAGGAGCCAAGCTATTCATTTTTCAGTCAAAATTACTGGAAAGAACATCCAAATGTTCAGTGTCTCTTTGAAATATTACAATATCAGTGGACATTGTTCTGAGCACAGTTAACCCAATCACTTTTTCTATGTAGCCCAGTATACCCAGATAGTGTTTGACCTTGCTTCTGGAAATTATATCACTAAACTAAATATACGTAATTGTTTACATGAAGGGCATCATTAATAATCCAATGAACTAGATAACTGAAACAAAATTTACAGGTCTATGTATCATTCCTACCAACTGGTTGGAAAACAATACAAAAATTGGTTGAAGGTTTGCAACTTGTCATTGACTAAACAATTCTGGTTAATTAAGCAGCATTTGTTACTTTCACATAGTAACATACATTGGCATTCTGCTAACACACTTCATTCTTTAGCTATCCCAAGGGCTTCTAAGCATCTTAACAGGCGAGGTATTCCACAATGTCATCGCTGCAGTGAATGCACTATCGACTATAAAAACTAACAATGCTTTTGAATTTGTGAGTATTTAACTTTCAGAATTACAACTTCTTTAGTGCCATTTAGCTGCACCATAGTACTAGCAATTGCCTATACGGGAACAGAAAAGAGAACAGAGCCTGTAACAGAGGTCACAACATGTTTTGTTCAATCATTTATGTTTAAATGGTGCACCTATATGTTGGTTCTATTACATCTTTTAGAATGCTATGAGAAGAACTAGGAAAGCTGGGGGCTGGCTATGAGGTTATCATTTGGAGCTGTGCAGTTTTTATTTAATATTCTTTTTATTAACTCTCCATTTCGAACACAATGGGAATAAGCACTAGGATTCTTCTTTATATTCATGTTTCAAATTCCCATTCAGTTTGATAGCTACTCGGTTGGATTAGGAGAAAAGCATCAGGTTTTTCTTAATTGAATTACTTGAAATTAGTCTGGGATGACCAATAGTTTGATGAAAAGAGATGAATTTTGAGAGGAAACTAAGGACTGAATTTTTTTCATTTTATTGGTTAAGTGTCATCTTTTGAATTTCATAGAGGGTTTCTCTCCACAAGGCCTACCAAGGTTTCTCACCACATCTAACCAAACTAGCCTTATTAATTACTTATCCCTTCCTGTGGGTGCCCCTCTTATCTGATTCCAGCATCCTGAAAGTTGACCATTGCCAGGATATCCTAGAAGGGACTGGCAGCCCAGATGATGGTGCCATCATTAAATGTGCACCCAAACAAGATCTGTCAGGCCGGAGCTGACCTGCACAATTCCGAAAATTTACTGTGGACATGGCAAACAAGGGGAAATTGGCAGCCTGCTTAATGGGCAAGGATGTCCTACTGGATAGAATGTTAAAGGGCCAGGGCCTCCTCTTCTGCCAGGAATGCAGAGGAGGTCATGATAAGGGATCCTTCCATCCGAGTCCAAGATTGCCTCTCGGGTCAGTGCAAACTCAACCATCTGGAGCAATGCACTGCAACACAGATAGAAGATAAACGACCTCCTCCTCTCCACAAGGTTAATGCTCTGATACCTCATATTCACTCTATCCCTGCTACTGCACTCACCTCCCACCAAGGTTCATGTTCCATGACTCTTCCTATTCCCTGTACCATCTTTCCTCACTCACCCCAACCCCTACACCATTGACCCTACATGGCCTCTATGCTGCCTCTTTGTTTGCTCAAGGCACTTCCTCACCCGCACCAAAAGTAATAGCATTCACCTCCCTTAATATTTGTCTCTGTCTCAGTACGGAGAAAAACCACCCAAAAAAGGGACAAAAATGTCAAGGTGGCTGGAGTGCTGCATGACATTTAGCTCCTCAACCCTTATGAGGAGTGGGACCTGTGTCTGACTCCTGAGTGGCTGACTGTGTCCAAGCCTCTGGACTGATATCAGAAGCTGATCTTGACTTACTATAATGGGATCACCTGACCAAAGGGCTCCTTGCCTGAAAACTGTTCACAACCATGTCAAACCTCTCAGCTTTGTGTCTGCACTAAACTGCAGTAGAGCAATTCTGCAGTTATATCTGGCTGAGGATCAAGGCACAGTAAGGCAAAACAAGGCAATGCAAGGAAGTGAAGCTGAGAGCATCCAGGTAGGCTCAATTGGGTCAGCAAGTGAGATGCAGTCTGGTATAGTCTGAGAACTGTGTGCATGTGTCCTTGCAGTAGCTTTGGAACATTAGCCGCAGTTTTGCAGCATTGAAGCATAGAAGTACACTGTGAGTGGATCGGAGATGTTTCATGAGCGTCCTTAGAGGCTGGCATATGTCAGGCACCAATGTCTGAGAATGTGTCATGTGTGTGATCGGTGCCCGTGGATTTTGCCCTGAGATGCTACATTCTACATTTATAGGAACCTAGGACAAATAAAGACATGCCACAAGTAGGTATCAACTGACTTATTTTTATGTATTTGCATTGCACTATTAGCTAACCTTAACTCATTTATGTGCAGTCTACAATTTTCCAAGCACTGGTAAGAAACTAAATGGCACTAGTTTCCATTTTGGAAGTCAAAGTGGTTACCTTGCAGGTACAGCTCACTACCAGCTTCTCTAGGCCTTTATCTTCAGGTCCATTCACCAACATCTCATGGCACACTCCATGGACAGCAACCACCTCCACCCTTCGTCCATTGACGTCAATATTAGCAAACCACCAGTTCACTACACTGTCACCAATCTCAGACTATCTCAAACCCCTGGACATCTCTGTTACAAAATCTTCCATTGCAATGATCAGGTTGCTTTGCACACTGGGACAAACACCGACTTCATGCATCCACACACAGCCTCATTGCTCCTAGAGTGCCTTTTACCATTCACTGACTTTACACTTACTTGGATCCTCACAGTTAAAAATCACACAACACCAGGTTATACTCCAACAGGTTTAATTGGAAGCACACTAGCTCTCGGAGCAACGCTCCTTCATCAGGTGATAGTGGAGGGCTCAATCATAACACACAGAATTTATAGCAAAAATTTGCAGTGTGATGTAACTGAAATTATACATTGAAAAATTGATTGTCTATTAAGCCTTTCATCTTTTAGAATACAGTGATAGTTTCACTTCTTTCATGTGTAAATCACAAAACCCTTTTTTTAAAGCTGCATTCTCAGGTTAGCCAAAACTGGAAGTATTAGGAATCAAGGGTAAATTCTCAAAAACACAAATTGCTGGAGAAGCATCAGCAGGTGTGACAGTATCTGTAGTGAGAAAGCAGAGTTAACACTTCTTCCAACAGGTTCTGAAGAAGGATCACTGGATCTGAAACATTGCCTCCACATTTTTGCCACAGATGCTACCAGACATACTCGGTTTCTCCTAGGAGAAGATGAGTACTGCAGATGGTGGAGATCAGAGTCAATAGTGTGGTACTGGAAAGGTACAGCAGGTCAGGTAGCATCCAAGGAGCAGGACAATTGTCGTTTTGGGTATAAGCCTTTCCTGACCTGCTGTGCTTTGCCAGCACCACACTCTCGACTCATACTGAGTTTCTCCAGCAATTTCTGTTTTTCATAGAAATTATAGAATCCCTACAGTGTGGAAGCAGGCCATTCAGCCCATCAAGTCCGCACTGACTGGCCAAAGAGATCCCACCCCACCCCCCCAACCCTATCGCTGTAACCCTGCATTTACTGATGAACCCACCTAGCTTGCACATCCCTGGACACTATAGCAATTTAGTATAGTCAATCCACCTAAATGCACATCCTAGGGCCAAAGTTAAAAATCACACAACACCAGGTTATAGTCCAACAGGTTTCATTGGAAGCACACTAGCTTTCGGAGCGACACTCCTTCATCAGGTGGTAGTGGAGGGCTCAATCCTACACACAGAATTTATAGCAAAAATTTGCAGTTGATTTACACATGAAAGAAGTGAAACTATCACTGTATTCTAACAGATGAAAGGCTTAACAGACAATCAATTTTTCAATGTATAATTTCAGTTACATCACACTGCAAATTTTTGCTATAAATTCTGTGTTACGATCGAGCCCTCCACAATCACCTGATGAAGGAGCGTCGCTCCGAAAGCTAGTGTGCTTCCAATTAAACCTGTTGGACTATAACCTGGTGTTGTGTGATTTTTAACCTTGTACGCCCCAGTCCAACACCGGCATCTCCAAATCTTGGATCCTCACAGTATTTTTGGCATACCTTGCTTTTTTTGCACATTATTGCTTCATTGAGAAGTGACAGGTTCACAACAGCTCTGATTTTGTTTGTTTCTTAGCGCAGACAGAAAGCTAGGCAGCTTGTCTCAGTTATCAGCACTGAACAGTCAAGGGGATAAACATGTGACTGCATGGTACCTTGTTAGGTCAATGTCACACCTACACCCTATGCCAACAGCTCATGCTCAAACAAACTACATGTACCTCAACAAAATGGTCATGTCTGAAAATCCAACAATAGAGTCTTTAGCAGAGTGAAGAGGCTATGGCCACACAGTCAACTGCATCATCTGAACCCAGTCTAGGGGGTTAACAATAGTCTTCTGAGCACTTCATGTGATCAGAGTCTAGCGATCGATGTCCTTCCTGTTTGGGGATTGGGCCACACTCAGTTTTGCTGATTAAGTGTAATCAATCCAGGGAGCACAAACAATTGAGTTAGGGAGCTTAAGAGACATCAGTCAGAGAGCTGGGCTGTGTTCAGTCAGGGCTGTCCCTCAGGTCAGTCTGAAGTCACAACCATGGTCAGTACTGTGGGATTGGGCGGTAACGTCATGGAGGTGTTATCAGGGTCCAGTCCGTGCTATGTTGGGGACAATGGAAAATTCAAGTCTGGGCACTGCAGCCTTATGTTGAAAAGCAGTGGAAGTAATAATTGTACAAGGCAGCAACTCCAAATATAAGGATGAGATTTGATACCGCATTGGAAGGCACAGGGTAGTTCAGGAAGTGGAGTTTTTACTAATTCCCACCAATGGGCTTCAATGGGCAAACAGTGGTCAGCAATTGTGGGTGTGCCAATATCTTAAGTTTCATTTTTTTAATCTGAAGAGGCAGGGTGGAAATACTTGCGTGATGAGGCCAAATTTGGAAGGGAGTTGAGCATTGATGATCACCCACACTTAAAAGAGTGTGTGCTTGCTTTAGAGGGATCATTGGAATGACACTTTACCTTCAGAGAAGTGTGTACTCATGAATGGTCATCTAAATGGGGAACATGAGAGAAAGCATGAGCCTAGCATTGACATTGTCTTTATTTTCCATGATCTTTCATTGAAGCTTTAAGTCTTGGCTGCAATCATGAACATAGGGTTGAAGGATTCCCGAATATCTACTGCTGTCCAGGATGCTTCTCAGACATCAGGTACTTGCCATGAATGAAAGAAGTCACTGACCACCTTCTTGCATTGCTGGCCATTAGTCTGGACTAGAAACAGCACTAATCCACATTGCAACCTCAGATCAGACTGTCAGGATCATGGTCTCTTCAACCTGTCTTATGGTAAGAGATTAGCCATTTTCTGGACCACCCCATCCATCAAGACCTCCAGTCCCTATCTGAGATTTATGATGCCATTTTACTCCTCTCTGATATCTTCAGAGTGCTTGTCCATCAACAAGCATGGGTAGCTTTGGAACGCCAGTGCAGGGACAGCAGGCTTTTAAAGACTGTACAGGTGCCAAGGAGTGCTGATCTTTCAGTGATATCCATTGAGTTTCCAGTTTTTACTGGAATGATAGGTGGAGAATTGGGTTAGAATTGGGCGAGAATAGCACCATTGGGACTGGGTGGGTTGTTAATGAAACGTTTGGAAAATGAACTAAGGAAACTTACTGGGCCTTAAGGAAAGCAATATTTGGCAAGACTCATCCGAACTGATACTTTGCCACAAAATGGGGATGTTCAATGTAAATATTGGAGGTGACCACAATAAGTTGTTATTGTCTGTTTGAGTGTGATAGATCCCAGAGATGGAATCTCAGAGCCATTCCACAATGTGTTTGGCAATGCTTGATTGAAGTATTGTTTGCCACTTCTGTGAGCACAGTTCAATGTGCAAAGTGGGAGGATACTACCCGAACCTTTGACCAGTTTTGCAGATGGGTTGTGTTGATCCTACATCAGTTGGCATACAAGCTGAACAGTGGTAAAGGCTTCTGTTGTTAACACTCTGATCACTGTAAACTAATACATCTCTTTGATGTTCACCACTCTCAATCTCAGTCCACTTTGTGTGACAATAGATTGGTCAGCTTCATCATCTGACCACACAACTTGGCTGGACATCTAGATGCTGGTCGTTATGTATTCTTGGTTGTTCAGAGTGTTATACATGTCTATCCTCTGGTTGTGGCCTCTTGTATCATCCAATCACTTGTTTTGGCCTTTGATCTTTGCATTGATGTTTCCAATGTCCTCTGTCCCATTGTTTAAAGCTGGCCTTTCCTAAGTACATGTATGGGGCCACACCATCTACATTTCTTATTAGGCTTGCCTGTATTGACTGTACCAGTAGTGGACAAGCCTATAGACTCTGTCAAACCATTATGGCTGTACTTCTATGATGTAAACTTTGAGTTGGTCTTTTTGGTATGTTTCCACTGGAGTAATTGTTATCGTGAGCTCAATTATTCAGCCATGAAGCCATAATCATATGCCTTGTCTCTGCATTTAGTTAGCATTGATCAATGGTCTCTGGCAGTTGCTGTCTTAAAGGCATGAATTCCAAACAGCATATTCTGAAACTGATCTACACTTTTAATAGATCAAATTCCAACAATGTCTGGATTCTTTAAGGTTGTCAGACAGACCTGACATGTTCAATTGGTCTTCATTACCTGTAGCAACTTTAATGTTTATTGTATGTTTACCTGGTGTATAAATATTGAAATGAAGAAATACAACTCAATGTGTACTTGGAACAAGTAGATTCAAATGGAAGATCCATTACCTTTTATTTGAATGCAGGACATCTTGTGGTCATCTTTTAGCTTTTTGAAGGATTTTATTTTCCCATAAAGCTGCATGATACATTTTGATAATTGTTTCACTTTCAAGCCAGCTCTTTGCTTTTTCTTGTATGTGAAAGGCTGAGCCTTTTATATTTTCCAATTAAATCTGCAAACACTGTGTTGCTGCATGGTCATCATGTCGAGTCCTTCTTTGTCTTAAGTGGCAATCATATTCAAAGATTGATGAAAGAACAATATGGCTTTTGTATTTGAAGTTATGAGTATGTACACAAAACGTTGACTGGGAGACTGATAGATATATTTTGGTCTCACTGTCTGTTGTCCATGGGACTAATCTATCACATCTGATTTCATATCTATAATGATTGACAGCAACTTAAGATGCACCCTCTTGAAGATGCATGTCATCATGTCACAACATGAAGCTGTCTGATTCAGCTTGAGATAACGGTCAGGGAGAGAGATATCATCAGAAATAGAGGAACCGATTTGGATGCAAGGGAAAAAGGCAACTGTTTTTGGTCCAGCTAGAGGAAGTCCCATTTAAGGCTGGATGGCAAGCAGGGAAGTTATGTACACCTGGGTAAGTGGACAACAGTGAAGCAGCATTATTACTGGATCTGTAAATCAGGATGGATGTAAAGTGGTCTGCGGATCCACTACCATTGGGTTTACACCACAAAGACGTTGAACTATGTTAAAGTTGCTCTCTCAATAAGACTTAATGTGGCAGTAGCAGTAATGTTGTTAAATGACCTTGACAAGGATGACATGAGGAGTATTAATTTTCATCTGAAGTTACAAAGGAACAGAGAAAGCAGATAGCTTCAGTTCTCACTCCCACTCAGTGCTATATCCCTGTGTAAAACACGTGGATTTATTGGTTCAAGTGAAGCTGGTGACTTGGCTATGGTGGCCCCCATGATCCGACAAGGACAATCCAAAGAGATTCTACAAGTATATCAAGAGCAAAACAGCAACTAGAGAAAGAATAAGGCTCCTTAAAGATTGAAGAGATCATTTTTGTGTTGAACCTCAGGTGATGGGAGAGATACTAAATGAATATTTCATGTCAGTTTTTTACTGTGGAGAAAGATATGGAGGCTAGAGGACTCGGGGAAATGAATATTGATGTTTTGAAAACAGTTCACATTACAGAGGAGGAAGTGCTGGAGGTCTTAGAAAACATAGTTAAAAATCACACAACACCAGGTTATAGTCCAACAAGTTTAATTGGAAGCACACTAGCTTTCGGATAAATATGGATAAATCTCTGGGACCTGATCAAATGTATCTAGGATGCTGTGGGATGTTAGGGAAGAAATTGCGAAATCCCTAGCAGAAATATTTGTATCCTCTGTCACCATGGTAAGGTGCCGGAAAACTGGAGAGTGGTTAATATTGTAGCTTTATTTCAAATAGGCTGTAAGGAGATGCCTGGGAATTGTAGACCAGTGAGCCTGACATCAGTGATGGGTAAGTTGTTGCAGGTGATTGTGAAATATTAGATTTACATGCATTTGGAGAGGCAAGGACAAATTAGGGACGGTCAGCATGGCTTTGTGCATGGGAAATCATGTCTCACAAACTTAACTGAACTTTTTGAGGAAGTAAACAAAAATATTGATAAGGGCAGAGTGGTAGATGTTGTTTATGTGGACTTCAGTAAAGCATTTATCAAGGTTCTGCATGGTAGACTAATTAGTAAAATTAGATAATTTGGGATTCAAGGTGAGCTTGCCAATTGGATATAAAATTGGCTTGACGGTAGGAGACAGAGTTTGATGGAGGTTGATTTTCAAACTGGAGGCCTGTGACAGCAGCATTCCACAGAAATCGGTACGTGATCCACTTTTGTCATTTATATAAATTATTTAGATGAGAACATAGATGGCATGGTTAGTAAGTTTGTGGATGATGCCAAAATTGATAGTTTTGTGGTCAATGATGGAGGTGATCCAAGATTATAAAGAGTTCTTGATCAATTGGGTGAATGGCTGAGGAGTGATGGATGAAGTTTAATTTGGATAAATGCGAGGTATTGCATTTTGGTAAAACAAACAAGAGCAGGACTTATGCAAATAATGGCAGGGCCCTGGGTAGTGTTGCAGAACAGAGAGGCCTGGGGGTTCAGGATAGTTAAGAAGGGGTTAAGCACGTTTGCCTTCATTACCCAGACCTTTGAGTATAGGAGTTAGGATGGCATGTTGAGGTTGTACAGAACTTTGGTGAGGCCTCTTCTGGAGGCAGTTCTGTGTGCAGTTCCAGTCACCCCACTGTAAGAAGGATATTATTAAATTGGAGAGTGTTCAGAAGAGATTTACCAGGATTGTTGGAAATGGAGGGTTTGAGTAAAAATAGGCTGATAGGCTGGGACTTCACCTGGAGCATAGAAAATTGAGAGGTGATCTCATAGAGATTTGTAAAATCATGAGGGGCATAGATAAGGTGATTAGCCAAGGTCTTTTCTCTCAGGTGAGGGAGTTCAAAGCTGGGGTGCACATTTTTAAGGTGAGAGGAGAAAGATTTAAAAAGGACATGAGTGGCAACATCTTTTACTCAGTGAGTGGTTCGTGTGTGGAATGAACTGCTAGTGAAAGTGGTGGATGGAGGTACAGTTACAATAAGGTACATGTATAGGAAAGGTTTAGAGGGATATGGGCCAATTGCAGGCAAGTGGGACTACTTTAGTTTGGGAGCATGTTTGATGTGGAGTACTTGGACAGAAGGGTCTGTTTCTATGCAGTATGATTTTACGACTCTATAATCTTCTTTGGAAACATATCTCAGTCTCTGTCACAGCCTGAGGGCAGAAAAGGAAAGACACAAATAATTTAGAAGGGAATTTGGAAAATGCAATCAAATTGAAACAACTCATGGCAATGAATTCACTTCCTGAAGAAGGGCCTATGCCCGAAACGTCGAATCTCCTGTTCCCTGGATGCTGCCTGACCTGCTGTGCTGTTCCAGCAATAAAGTTTCAACTTTGATCTCCAGCATCTGCAGACCTCACTTTCTCCCCAATGAATTCACTTAGTAAAACCATCACCACTCAACTTTCCATGCAGCTACAGTGTTACCTTTTATAATGGAACATAAAATGGCAGATTGACTAAAGGTCTTTGTTCTAAATTGTGTTTGGTTTATGAATATTTTTCTTAATATTTATTCTCTTCGGTTTTATTGTCGGTTTTCCAGACAATCAGTATATAATCCTTGTCTTCTTTTGAAATCTGGACCCAATTTAATTGTGAAACCACCACTGCTGGGGAACCATTCTATTCAACACATAAGCTGAAAGAAAATCCTTCAATAATCATACAAACCACAACCCGGGAAAATACTCAAATGTTTCCATTTATAACACTGACTGATGCTTTTAGGTTTTATATATGTAGGGCCCAGAAACACCATCTGATTATAAAACCACGAGTGTGAAATGCAATTGCACTTTTGAATTTCAATATTCCCATGAGGCTTTCATCAATATTGATAAATAGTGTCAACCCCTGTGAGGAGGAGGGGACAGGGTGAGTTTTAACAGAGCTTGAAGGTGGGGGAGTAAGAAAAGACAGGGAAAAGTGTGTTGCGGCATCTTCCCAACATTTTCCTGCTTTGTCTTACTTTTGTTTGAGGCAGTTTCTGTGCAGTAATGGTCATCTCCTAGCAGCAATAGAAGACAATGAAGCTGATGAAATGCATAATTCGAAGCAATTTTCTAAGGATAATGTAATGTTGATAATGTCAGATGGACCACCATAGTCTGTCAGAACCTCAGTGTAGATGGCTGCACATAGAGGGAGGGTGAGCAGTATTGAAATTTGATGCAATCTGACCACTTCCTAGTGCACGGGACAAAATTGCGGGCAGTCATAGGCAAGGAGCCCGCCAATGCAAGAGCAGCTCCTGGAGAATGCTCACTTGGACAGTGCCTGGGATGTAGTGATGGCAGTCAACTCCTTTAGCTTTTTCTCACTGTCATTTCTCTGTTCCCCGTTGAGCTTTCACCTCATCATCAACCTCCTCTGGGGGTGTGTAATAACATTTTTGAACAGATTAATTTGAAAATTTCTACAAACACCCTTGTTGCTTTGAAGGCTAGCGAGAAGCTCAATGATTTTCCCTTCTCATTGACCTTCCCACCAACATTAATTGGGCAACAAACCCAGAAAATTGATCTGGAAGATGAAAATGGGGTACCTTAATTTCTTTTAATAGAATCCCAACAGAGCCCTTACAGTGTGGAAACTCCAACAAGTCCACACCAACCCTCCGAAGAGTATCCCACCCAGACCCATTCCCCTACAATATTACTTTTACATTTTCCCTGACTAATGCACATAATTTACACATCCCTGAACACAATGGGCAACCAACATTAATTGGGCAACAAACCCAGAAAATTGATCTGGAAGATGAAAATGGGGTACCTTAATTTCTTTTAATAGAATCCCAACAGAGCCCCTACAGTGTGGAAACTCCAACAAGTCCACACCAACCCTCCAAAGAGTATCCCACCCAGACCCATTCCCCTACAATATTACTTTTACATTTTCCCTGACTAATGCACCTAATTTACACATCCCTGAACACAATGGGCAATTTAGAATGGCCAATTCGCCTAACCTATGCATCTTTTGGACTGTGGGAGGAAACCGAAGCAACCAGAGGAAACTCATGCAGACACGGGCAGAATGTGCAACGTCCACACAGACAGTTGCCCAAGGATGAAATTGAACCTGGGTCCCTGGCATTGTGAGGCAGCAGTGCTAACCACTGAGCCACCATACCGCCCACAAAATAAAATTAACAAATATATGTATTGATTATAAGTTATCTAGGACAATTATTTCCCTGACACTATTTTTCCAAAAATTTTATGAAACAAACAAGAAATTGCAGATACCTATAAGATAGTGTTCCAGCACAGGGTGAACCTTCCTGCTTAATTTAAACCAGCAACACAGAAAAGACTTATCCCGTTCAGTAATCTGTGAAAATCTAAGAGGCCAAGAAATAGTTAAATTAAAAGTAACAACTTTATTTCTTAAAGTATAAAGAGAATAATTAATGAACAACTATTTACAACTCCTTCCTCTAACCTATCTTTTACAAGGGAAACTTTTACAAGTTTCTTCCTTGCCCCATGAAACCCAACATTACAATTTAATGACCTCTCCTGTGGCCCTGTGTGCTTCCCCTTTTAATGCTGTGGTGCTGGTCAGTGTCAATAACAACCCTTTCAGGAGCCTTCTAGTTCTGTGCCGCTTACTGCCATGTACCTTGACCTTCTACCCTTGTGTCCACCTCTACACATGCTTCAGCTCTCCTGCTTCCCACAGCCTGGAGTTTCCTCAATACTTATCACCACAGAGCCCTCTTTTCCTTCCAGCACCCCCTTTCCTCCTTTTTATCAGTCTCCAGTCCCATGACAGGCTTTGACCAGCCAGAAGAAGGGACTGACAAGACCCATGACTGCTCTCTGAGCAGTACCCGATTGGTGGGATGCGATTATGCTGGCAATGACTCTACAGGACTGACTGTAGCCCACTTCCAGGAGTGTAGTCAGACATATCCCCTGATTGTGACCACCCTGAGTGAAGGACTAACCGAAGCCAAGACTTTGGACTGTGCATGGGCTCTACCCTTGACTGTCTTCACTTGGAATGCCTGACTGAAAGCAACTCCCCCTGCCAGACCTGACAGAGCCTATCCCCCACATACTTTGAGACATGGTCATTTTGTTGAAAAATCAAAGCAGTGAGTTTGCCATATAGGCAGTTGGCACATGTTGTAAGTGTGAGATTGGCATCTCACACAGCAAGATGGCCACCCTTTGGACTGATCAGTACTGACAGCTATGACAAAGCAACCTGGCTCTGTGTGTGAACTGAACAATAGGTTAATACAGCAGCTCTGTGAGCATTTAGGGTCTGACTGGAGCAGCGTTGCATGATAAAGAATGATATGCCAGGCAAGGTAAAGCAGGGATGTTGTGAGCATGCAGGGACATACTAAATGAGTGAGCACTAAGGCAGCAAGTGAGAAGCCTTGAGATGCAGCCTAGTTCAGGCTCTAATCTGGGTGTCTGTCCCTGCATATAAAGTACTCCTGCAGCAGCATTTCAATTCTAGTTACTGATGGGCCCCAAAGTCCAGATTTCTCACGAAAGTCTATATCATTCTGGCTGCTATAACATTCTGTTCATTACTTTCACAGAATGGAAATTGTGGAACATGTAGACTTGGAGATGCATGGTGTGATTATTAAAGACAGTAAATCATCTCAAACATGAGGCAGGCCCACATTTGCCACTTGCATTTACCATGTACATTCATTGTAAAACTTACTTATAAAACGTGTGCCTCAGAACACTGGTAAGGTTATGATAGCACAACTGCCTGCAAGTAAAACCTGAAGAAATCCAAAATAAATCTGAACACAAAAGTGGAAGATCAAACCATATTGGTATGAAAAGTGAATTGCTATAACTTTACAATTGAATAATGCATTATACAAAATCTAAAAATTAATTTCATTTACAACGATTTTTCTGCTGTTACCAAATGACAGAACAGAAATGACAATCAAATTCTTGTAAAATTAGCATGTTGCATATTTTGATAAAAACAACACAACTGAAATTCTGATTCATTATTTAATCTACACTGTGTATCAAAAAATAAGCTATCTGTAGGTGTTTTTACATTTGTTTTTTTTTTCAAGTGGACAGTTAGTGTGCTTGATTTATACAATAAGGATCGCTATCAAAAATAAGACAAGATATACATCTGCACATCAAAAACACACACTTGTTCTGTTTTGATAATGGATATTGAACAGGTAGACATCGAGTAGAATTGGTGATGAACTTGGTTGCTGACAGAAAACAAATACAGTTATGGTAAACGACAATTAATTATTTTGACACTGAAAAGGTGGTATCTAACTGCAGTTTGTCTAACAGGAAAATGAATTAGAAACTGACTAGCAAACCTCACAGAAATAAATCAACCACAAAGTGGAATCTGTCCATCTCACAGGGAAAAGATTACAATAAATCACATTATCGAATTTTAAACTGTAAGATCTTTATATCAGAAAGTATCTTTTAATATAATATAAGTAGAGAGTAGTAATATTCATAGAGAACAAGAAAAAAATCTTTCTAAATGACTGAGAGAAATGCCCTAACTTGAGTAACAAAGTAACATACCTCGGTTTCATTTTACAAGAATAAACTTGATATTCTGATAGCCTTCAGTAATCTGCTCACATAATCAATTTAAAGACAGGCATTAATGAAATTTGTTTAGCTTCGATTTGTATCATTGAACATTCAGGTCTGCTCTAATATTCATTATTACTCATCTGAGTTACCTGAGTCTCTTTCCAGGCATAACTTTTGACACTTTGAAAATCCCCTCAGCAGCTACACAACACCTGAGTGAAAGCTTTATTACAAAAGGCATTGTATCACAGTTTTGAACAAAGTATTACAGCATATTGTTAATGTACAGTCAGCTTCTGTAAGAGCAGAAGGAACCTTTTGCAGTTTTGATTACCCTGAAATATCATCAAGATCTAATGTTTTTAAACATTGGATAATGAATTTATCACAATTAACCAAGCTTCACTAGAACTCCAGCAACAATTCATTCCGGTGATCCTTTTGTTTATTTAAATAGAGTAAAAATTGGTTGTTTTGAAAGTTAAACTTATACATTTTCTTTTGTTTCTTTTTGAATATGGATTGTAGAAATATGACGTTTACACTCTTATGAGTCAACGTTAACAAGCTTTATTAAACCTATTATTTTAATAAAAACAGGAAGTAGCGGAGAAGCTCAGCGGGTCTGATAACATTTGTAGAGAGAGAAAACTGATGCAACATTTTGAGTCCGGTATGACATCTTCAGAACTTAACTCGGTGTCTCCCTCCTGAAATGCTGCCAGATCTGCTGAGTTTCACCAACTGAATTTATATTTTAGATTTCCAGCATCCACACGATTATGCTTTCCTGTACTATTTACAAGGTATAGGAAGAGAGGACATCTCTGATGCCTTGCAAGTTACAGCTTCAGTTCCATGTGAGCTGATGTCACTGTGACATAACTTCTTTTGCACTGGCTATTTGCAGAGTAGAGATATAATTAACCCTTTGTTCTGTATCTTCCTGTAAGTCTTTATCCACAATGACTATATGCAGTATTTACTCAACCTCACTGATCCCCTGCTTGCCAAAGTCTCTGTCGTTTACAGAAAACGTCGGCAAGATCCTTTCACTTATCTCTCTGAATATTCATTTGATGCATGTCAAACTGCTTCTCTGAGGGTCCTTAGCCTTTGTCTATTGTCAGTGGCTGTGTTACCCCTTTCAGAATTGTTACCCTTTCACATTCCATTATGCTGTTTCCAATCCTCACATTTGAGTTTCCAGCTTCCCTCCCACAGCAGACTCCCTGATAACCTAATCTTGATTTTTAGCTGACCCCACCATGTCCCACCCCCTTCACTGACTGGGATGGACAGCCCCAACTGAGAGTGACCTTGATTGACTTGTGTACAGATCCCTGACTAACTTACTATGACTCCCAAGACTGTTTGCACTGAACTCATAAGGCTGTCTTTGGGCCACTCCCTGCGCTGTAGAAGTACGAATATCCTGATCCTGAGCACCTCAGGTGACCCATAACCTCCAGGATTGTTACAGAAATAGTTACAATCTTTCATGAGCATGGATTAAAAACTCAAAAAGTGGAAATCAAGTTTAAACCTAGTTGGACTCTACAGTTTGCAAATTGCAGAGCTGGAACAGACAGTAGTCATACAGTCAGGCCTTGAAGCATAAGGGCCTGTAATTGCCTGGTCAGGTGCAAACAGCCATATTGTTTCAGAACCGGTGAACCAGTTTTGTTAGAACAATGTTACACAGGCTTGGTGCCACCCAACTCAATCGGAGGCGAGAGGCATAGCATGACAACAGCAGCACTTGCCAGTTGAAGGTTCAAAACCAGGTTCCACAAGCTCCAGATATGGAAGATGGTCACCTCATTATATCGTCCTGCCTCTGCCTAATGCTAGTGTTGGGCACAGGCCAGAGAAGGTTCAGAAGAGTGCGATGATGGGGATAAAAGTGGCAACCTAGAGCCCCAGCTCTGTCCACTTTTGCATCTTTTTTCAATGACCCACCTAGAGACCACCTACAACATGGCAACCAAACTGCACAGCGTCTTCAGTTCCTTCTACCTCTTTGCGAGCATCGGCAGACTGACCAAACCCAGAAAAGCACCTTGGCACTTGAAGGCCAATCTGAACCTGTGACTCGCTGTGCCAAGTATGACTTGTGTTTCTTGCTGTATTCACTCAACTCCAAAATGCCAACTGGAAATGGAAAGTGTCTGTGACCCACCCGGAATGGGTGGAGTCAGTGTTTCTTCTAACATACAGGCACCACTTGTGAATAACGAGAGGCCCTTCAAGTGGCAATTGCATTAATCAGGCACCTTCACAGCATCGTGCATATGTGATACAGGGAGTGCACACTTTACGGGGAACAAATTCCTCTCACTTTTGAATTTTAAGCATTCACGTTGCACTATCCCTTTCTTGGGTGTTGGGAGGCTAAGAGGAGAGGCTCTCAGTCTTCATACAATTCTTACAAGATCCTACTGTCTCTTCATGACAGGGTTGTTTACCATTCATCAGAATAAGGTCCAAGGTCAATTGTCCATGTAAAGTCATCTTTTGGCCCTCCTTGTCAGAGTGCTCTAAGTTCCACTGTATAGAGTGTTGCTTCTGTTCATTACCAGTGACACAGATGGATCCAGTCACAACAAGGACAATGTCACTACAATAAAGACACAGAGAAATGGAGGAGGCACAGAAGTGCCAACAAACCCAGTATCAGCAGTAACCTCCAATGGATGCTGAACAGTCTCTCCACATAGCGATTGCAGGAGCCCGACAGACTATCGTCCTCCAGTGAACATGGCACAGTGTCTCCGCAGGCAAACAATGTCCCAGGACTCTGCCGCAGAGCCATGCCAGTTGTTGGAGTGGGACTTGTACTATTAAGGAGTGGGTGGCCATCCTATCCCAGTGATCATCAAGATGACAGCTGAAATGAACATTTGTACAACTTGCTGATTCCAAGCATCCACTGGAGATCTGTGTGGGATCTCTCAATCCTCAACCCAAAATTATATCAAGACTGGTACAATTTGTACCAGATCTCACTGCCCCGTCTCATTTCCCCATGATGAGATCAGTATTGTAAGCCAGACAATAGGCTTTGCAAAGATAGCTGACTTCCAGCAGGTGAGGAGTGCTATAGGCTATACATATCACCTTGTGAGTATCATATCACAACACAGATAACAACAGAAAAGAGTTCCATTCTATCAACATACCAGACATCTTTGATGATCAGTACCACATCTTAGGAGACTATACCAGGTACCCTGGGAGCTACCATGATGCCCATATTCTAGAACCTCATGTTCCTGCTGTGTTTGAAGGTCACTTCAGGACAAGTAATACCCTCTGTAACCATGGCTGATGATTCCATTACTCTAACACTGAGACCAAGCGTAGATCCATGCAGCCCTTTCTTTGAGCAGGACCAGGGTGGAGCAGATGATAGTCCTCCTGACAATGGGGATCCAATGCTTGGATCAGCCTGGGAGGTCCTTACAATCCAGTTCAGACACAATGTGCTGCATCACTTTAGCAGATAAAGAGGGAGGTGATGGACGTTCATATGTTGTAAGAGCAGCAACTGTCCTCTGAGGATGAAGATGAGGACACTGAGCAGGAGGAACATTACCGTGTGCATGACGGAAAGCAGCAGCATCAGATGATTACAAGCCAGAGAGGACTTTATTGACTCCCAGTTTAAGTAAGAGAGAGTTAAGTGCACGAATCACTCATTGACTGTACAAATTGGTGGTGTTTGAAAGGCAAGTAGTTTGTTTCTGTTTGAAGAGTCAAAGACTGCTTCTGTTTGCTTGCTTTCTGTTAACTTTTGCTATTACTAAATAATAGTGAATAACTTAAAGGTTTGAAGCAAAAACAAAAATTGCCAGCAAAGCTCAGCAGGTCTGGCAGCATCTTTGGAGCGAAATCAGAGTTAACATTTCGGGTCCAGCAACCCTTCCTCCAAACTGACGCTCGCTTGGAGAAAGTTATGTTTTTATCCAGAAGATAGAATTGGGGGAGGGGATAAGGAGGAAATGATAGGTTGAGATAGAGTCCAAAGAGAGGGAAGAACAGTCAGGGAAAGGTGTGGATAATTGAGTGGAGCTGTACTCCAGCAACTCCAGACTGCCAATGTTCGACCAGGTGCACGCCCAGCGATCAAAGATGGCACCAACACCTCGAATCCTGGGATATTTGGCAGTGTTAAGAACCTCCACCTATGATGTGTGGGAGAATTCAACTAACATCGAATGAACAGAGCACTACTGGAACATTCGGTTGGAAAACAGGATAAGCCTCGCAATGCGAAACCCTCCATGAAACTCAACAACACTGACACTTAGATGAATTCCAATAAGATTCAACCTATTGTGTATAATCTGAGTATGATTTATTTTTTATGATGCATGAGGAAAGCTGATTTTCTCTGGGTGCAAAGGAGAGACGGGGAGTCATCAACTCGAAAGAATCACACAGAGATTGAACACAGAAAGTAAAATATATTCCTTTATAGAAAAAGATATTAAAGCCTGGTATTCTTTGCCTCAGAATGGATGAGGCAGAATAACTGCTTTCAGGGACAACTGGGTAAATATTTGAAGCATGGAGAAAGATGTCAAAAGAGCAGAACAGCAGGATTAGTTTTTGGATTACTTCAACAAAAGATCATCAAAAACACAATAGGCTGAATGACCTCTTTCAGTGCTGAAGCATTTTATTCCTCTGTGATTGCTAAAGTAAACAATTTTCTTTGACACTGAGTGCCTACATATCTCACCGATGTACTGACAGTCCTCCACCATGCATTGAGACACTGTGCGCAACTTTGTAGAGACATGAGATGGGAGGAAGGGGTGGGGATGGTTAGGGGTTGATTTGTCTGCCTGCAGGAGAGTTAGGCAAGTGACTGTGCTCTCTCTTCCCAGGAAAGCCTGAGGAACCACAAACCAATCAGGCAATGACAAGGTCATCAGGGGGCCTTCCCTTGGAATAAAGAGCAGTGCTATTGGACAGGATGTACCTGTTGCAGGGAAAAAACACAGCCATCAGAATCTCAGGATCTCGGAATGACACAAGCGTTAGGTAAGTAATGCTCAGGGGCTGGGGAGTTCATAGGTTGGGCAAGACATAGAAAAGGTGAGGGGCAATGGTTCGGAATCATGGGCAAGGATGACTCTCACCTTTGCAATATTAAGTTCCCTAATCAGGCACTCAATACGTGTATACCCTCAATTAATTGGCCACTTAATGCTGTCATTCGGCAATAGGTGAGACACTCTCTTCTCATGGGTTTTCCTGACCAGTACTTAATTCCGGTGGAGGAAGGAAGATGACAGGGTTCAGGTACACTGTCCTTCCAGTGAATGAAATATCTATCCCTCCTCAAAGCTCGTCACCAGTGACAGCAACATTCAACCCACTATTCCAGAACGCCTCAACTTGTGTCAAAGCCATGGAAAGGGGTGGAGGAATAGATTAGGAGCTCAAGCTCAGAGAGGGATATGGGAATGACTATAAAGGCACTCGTTGTCCTTAAGGATTCTGCAAGGGTCCCATTGGAATACTCAAGGCCTACTGTACTATCCAAAGTTTCTTAGCAACTTCCTATCATTCTTTACAAGGCAAACAAAACCAAGGACATCCAAGGAAACTATATTGATTTTCAACACATCAATGCATTTAATTCAAAATTCTTGGCATGCTTTTGTGCCCACCTTCATCTGAAATCTACTGTGTTATCTGTAAGCGCATAACCTCTGCACTTACAGCTCCAGACTCCTCTTTATTTTCTCCTCCATTTTCAATTGCAGATCCTTCAGCAACTCTTGCCTCACAATTCGGATTGTTTGTTCTAAATCTTTTTGTCTTGCTACTGTTCTTTGCTCCTATAAAATTCTCCTCACAATCTAAACCTTTGACTGTGCTTCCGTTCTCCCCCTAATGCACATACAACCATTTGGCTTGAGAGTTGAGCCCATTTAGAGCAATTTAGATATTCTAAGTTGAAGTTACAAAGAAATGTTAGTTGCAGCTTTATCTTAATATGGAATGGCCATTCTACCTCCAAGCTTCAGAACAAAATAAAAATTGATTCTTTGGCTGCAATCAAGCGTTCATGAGCAGTTTCATTAATGCAGAAATACAGTTACTACACGTATTCGAGGAAAAAGAAAGGCTACTGGTGTCAAGTTGTGCCTTAAATATTTAACCAACAGAGAATATCATAAACCATACTTATACATTTAGCAAATTTGTTAAATAGCTAAAATTTTTATTCCAGAATCAGTGATACACAAAAAGCTGACAAATCTCTTGTACCAAGATAAATCAACACAGGAGTATCCCCATATTTTCTCATCATTGTGCTGTTTACATTGTTCTAAGTAAATTAAAATTACCTTGTTTTGCACTACGCAATACATCATTTATTTATGAACACGTAATGGTCAGACAAAATATGTTCAACAGTTGAAGCTTATTTGTAAAAGAGAAACAAGACTCCAATTTGGAGGGTGTGATAAATCTTAGTTCAATTTCCTGTTTACCTATATAGTCATTGATGCTAAAATTCCCACAAACATGAAATTCTGTTATTGTTTCTTATTCACAAAACAGCAAATACATTATTTTTTTAAAATTTACTCCAGCCTTATTTTGTGAATAAAATCATGTTAATGTAACAAAGTCTTTATTATTTATAGCTTGTTGTTTCATTATAACAACTGTATTATTTAGTATAATAGTTACGATCCAGATTTAATTTTTCACTTGGGGCCCAGAAATATTTTTGTCTTGGTAATTATGTAATTAAATTAAACCTTGATATGAAGACTCATAATAGTGAATCCCTTTTATCGAGGCATACACGCAGGTAATACTTAAAATAGTACACAACTGCCCTGATTAGCAGTTTCACTCATTTGCAAGGCTGCAGGATCATTGCACAAGAACAAATTGAGAGTTTATTCCAGGTTAAGATTCATTCATTAGCAGCCTTTCCTAAGGACACTGGCAGAAACCCGCAAGGTCTGAGCAGCAGGGACAGGGTAATACAATTTGCAATCACTGCTGCCAGCTAGTGTTGCCATGATATGAAGATTAAAATGATCACAACTACACATTATCACTGTTATTGGGTTATCCATCATCATCATATTTATTACACAGCACCAGGGTGCACTGAGCTGGCACAGAGACCTTACACCAACTTCTGTTTGTTGTAAACGTTCTGGCATTTCTTCAAAGAGCATCAACACCTTTAATGACAGAAGCTGTCAGTCTTGGTGGGGTTTTTTTGGCTCTGAGTTATTAGCTCCTTTCACTGAAACAGAATCCTCCCTTCCCAACACTCCTGTATAAATAAATTGCAAAACACGCAACTTCTCACCCTTATTGAATGATATGAATGGGAGTTTTCATTAAAGCCGCATAAATTACAAACTGTTACATTCCGTGGGAAGCCAAAATGCTTCAGTTTGGTAGAAAAATAAATCATGAGTCAAAATTTCTGAGTTTTGAAAAGATGGTGACTTCAGCTCACCGTTGGCTCTAAAAAGCTTTATGTAATTCAGCAGCAAACAGCATCTCAGGGCATGATCCATGGGTACCCTGGCTGTGCCTTGCCAAAGACCATCAGGTTAGCACAGACAAACAGGCAGTTTGCTTCAATTATCCAGGAGAGGGTGTCCTCATGAATGTCACACTGAGAATTCAATCTAATACCTACAGCACATACCAGTTACTTGTGTAGCAAACATACTGCATTTTTATTCAACTAAATGTCCATACCAGAAAATGGGGTGGAGGCTTGACCTCAATCCCCAGTCAGGTGGGGACCATTGTTTGTCAGGGGATCCCAGTACTGTCAGGCACAAGTACAATCTGCATACAGTCCAGGGACTTGGACACAGCCAGTTATCAGCTTAGTCAGCTCAAGGTTCTCTGTCCAACTACAGTCCAGCAAGTGATCAGCAGTCAGTCCTTTAGGGTCAGCACTAGCAGTCAGGGGAATCACAGATTGTCAGTCAGAAATTGCAAAGACTCTGGTCAGACCTGCCGAAGGGTTTCTGGGCAAAGTCAGCCAGAGGACTGTGGCAATTACCTCCTAAGTGTCTGTCTCATTGAGGAGAGTGAGGGGGCCTAAGCAGAGCACGTGATGAGGTAGGGACAAGGACGGGGGGGGGGTGTTTTCAAGGTCTTCAGGGTCAGGGAGCATGCAGACCAGCATCAGAGGGCATTGTAGGTTAGGGGAGAGGGACTACTACCATGGTCTCCACAGGGAGAGCATAGAGGATTAGGGTAGGCCACATTAAAGTGCAGTGTTGGGGTTCGGGGGCAGCGCAGTTGATTGGGTGGGTTTCCACATGCAGTGAAGGGTGGAAACAGTCTGTAAGACACAGCAAGGTGAAAGTGAACATGGAGGCTCCGGAGGGAGTTATCCAGTGAATGGACCGAGCCTGGTCTGATGGTGCCAACTTTGAGATGCATTTCCTGCCATCACCTTCCATTCTCTCAAGGTAGACGGGTTCAGTGGCTGTTTGATGGGAGAAAGCACAGGGTCCACATCTGCTGGGTACTAGAACATTGAAGAGACAAATACATGAAGCATCAATTTGCAAACTCCAGCTGCATTTAATTAGTAATTATTTCCTTTTCCATTTGCAATGCCTGCAATATGATTAGGAGTCAATTGATGGTCTAAAGTGATTTGGACTTTTACGTTGCAACTTACAAATAAAAAAAATGGCAAATCTATGAGGCAGAAGTTAGTAGCATTAACAAATGAGGAAAACGTTGGCCAAAAGCTTCCCATCACATGTGAAACTTACAAGAGAGATGGAGAACATCACTCCAGCATTTGTCATGTCAGTATAACAATGAACTGGACCAAACTCAATGATAAGTTGAATGGTTGATGCAGGGCTGGGATGGGAAGGGGACCAGAGCATAGCAGGCCACTCTCTTCACAGTGTAATGTGTCAGTCACCCCCCCAGCATGGCACCCTTCACCATGTTGGAGCACATGCTGCCACTATAAACCAGACAGCACCTGACCAACACTTGGTTCCAATCAATGAGAGCTGGGTGCAGCCGACCATCATGGAGTGTTAAATAGCCATCAGTCATAACGCTAGCATTTGGCTTTCATTGTTTTGGCAAACTACAACCTAGACTCTTATTTTTGTTGTTGTGTTCCATTTGCTGTCTGTAAATAAAAGCCCATGTTTGGATGTGGAATTGTCCAATTGCTTACCTCTATGGGATGCTCTCTTAACTGAAAATGAACAGCTGTGGATCTACAGTGTGCACTGGGGACACAGCAGGTGTTTGGACAGAATGCAGCTAAGGACAGCTCGGCTGGGTGGCCCAATGGTTAAACAGTGACTTGGGTGAGAGAATGGGGCTGTCAGCCTTGCTCTCTGATGTGTCATGAACAGTGTAGCTACCTTTGTGACTGCTCTGCCATTACCTTGCCAGTGAGGGGCACTGCCAGACTGCCAATGCTTCTCTTGGCACACTGCAGCTTTTCAAGATGGCATTGGGGCCAGGGATGCAGGTCTTTTGGCAGACATCCACTGAGGGGTGAGTTGTTTCAGGAGCGGTACATGGTAAAATAAGGGATAGCATTGGACACGATGGTTATCCCAGTGTTGGGGTGGGTAATTAATGAAGCAGGTTTGTTTTGGTAAAGCAAGAAATCTCATTAGGCTCTATGGAGCAAATCCTCCCAAAAAACTTGATGCAACTCACAATTCACCAAAAAAGTGAGCTTTAGCCCATTATATTTACCACCCATTTTTCCTTTTCACTCATGGGACATGGGCATCATTGGCTGGCCAGCATTTTTACTGCCCATCCCTAGTTGCCCTCGAGAAGATGGTGGTGAGTTGCCTTCTTGAACTGCAAAAGTCCATAAAAGGTTTTCCAGAGAATTGTGTATAAGGGGATGAGGATGTAGCAAGAGAGAAAGACTGAAGAGTAAGTTACGTTTGTGTTTAAAACGACTGTAAATTGAACTCAGCAATTAATGGTTGAATCTAACGCCGCTATATGAATAAATGCAATTTCCCAAATATTTGTACTTCTGGCATTTCAACAATACTCGGCTGTTGAGTCTGAAATTTTGTACAACTATCTGTATATTTAGCAACACATTCACATTCCAATTCAGAACATTAAACTTGAGCTTGCCTTGATTCTGGACAAATCCTGCTGGTTCCAGTTTAATTGCTGCATTTAGTGCAGTAGTTCAGGAACAAATACACTGAGACCCTCCTGCCTACTTAATGCCATGAGCTCCTTAGAATTTAAACAGCAATTTTATAGCAATGGAATAAGTATAGATTTTTAATCTCGCCTCAGTGTTAGCCATTTTTTGACCATTGCCGTCAATTAACGAATACTGATCACACAGTGATAAAAATAATAAAATAGAACTGGGCCATAGAAAAACCATGAAAATTGTCTTCGAAGTGATTAAGTTTTTAATGGGAGTCATAAAGCTTCTTCTGACTTTAATGCTTGTTTTAGTATCACTCTATACAAACTGAAAATTTAAAAGCCTGGGGTCCCTGTCATTTCCCCAATAGTCATGCAAATTATCTCAAACAGAAATAAGTTACTTTCTGAGGCAGTAATGAAAACAATATTTAGAAATTTAGGAAAACGAATCCTATGCGTGTACAAATATTTCATTTCTTCAGAATCAAAACAATCTAAATCCCTCTGAGTGAGGGGAAGAACAGTAAATCATACCAACTTTGAAATACAATGGAATTACTCAGACAACAGCTCACGAGAGAGCTGTTATAATTTTCCACAAACTTGTTTTTTTTATGCCCTTTGCCTGGAATGTTGAGGGGTTTTATGGATAAAGTATTCTGAATGATAAAAAGATTCAATACAGTAGATCCCGAGAAACTCTTGTCTTGTGGGAGAATTCAGAGTTTCGCAACAAATCTTAAAATTAGGGCGAAACAATTTCTGAGTGAAATCAGAAACATTTCATAAACACAAAGAGTATTAGACATATTTGTAACTCATCCTTCTTCAAAAAAGCTGTAGATGCTGAGTTAATAAAGATATACAGGACTTAAATCAATATTTTGTTAGGTAACTTGTGCCAAAGTTGTGGAGTAAATTGTTCTTCAAGAAAGAAGAAATTACATTTCGCAAGTCCCTTTCACAATCTCACAGATTCCTAAAGTATCTTATAATCAACTAAGTACTTTTGAGATGTAGTTACTATTATAATGTGGAGGCCAATTTACATGTATCAATCAGTGAAATAATAAACAAGTTTTAGTGCAAATGGCTGAGACATGCTCAAAACACCAGGAGAACTCCACTCTACTTCAAATAAAGTTATGGGATCCTTTAGTGTTTCAGGATTGTGGTTTCCAAACAAAAGAGTCATTTAGAAAGTAGGACAATGATAGTAATGGATTTCAACAAAAGCCTCATGAAAACCCAGAGATGCACAGATCAGGTGAATTGGCCATGCTAAATTGCCCATAGTGTCAGGTGCATTAGTCAGAGAGAAATAGGTCTGGGTGGGTTGCACTTCGGAGGGTCGATGTGGACTTGTTGTGCCGAAGAGCCTGTTTCCACAATGTAGGGAATCTAATCTAATCTAATCAACCAGATTTACAAGGGAGACATGCAATAGAAGATATTTTCTCTGATATTGGTGCAAAGGTTGAATATGCCAGATAATCGGGAGACACGGTGGCACAGTGGTTAGCACTGCTGCCTCACAGCGCCAGAGACCCGGGTTCAATTCCTGACTCAGGCGATTGACTGTGTGGAGTTTGCACATTCTCCCTGTGTCTGCGTGGGTTTCCTCCGCGTGCTCCGGTTTCCTCCCACAGTCCAAAGATGTGCGGGTCAGGTGAATTGGCCATGCTAAATTGCCCATAGTGTTAGGTTAAAGGGGTAAATGTAGGGGTATGGGTGGGTTGCGCTTCGGTGGGTCGGTGTGGACTTGTTGGGCCGAAGGGCCTGTTTCCACACGAAGTAATCTAATCTATAATAAAAATTTCAAAATAAGAAAATTATGAAGAAATTCAGCATGTCTGGCAGATCTGTGAAGAGAGAAACAGAGTTAATGTCTTAAGCTCAATATGATGTCTTCATACTCATTTCGCAGCGTCATATCATACGCAAAAAGCTGAGCATAACTTTCCCTGCCCTTGAACCACACGGCAAATCATTTGGAAAAATTGCCATAAATCAGATTCTCAATGTCAAAAGCAAAAAGTCTGATATTTCAACCAAAATCTGAACAGTGAGACTGGGATCTCACTAGTGAGTGGTGAGAGATCTATTTGCATTTATTTGCATACATTCCTTAATTAATGTGCAATTTCCTATTCTCTCAGCTGCCAGAGAGAAACTGCAGAACAATTCCTAATGCAAATGTCAGAGTAGGTACCCAATTTCTCCAGATCACCACTTGTTCCTTTGGATGTCCATTTTATACACCAGGCACCAATATCTGTGATCATTGGTGATCAATGCATGCCCCTGTCCACAAACATTGGCATTTGTCTCATCTAAGCCTCACCATCCCCTCGTGGCATATCTCTGACCCACATTCATTAAGGTTCTGGAATTCAATGTTGCACATTGAAGTGCACCAGCACCTTTCATTGTAACGCAGCTTCCTGATACTATGCACACAGAGAGAGGCATCCAACTCGTACATTGGACAAGACTGTAAATCAGGGACCTTTGCTTGCTTTCTCTCAGTGCTCACTCACTTTGTGCCTTACCTGCATGCTCATGACCAGGGCTTAAATGTTCATAGTACTTCAGTCTTGATTTGCCTAGTGGTGATGACATAAAGCTAAGCAGCTTGACATGTTGTTCAGTTTTCAGTCAGGGGGCTGTATGGCACTATGCAATGTCCATCTCATACCCGCACCACCTGCCTACCGTGTATATAATAGACCATTGCACAGGCATCAATCAGATGGCCAAGTATCAACGTCTATGGGAAGTTGTCCTCAGTCATGTCAGGGGAGAAAGCCTTCATTCAGACAGCTCCAACACAGAGGTCAAGGGTGTCATCCATTGTCATTCAAAGGTCTAAGACACATTCAGGAACAATGGTTTTGTATCATAACAGCCTCAAAAGGAGCCACAGTCAATTGTTTATGTTCAGTATAACCAGTCCAAGCCGTAGTAAGTTAGTACAGAGAGCAGTCAGTGTCCTGGTCAGTCAACAGTAATGTCTGTCCAACTCAATGAAAAAATCAGCTGCAGTAAATCCTGGAGGGCCTACTCATAAAAGTCAAGGGCGGAGGGTTATCCAGGACCACTGCTGTTGTAGACAAGTCAGATAACCCAATTGTGGAAATTGGATACAGCATGCAGAGGAGCGAGCAGTTGTGAAGAAGGGAAGCTTAAATTATAAAGGCAAAAGGCAAACTTGGGAAAGGGAAAAATTGCAAGGTCAGAGCATGGGAGGGAAAGGGCTAATGTGGAAGTGGGTTCATCGAAGCACTTTGGTAGGAGAGTTACAGTGAGTGTGAGTGTGTGCGTAACCCCACATTTTAAATATGACACTGCACTAGGAATCCTGGCATTTCCCAACAGTGGTGAGAACATCTGCCTACAGCAACACAGTGGCGGTGGGAGACGTGGAGCTCCACAAAGGTGGGAGACATGGCTAACTAGGCGAGTTTCAGAGAAAAGTGTGACAGACCTCGCTCGAGCTTACAGTGAGAAACCTTCCGTGAAACTCATCAAAATTGACACTGAGCAGATTTTACTAAAACGCAGCCCATTATCTCAGTTTCTCACTCCACAGAAGCTGCCAGATTCCTCCAACACTTTCTATCTTTATTTCAGATCTCCAACATCCTCAGCATTTTACTTTTTAGGAAACATGATGAACTTTGCATTAGGTTGCCCAGATGGTAATAAACATGTATTTCATGTGGAGTCAAGATTATACTAATAATCAGAAACGCCTGTTATTATTTTATGTGATATTTATAAGCTATGTATATGGTTACAATCTCTGTAGTGAGCAGAATATACAGTTTTTATCCCACGGTGAGCAATAATTATTTTTTAAAAAGATTAATCTTCCAGAAACTGATAGAAATAATCCAAGAACCTATTTTCACATTCAACAAACAAACAAAAATCAACAAGAGGTCAAACATTAATTTACAGGCAGTAAGGACTTCAAACTAAAAAAAAGATATTTCTGTATTAATCAGCTGGTCCAAATGAATTACATTTTACAACACCCGTAGGTGTGCACTGCAATTCTGGCAGGTGCATACAGGAAAAGTCTGAAGTTACCCCATTCTCTCCAGCAGGATCATTTCCATTTCCAAAAGTGTTCAACCCAGCTAGAGTCTTCTCAATGAGAGCTTCAGCAATTAGGGTCACTTCAACAACTCCTACCTTAAATCTTCAGAAATCCCATCATTTCTATCCCCTCCCTTTGAACAGAAAACAAACTCTAACAAGCATCCTGCTTGGTTGATAAGATTTCACCTTAACAGAGACACTTTGCAGTTTGTAATCTCCAACACTTGTAAACCATAAGACCATAAGAATAGAAGTGGGCCATTTGGCCCATCGAGCCTGCTCAGCCATTCAATGAGATCATAGGTGATCTGACAATCCTCAATTTCACTTTTCCACCTTAATCCAATAACCCTTGATTACTATAATGACTAGAAATCTCTCTATACAAGTCTTGAGTTTACTAGAATGACTCTCTGCCTCAATAACTCTCTGCAGTAGAAAATAACCACCATTTGCTGATGGAGAACAAAATCCTCCTCATCTGTGACATAAGTGGGCAACTTCTCAATCTGAGATTACATCCTCTGACCCTATGGTCTCCCACAATGGGAAATGACCTCTACACAATCAAGCCCCTGAAGAATCTCACGTTTCAATAATGTCTGTCCTCATTCTTCTAAACTCCAATGAGTACAAGTCCAACCTATTCAAGCTTTCCTCAAAGGAAAATCTCTCCATACCTGAGATCAGCCCAGTGAGCCCTCACTCGACAGTATATCTTCCCTTAGATAAGGAGATCAACATTTTTCACCGTTTTCCAGTTGCAGTCTGACTAATGCCTTGCACAGTTTTAGCAACATCTCTCTTTTATTTTATACTCCAGTCCCTTTGAAGCAAAAGCCATCGTTCCATTTGCCTTCCCTGTTACCCACTGAATGTTTGATGTTAGTTTTTTTTTATGATTAATTAAGCAGGATCCCACTGAGCTACAGTTTTCTGCATCTTTCCCCATTTAAATAATATTCAGCTCTTCCTTGCTTACTGCCAAGTGCATAACCTTGCATGTTCCTCCACTTCATTCCATCTACCAAGACTTTTCCCACTGTTTTAACAGTGGACACTGCCATATGCTGCAGTACAAACCACTGGCAGTTTGTGATTGGAGTAGTGTACCACTCTTTTCTACTCTTTTAACCAAACCAAATTGAGTTAAACAGCCCTGATCGGGCACTTTAATAAAAATGTAAATTAATGATTAACGGAAACTTACATAAAAAGGTGGAAATTTACTAAATCAAAATAACATTATCCAGGAGATAGTGCATCCTCAATCCTATTTTCGATACAAGTCTAAGGGTCTATTCCCTAACAGTGATAGATGGTAAACCACTCATGAGTCTTAATAAAAAGGGATACATGTCTTAACAAGTAGATGTCAGTTTATTGCACAATATCAATTGGTACAAGTTGCATTAACTATTTCAGCAATATCATGAAGGCTAAAACGAGCCAGAAACAACATGTCTTATCCCATCAGGATCTCAATGTACACCCTGTGATCCTCCATCCAAAACTGTGATAGCATCAGATGGGGTGGAGCATAATACCAGCTCCAACATTAACCCATTCAGAGCCATGATCTTCTGCAGCATCTCCCCCAAGCGATTTTTGTTTCTCTCCCTATACAGTAGATACATTCACCCTTCAGGAGAAAGTGAGGTCTGCAGATGCTGGAGATCAGAGATGGAAATGTGTTGCTGGAAAAGTGCAGCAGGTCAGGCAGCATCTAGGGAACAGGAGAATCGACGTTTCGGGCATTCCTGAAGAAGGGCTAATGCCCGAAATGTCGATTCTCCTGTTCCCTAGATGCTGCCTGACCTGCTGCGCTTTTCCAGCAACATATTTCCACCACATTCACCCTTCACCCAAGTCTCTGATTTCCTAGTTTAGACGAGCTGCAAGTTATATAGAATTTTTCCAGAATGTATTCCCTTCAGACTTGAAATATTTGTAGGTATTTGTCCTGGACTGCTCATCTTAAATCAGATTTTTTGTAAATTATTTCTCTCTCAAGTATCTTTGGTGGAGATTGTTATTCCTGCTAAATCCAACAGTTTATTTATTAATCTCCAGAACTCCCTTTAATGAAGAACACTTCCGTACTAACTCAGTTAATTGCCCATAATGTCTTCTGGATGACTTTTAATCTCATAAATATCATCACGGAAAGATGGGTGCTCTGTTACAGCAAGTGCATTTTCCCTTGCAGAATCCCAGATTTTCGGATCAGGCAAATCCCTAACTGACAGGGTCCTGAATTTGTCCACCTTGGTCAGGCTGTCATGAAGTCACATGCAGCTTATCTGTATCTGTTCAAGGAAATCTTTACTGTGAATCTGTGGATACCTTTGAGTTAAAGCAAATAAGCTGATTACATAAAGTAGTTGAACGTCTTCTTACATCTCTGTAGATATCTTTCTGGTGAACAAACCATCTTACATCCTCAATCGTCTTACTAGAGGATTGTGGTTTCATCCCTGTTGGCTGAAACTTCTGTTTCGTCATGCATGGTATCAGATATAACAGGTCAATGACACATATTCCCACAGCAAGCCACAATGTCTGATATATAGATTCAGTCAAATTCAGTTCAATAGAATCATTCGTCTCACATAGGAATGCAGAACTCCTGCCGAAGGATCCTAAAGCTACTATGACTGACTGCTCTCAATCACCATCCTCTTCCTTTGTGTCAGTTATAAGTCCAGCCAGAAGTTTTCTCCCCTGATTCCTATTGACTCCAGTTTGGCGAAGGGTCCTTGATGCCACATTAAGTCAAATGTACCTACAATATCAAAGTCTGTCATGCACACCTCACCTCTGGAATTCATTTTTTTTGCGTATATTTAAAATAAGGATATATTGAAGATGGGAGTCTATTAACTGATTGAATTGAACTGAGCATCAGTGAACAGGCTATTGCTAAGCAAATGCTGCTTGACAGCACTGTTGATAGCAACCTCTATCACTTTCCTGATGATTGAGCCTAGACTTATAGGGTGGCTGTCGGCCAGGTTGGATTTGCCCTGCTTTTTGTATACAAGACATAGCTGGGTAGTTTTCCACATTTTGGTGTAGTTTCCAGTATTGTAGCTTTACTGGAGCAGCCTGTCTAGGGTTCTGCAAGTTCTAGAAGATGTGCCTTTAGTATTAATGCTAGAATATTATTGGGGACCATAGTTCTATCAGTAACTGGTGTCTCCAGCCAGACTTGTTATCTTGTGGAATGAATCACATTGTCTGAATACTTGCATTTGTGATGTTGAGGTCTTGGGAGGAGGCTGAATTGGCTGAAGACTGTTGCAAATGTTTCAGCCTTTCTTTTTGCACTGTTGTGTTGGGCTCCCCCATCACTGAGGATGGGGATATTTGTGGAGCCTCCACCTCCAATGAGTTGTTTAATTGTCCACCACTATTCATGACTAGATGTGGCAGGACTGCAGCGTTTTAGATCTGATCTGTTGGTTATAGAATTGCTTGGCTCTATCAATCTCTTTGTGGTTATTCTGTTTGGCACACAAGTAATCCCATTTTGTAGCTTCACCAGGTTTGACATCTCATTTGTTTTGGCAAGTAAGGTGCTGGTCCCAGCATAGCTCCTGCACTCTCCATTGAATCATTGACTCTTGTCATATAGAATGTCTTGGGACATCCAGAAGACATGAGAGCTGCTGTATAAGTAAAAGCCTTTTATTATTTTTTTTTAAGTTATCTTCTATTAGATTATCTTGCAACTGAAGATTTTATTTTGATACGGCATTAAAGACAGTGCTATTTTTATATGCGTAAGTAGTGCCTGTGTATGCTTTCCAGCTACGTGCTTTTGTAGTAACAACCACATCAAGTAGTGAAAAATATGTTTTGAATAAATATCCTTTATTGTGGCTTCAAAGTACATTGAATGACTGTGGGCAAACTTTCAAATGGAGCATATGGGGAGGGGGCGTTACATCTCTCAAAGAATTGAGACAGATCCCTGTGCTATAAATAGAGTAGACAATGATTATTGCATCTGGTACCTTCAAACTTAATTTCATTCCTTTTCTCTAATAACCATTTCCACATTGATTGGAGCAAGATTTTAAATCATTCCAGGTCTCTCACAACTTGAAAGTTCCGGCTATCCTATTGATGCTCATTTCAGAATCACATCATACAGCGAATGCAAAAAGTTAGGACATTCCAATTGAAGACAAATAACAATACAGCAAAATTCACATTGCAGGATTCTACACCAAATCCTGAAAGTTCAAAATAAGAAACAGAAAATGCTAGAAATGATCAACATATTTGTCAGCATTTGTTGAGGGAGAAACAAATTTAATATTTAAGGCTGACGACACAGATCAAACATTCACATCCGCTCACTAGCCATCCAATTTCCATCAACAAGAAAGTGCAGCAACATGTATTATATACACAAGCCCTATTCATTGAGAATACAATCCCCATCTACAGGGAACACAATTTCTAACAAACAGAAATATAATCCCTATCATCCAGGGATACAATGTCTGTTTACCAGGAATACAGCTCCTTCCACAAGAAATTCAACAAGATTTATTTTTAATTCATTCACAGGATGAGGGTGTCAATGGGTAGGCCAGCATTTATTGCCCATCCCCATTGTGGGTCTGGAGTCACGTGGAGGCCCTAACAGACATTAGTGAATCAGGCAGGTTTTTTTTCCAACAATCAACAATGGATTCATGGTCATCCTTGGACACAGATTTTTTTTTTACTGAATTCAAACTCACCAACTACCATGGTGGAATTTGAACTGAAGTCCCCAGAACATTCCCTGGGTCTCTGAAATAAAAGTCCACCAATAGTACCACAGGCCATCATCTCTTTATAATACCTAGCCATCAGGAATATAATTCTTCTTCTCCAGAAATACAGCTGCCAATGCAAAAACTGCATCTTTTTATTTTTGTGTTGTCATTTTTTAATTTAACTGAAATGAGTAGAGAACTGTTTTAAAATCAGGAATTGCACAGCTTGCTGCATGGTTTGGAAGCAAGTGACTTGAAACTCATTGTGAACATCATTTGCACAGCTATGAGTTACAACAGTGATTAGAGACAAGCTGGAGCTGATGGGCAAATGGAAATTTGGTCAGCAACAAGTAGCAGATTGGTTTGTCGACTCGTGACCAGTTTCCAATGGCAAAGTTCTTCTGCTTGCCAACAATAATGTGATTGGAAAGCTTTCAGACTACCATCAGCTTAGGAGCTCACTCTCTCTTTTCTCTGCAGATAACACCTTTTTAAGCCAGAAAAAAACTAATCATTTGTCTTTTATTCAGCAAGAGGCCTGACAGACAAGGCAGATGAACTTAGGGCATGGCTGAAGTATCACAGCTATTGTAGAAATGCAGCACAGGAGTAGACAAGACTGGCAGCTTAATGTCCCAGGGTATAGCTGCTATAGCAAGGATAAAGAGGAGGGCAAGAGGGAATGGGATGTGACATTTTTTGGTTAGGGATAATATTACAGTTGTACTTTTAAACTGTGACTTTTAAATTAATAACTCAAAACAACTCTTACAAGTGAATCAGACATCCTGTGCCTTTTGCAAAGGAATGAAAACATCTGGAGATGAATGACTGAGAATCAGCATTCTGACCAATAATCATTATAATAATCAACCCTTGTGAACAAGAGCTATTGAACTGTTTTCCCAGTGTTTCCTCCATTCATAACACTCATACTTCTTTCCTTGTCTGTATCTACCTCTGAATGAAATTGTATGGGCAGGTTATGGGGGATTAGGGCATAAAACAATAGAGTTATAAGTTGAATGTTCATAAGTGTAGATAATTACTTGTAATAAATAATAATTTTCTTTAAGGGAATTAAACCCAACACAATTCCTCTCCATGAGAAACACAATCCCAAATCCGTGGGAATACAGTCTATATCTGTCAGATGTATTCCTTTTGGAAATACAAGCTCTATTCATGAGAAATACCATCCCTAACAACAGAAACACAATTCCAATCCACTGGGAATACAATCCTTATTCACAGGGAATACAATCTCTATCTACATAAATATATTCACTAAGAATGGGAATATAATATTAATTCATTGGGAATACAATCATTATCCATGAAGCATGCAATCTCAATTCATCAGGAATGCAATCCCAATTCATGGTAACACAATCTCTAAGAACATGAATACACACCAAATTCACCAGGAATATACTTGCCATCCACAGGAATTCCATCCCCATTCACTGAGAATATATATTTGAGAGTATGGTGATGGAAAAGCACAGCCAGTCAGGCAGGATCCAAGGAGAATTGATGTTTCGAGCATAAGCTCTTCAACAGGAAAGCATCTCCAGCATCTGCAGTCCTCACCTCCTCCCACTGGGAATATAGAGTCATAACATCATACAGCACAAAAACAGTCCCTTCAATCCAAATTGTCTCTGTTGACCAAACATTCCAAACTGACCTAATCCCATTTGTCAGCATTTGGCCACTATCCTTCTGAACCCAACAATAGTAAGAAAAGAGAAAAGGCTGAGGCTGATACAGTGGATAAGGGGAGCAAGTCAAACAGTCAAGACAGGTAAGAGCTTGGTGAAGAATCAGGTAAGACCGATAGAACAAATTGCACTTACTTCAATGCAGGAGGCCTGATAGGCAAGGCAGATGAATTTAGGGCATGGCTTGGGTATCACAGCTATTATAGAAATGTGTGGACAGGACTGGCAGCTTAATGTCCTGGGGTATTGCTGCTACAGGAAGGATTAAAAAGGGAGGCAAGAGAGGATGGAAAATGATGTTTTTGGTTAGGGATAATATTACAGTTGTACTTAGTGAAGATATTTCTGAGAGATCATTCAGTGAAGTTATGTGAGTGAAACTGAGAAATAAGAAAGGGATCATCACCTTGTTGGGATTGTATTATAGACCACCTCCAACAGTCAGCAGTAAAATGAGAATCAGATATGTAAGGAGATCTCAGACATCAGCAAGAATAATCAAGTTGTAATGGTAGGAGATTTTAACGTTCAAAACATGGATTGGGACTGTCATAGTTTTAAGGGCTTGGACAGGGAGGATTTTGATTAAGTGTGTACAGATTAACTTTCTCATTCAGTATGTCGATGTATTTATGAGAAAGGGGCAAAACTTAACCTATTCTTGGGTTAAGACAGGGCAAGTGGCTGGTGTGTCAGTATGGAAGCAATTTAGGGCAAGTGATCATAATTCTATTAGTTTTAAAATAGCTATGGAAAGGATAGAACTGATCAAAAAGTTAAAGTTCGAAATTGGAGTCAGGAGATATTGACAGTATGAGACCAGAACTTTCTAAAGTTGATTAGGGGAGGCTATTCGCAGGTAAAGGGATGGTTGGAAGTGGAAGGCCTTAAAAAATGAGATAATAAGAGTTCAGAGACTCTGGTTAGTGGAAAGTGCAAGGGAATGCTGGATGTCTATAGAAATTGAGGCTTTGGTCAAGAAATAGCATGAGGCGTATGTCGGGTATAGACAGCTGGGATCAAGTGAATCTCTAGAGGAGTATAAGGAGAGTAGAAGTATACTTCAGAGGGAAATCAGGAGGGCAGAAAAGGGCCATGAGATAGCTTTGGCAAATAGAGCTAAGAAGGATCCAAAGAGATTCTATAAGTACATTAAGGGCAAAAGAATAGCTAAGGAAAGAATAGGGCCCCTTGAAGATTCGCGTGGCCATCTATGTGTGGAACCACAGGGTGAGATACTAAACAAATATTTTATGTTATTATTTACTGTGGAGAAGTACATAGCAGCTAGGGGAATTGGGGAAATAAATAGTGATGAAAGGCTTCATATTACTGAAAAGGAGGTACTGGAGATCTTAAAACACATTAAGGTAGTTAAATCCCCAGGTGTTTCCCAGAACTTTATGGAAAGTCAGGGAAGACATTGCTGCACCCCTTGCTGAGATATTTGGATCATCAACAGCAATAGATGAGGTACCAGAAGACTGGAAGTTGGCTAATGTGGTGTCATCATTCAAGAAAGCCTGTAAGGAAAAGCCAGTAAATCATAGACGAGTGAGCCTGACATTATTAAGTTATTGGAGTGATTTCTGAGGGATATGATTTACATGCATTTGAAAAGGCAAGGACTAAGTAGGGATAGTTCAACATGGCTCCATGTATGGGAAATTATGTCACACTAACTTGATTGAGTTCTTTGAAGAGGTGACAAAGAAGATTGATGAAGGCAGAAGGGTAGATGTTGTCTATATGGATTTCAGCAAAGCATTCGTCAAGGTTTCACATGGTAGATTGGTTAATAAAGTTATATCAATGGTTCCATGGGAACCTAGCCAATTGGATACAAAACTGGCTTGAAGGTAGAAGGCAGAAGATGATGTTAGAAGGTTACTTTTCAGACTGGAGGCCTACGACCAGTGGTATGCCACAAGGATCAGAGCTAGATCCATTACATTTTGTTATTTACATAAATGATTTTGATGTGAATATAGGAGACATGCTTAGTAAGGTTGCAGATGACACCAAAATAGATGGTGTAGTGGACAGTGAAGAAGACTATTTCAGAGCAAAATGGGACCTTGATCACATGGACTAAGGGATGTAAAATGGAGTTTAATTTAAATAAAAGTGAGGTGTTGCATTTTGGTCAGGAAACCAGGACAGGATTAATAGTAGGGCTTAATAGTAGGTCTCTGGGGAGTGTCGCCAAACAAGTAGACCGAAGGGTGCTGGTGCAAAGTTCCTTGAAAATTGAGTCATAGGTAGATAAGATGGTGAAGAAGACTTTTGGCATGCTTATTTTCATTGGTTCAGAACATTGAGTATAGGAGTTGGGACATCATGTTCCGGCTGTACAGGACATTGGTGAGACCACTTTTAGAATACTATATACAATTCTGGTCGCGGTTCTATAGGAAAGATCTTGTTATACTTGAGTAGGTGCAGAAGAGATTGACAAGGATACTGCCTGGACTGGAGGGTTTGAGTTATAGGTAGAGGTTAAATTGGCTGGGGCTTTTTTCCCTGGAGTGTCGGAGGCTGAGGGGTGATCTTATAGAGGATTGTAAAATCATGAGAGGCATGTATAGGGTGAATAGTCATGGGCTTTTGCCTGGGGTGGGGGACTTCAGAACCAGAGGGCATAGGTTTAAGTTAAAAGGAAAAAGATTTTAAAAGTACCTGAGGGATAACATTTTCACACAGAGGGTGGTGCATGTCTGGAATGAGCTACCAGAGGAAGTGTGAAGGCAGGTACAATTACAACATTTCAAAAGCATCTGCATCGGTGCATGATTAGGAAAGGTTATATGATCTCTTTCCATGAGGAATACAATATCAATTTCCTGGGAACACAATCCCAATTCATTGAGAATAAAATCCCAATCCTTTGGATTGGAATCTCCATTCACCCGATATAAAATCCCTGGTAACCATGAATACAATCTCTATCCAGGAGGAATACAAACTGTAATCTCTGGGAATGTAATCACAATAGCAAGAATACACATCCAATAGTTTGGAAATACAATCCCTATTCACAGGAATACAATTCCAATCCATGAAGAATACAATCCAGTTTACCAGATACACAATCACTATCTTGGAATCATAGAATCTTTACAGTGTGGAAGCAGGCCATTGGGCCCATCAAATCCACACTGACACTCCAAAGAGCGCACTGCCCTTTCCCTGAAACCCTGCATTTCCCATTGCTAATCCACATAGCCTAAATATTCCTGGATACTATGTGCAATTTAGCATGGTCAATCCACCTAAACTGCACATCTATCCATAGTGAATACAAACCTAAATATTGAGAATATGTACACTGTCTATGAGGAAACCAATCCCTCTAGAAATTCATCAGAAATTTAGTAACCATCCACTGGAACACGAGACCTATTTTTCAGGAATACAATAAGTATCTATCAGAAATACAATCTCTATCTAAGTGGAATGCAATGCCAATTCACCAGGAATACAACTGCTTTCCAAGGTGTTTGCTATTCTGTTCATCCTCAGTGGGAATATTTCTCAGATTGGGTAACTGGGCTTCCTGAAAAATTAAACAAATGCTCCCCAACATTTTGTAAGCAAGCTGTCATCCTCATCAGCTGTGAATCAAATCTAAGTCTCTTGAGTGGTACAAGTCCCACATATTACTGTTACTTGTTTATTCAACCTCCTTGCTTTTTAAATTCAAAAATCACAAAGTGATGCAAGACAACATGCTTCAGGCTATAAGTAGATATTTGGATTGCAGCATCAATTGCCAGTGGATTGTGCCATTTAGAAGCACTGAGTTTTGGCAGCAAAAGGATTTGAGTGGTGCTGCGGAGTCAGGAGGGTTCTCAATTTGATTGTCCTGCACCCGGAAACAATAATATTTGTTGAATAAAATATTTTTCTTCAAAGACTTAGTGGACAGCGAAGAGGATTACCTCAGATTGCAACAGGATCTGGACCAGATGGGCCAATGGGCTGAGAAGTGGCAGATGGAGTTTAATTCAGATAAATGTCAGGTGCTGCATTTTGGGAAAGCAAATCTTAGCAGGACTTATACACTTAATTGTAAGGTCCTAGGAAATGTTGCTGAACCAAGAGACCTTGGAGTGCAGGTTCATAGCTCCTTGAAAGTGGAGTCGCAGGTAGATAGGATAGTGAAGAAGGCGTTTGGTCTGCTTTCCTTTATTGGTCAGAGTATTGAGTACAGGAGGCGGGAGGTCATGTTGCAGCTGTACAGGACATTGGTTAGGCCACTGTTGGAATGTTGCATGCAATTCTGGTCTCCTTCCTATCAGAAAGATGTTGTGAAACTTGATAGGGTTCAGAAAAGATTTACAAGGATGTTGCCAGGGTTGGAGGATCTGAGCTACAGGGAGAGGCTGAACAGGCTGGGGCTGTTTTCCCTGGAGCTTCAGAGGCTGAGGAGTGACCTTATAGAGGTTTACAAAATTATATGGGGCACGGATAGGATAAATAGACAAAGTCTTTTCCCTGGGGTCGGGGAGTCCAGAACTAGAGGGCATAGGTTTAGGGTGAGAGGGGAAAGATATAAAAGAGACCTAAGGGGCAACTTTTTCACACAGTGGGTGATACGTGTATGGAATGAGCTACCAGCGGATGTGGTAGAGGCTGGTACAATTTCAACATTTAAGAGTCATTTGGATGGGTATATGAATACGAAGGGTTTGGAGGGATATGGGCCGGGTGCTGGTAGGTAGGACTATATCTCTATGACTCAATGACTTTAAAATGTCTTTCCCTTGTTTCCCTCATAAATGCAACTGCATTTAAGTTATTAGAATAATTCAGCTCTGAAAGCATCTGTTCATTGCAGTCAATGTTTTTATTTTTTTTCTGGTACAATTCTGAGGAAGATGCTGCATCAAATAAAATTAAACACCATTCACTATTGGAAAACATTTTTATATTAATATAAATATATTTTAAACTTAATGCACAAAATGGGGCACAGCTGCCTTTTCTTTACTCTGTATCATGACTGATTAACTAAATCCAGAAACATCTAATCAAAGAAAGTAGAGAACGATACTGAGTGAAAAAGAGTAGAAATATAAGTTTAATGTATGACAAAAAGCTTACAAGCAAACATTACAATACAAAAATAAAATGAGTGTTTAGAGCATTATGGACATCTTGTTGTTGAGGACTTGCATTTGTAAGTAATTCTTCTGGACTGAAGCTTTAAGGAGGAATATACAAATTACTTTGACTAGTAACAAAGCAATGTGTGAAAAATGCGTACAATAAATGTGAAAAACTACCAGTAAATTTCACCTTTTCATGTTAACAGCATCACAGTATGATTCTATTATATAATATCACTAAAATAAAATAGAAATGCTGTCTAATCCAACTCGCTGCAATAGAATGGAATATTTTACAAGACCACAAGTAATACAGTAATAATGTACAAACATAGGTCATAAAATGAATCAGTTTTACAACATCTAAAATGCATTTGGAGAGGCGAGGACTGATTAAGGATAGTCAGTATGGCTTTGTGCAAGGGAAATCATGTCTCACAAACTTGAAAGAGTTTTTTTAAGGAAGTAACTAAAAAGATTGATGAGGGCAGAGAGGTAGATGTTATTTACATGAACTTTAGTAAAGCCTTTGACAAGGTTCCACACGGCAGGCTAACTAATTAAGTTAGATCACATGGGTTTCAGGGAGAGCTTGCCAATTGGACACAACATTTGCTTGATGGTAAGAGACAGAGGGTGGTGATTAAGGGTTGTTTATTGGACTGGAGGCCTGTGACCAGCGGTATTCCACAGGAATCAGCGCTGGGTCCACTTTTGTTTGTCATTGAGATAAACGACTTATACGAGAATTTAGGAGACATGCTTAGTATGTTTGCGGGTTACACCAAAATAGGAGGTATAGTGGTTAGTGAAGCAGGTTATCTTATATTACAAAGAGTTCTTGATCAATTGGGTCAATGGGCTGAAGAGTGGCAGATGGAGTTTAATTTGGATAAATGGGTGGCATTGCATTTTGGTAAAACAAACAAAGGCAGGACCTATACAATTAATGGTAGGACCCTAGGTAGTGTTGTAGAACAGAGAGACATAGGGGTTCTGGTACATAATTCTTTGAAATACATATCATATGTAGACAGGGTGGTTAAGAAGGCAATTAGCACACTTGCCTTTATTGTTCAGACCTTTGAGAGTAGAAGTTGGAATATTATTAAATTGGAAAGGATTTAGAAAAGGTTTACTAGGATATTCCAGGAATGAAAGGTTTGAGTTATAAAGATAGGCTGGATAGGATGAGACTTTTCTCACTGGAGCTTGGGAGTTGGGGGATGAACTTATAGAGGTTTATAAAATCATGAGTGGCATAGATAAGGTAAATAAAGAAAAGGTCTTTTTCCTAGCTTGGTGTTCAAAACTAGGGGGCATATTTTTAAGGTGAGAGGAGACAAATTTAAAAAGGACATGGAGGGCAATTTATTTTTACACAGAAAGTGGTTCGTGTGTGGAATTAACTGCCAGAGGAAGTGATAGATGCAGGCACAATTACAACGTTTTAAAGGCATTTGGATAAGCACATGAATAGGCAAGTTCTGGAGGGATATGGGCCAAATGCAGGCAAGTGGTACCAGTTTGGTTTGGGAACATAGTCAGTCTGGACTGGTTGGACAGAGAAGGGTTTGTTTCCATGCTGTATTTAATCAATTCGGATCCATCATTCTAAAATATGAAACAAAATGTAATTCTCAGACTTCTATTTGCTATTTTTAAACATCTCTCTGTCCTGGCCATGTATCCTTTTAGTAAACATCACTACTAGCTGACAAAATGGAATTTGGAAGTGAAAGTCTTGTCCTTCAATCTTAAATATGTAATGTTATCAGGCAAAACAAGGTAGTCCAGTCACAGAGTAAAATTCAAAACCATTTGATAAGGTTGGATTGCTGCTTTATCTGAAAACCTTGATGTGTATTATGCTGTATTGTGACCATCTGAACTGCACAGATTAGAATGTTTCCTAACTGCTATCAGCTACATAATTTTTGCCTGCAGCAAAATCCTAAACAGGCATAATAAACCAGACAAAAAGTCTACGCTGATGAAATTGAAGCTATAATTTCCAGATGCCTGACATTTATGGCTTGATACTATTAGAACTCAAGTGCCTATTTGTTTTGCACACTGCTTTTATCCTGCTTCAAACATTTATAATGAAAATGAAAGCATTTCACCAGGTACAGCAGATGTCCTACATCAAATGGAACACCAAAATAATCAATGTAACACTAAAATCATTCTAGCAAATAAAGTAACATTAAAGATTCATGACAACATGACCAAGTAGCATACCTATATTCTGTAGACACATTATATTCAGTTACCAAGCAACTACTTCTAATTAACTGTTCAATTAATTATAATTTATGAACATTTCCTCATAGATTATTTTAAATAAAAACATTAACTCAACACAAGAATTTTATTTTGGTAATTTCAGATGACATTGGTAGAGGTTGAGTACAAACTGGAGAATTTGTAATCCAAATGCAACTTTAAAAGAAATGAGTCCTTTTCAGTGGGTGATTATATTATTCCTTGCAACTATCAATGACTTTGAAGAATTTTAGCAGAGATCTTGTATTTCTTAATTTCACAATATGAGCATGATATTTTGGGAGCCAAGATATTTTAAAATATCAATGTGATGTTGGTGAATAATTCAAAGAGGTCGAAAGATAAATTTGAATGGCAAATTCAGTAACATTTGCAATTATCATTTAGCCCAGTCATTAATGTCTGACCTAGCATATTGCACATATCCATTCAATGAATAACATAAGTAATATGGTATGTAATGTATTTACTACACCAGCCATGTCAACACAGAAGGAATAGTTCAAGAATGCTATGATAAACTTCAATTCTACTAAATACAATTTTGCTTTTCTATGATAATAGTGAACACTGCCTGGTCTCCCTCCCATCGGTAGGATATTGTGAAACTTGAAAGAGTTCAGAAAAGATTTACAAGGGTGTTGCCAAAGTTGGAGAGTTTGAGCTATAGGAAGAGGCTGAATAGGATGGGGTTGGTTTCCCTGCTGCATCTGAGGCTCAGGGGTGACTGTGTGGAATTGTATATAATCATGGGGGCATGGACAGGGTAATTAGACAAGGTCTTTTCCCTGGGGTAGAGGAGTCCAGAACTAGAGGACATAGGTTTAGGGTGAGAGGGCGGAGATTTAAAAGGGACCAAAGGGGCAACTTTTTCACACAGAGGGTGAAGCGTGTATGGAATGAGCTGCCAGAGGAAGTGGTAGAGGCTGGTACAGTAACAACATTTAAAAGACATCTGGATGAGTACATGAGTAGGAAGGGTTTAGAGGGATAGGAGCCAGGTGCTGGCAGATGGAACTAGATTAATTTAGGATATCTGGTCCGCAGGGGTGAGTTGGACCAAAGGGTCTGTTTCTGTCTGTACATCTCTATGACCTCTAGAGATGGCTTGCTGGAGGTGGTGCAGCCAAAGTAAGATTACATCCTATTTGATGATTTTACTTACAGAAAAAAACACAATATATTTCAGTATTATATTTCAACGCACTTCACAAAGGAATGAGTCTGTCAATGGTTTTTGCACATGCTGACAACCAACATAATGCCAAATCGCATTTGACAGATGTAGAAAATAGGCAACAAATCACCATATATGGCATAACTAACATTTTCCAGCCACATTATGCAAAACTGAGGAAACTCAGCAGGTTTAGAATCCGTGGAGAGAAAACAGATTTCACATTCTGACCCTCCTTTGGAACATTACCCTAAAGTTAACTTCCTTTCAGATCGTAGCGTGAAAAAGTTGCCCTTCAGGTCCCTGAAAAATATGCCCCCCAGTTTTGAACTCACTCACCCCAGGGAAAAGACCTTTGCTATTTACGTTATCTAAGCCCCTCATTATTTTATAAGCCTCCTGTGCCCCAGTGAAAAAGGTCCCAGCGTATCCAGCCTCTCTTTTTAACTCAAACCCTCCAGTCCCAGTAACATCCCTTGTAAATCTTATCTGAACTCTCTCCAATTTAATAATATCATTCATAAAAAGGTACATTGGTCCATCATGTTTACTCTGGACATCAAGCACATATCTATTCTAATAGCATTCCCAGCACTTGTCCCATAATCAAACTGAAATACTCCTGCCTGGGCAATATCCTGGTGAATCTCCTCCGCATCCCCTCCAGTTCAGTCACGTCCTTCCTGTAATGTGGCAACCAGTACTGCAAACAGTACTCCAGCTGTGGTTTAACTAATGTCTTATATAGCTCCATCATAACCTCCCAGCTCTTGTACCCATTACCTTGACTAATTGTGGGGAGGTGATGGTGTAGTGGTAGTATCCTGGATAACGTTCTGAGGATTCAGGGTCGAATCCTGCCACCATAGATGGCAAAATTTGAATTCAATAAAAATCTGGAACTCAGTGTCTAATGATGACTATGAAACATTGTCAATTGTCAGAAAAACCCATCTAGCTCACTAATGTCCTTTAGAGAAGGAAAATGCCACCCTTACTTGGTCTGGTGTATATATGACTCCAGACCCACAGCTATGTGATACATAACTGCCCTCTGGGCAATAAATGCTGGCCTAGCCAGTGACATCCACATCCTGTAAATGAATTTTTTCTAATTAGAAAGTCTCCAAAAACCTTCTTAACCACCTAATCCACCTGTCCATTTGCCTTTAAGGATATATGTACATGCACACCAAAGTCCCAGTGGACCTCATACTACACAGATTAATAATAATCATGTACTCCCTTGCCTTGCTGATCCTCTCAAAGTGCATACCTTCACATTTTTCGAAGAAAAAAAATCTTGATTATTTATTTATTCACTCAATTTTATTATTAGTATTTGTGGTTCTAATCGACACTCCAAATCTCCAGTGTCACCAATCTAGAAGTCAGGAATCACAGTCAATTCATTTTTCCATCTACTTTCCTGAAAACAGATGCTGGGATAATAGCAAGTGTTCCCCCAAAACCACCATAGGCAAATATATCCCTGCCCTTGGCTGATATAGAGGAGCATCCATTAAGTACGATCTAAACCTCCAGCCAATTTTCCCCAATGTAGTTAAAGGTCAGTGCAACATTGTCTGATGTCAGAGGAAGGGTTCCACAAATTGCATCTCAGATTGAGAATCGGATATTAAACGTGTTGTCATGTATAGATTAGTTGATGCCTTCAGCTCCCCAAGAAGCCAATTAATGATACAGAGTTGGTCACTCTCAGAAGTGAAATATTCCTCTCTAGGGGTCTTTATTCCTAGGAAAGGCCTATAGCTGGCTCCTGCACTGCCTGATGGACTATTGACTTGGCAGATCATCCCAAGAAGAGGCAGCGCTGGTCTTCTCCCAACATTTCAGTCAGCAGGTGAGACCCCCAATGTTTCAGCAAGATCATGCATGGTACATGATAGTTTGAATTCAAAATGTGTATATTCAATAATAATCATAATTTCAGCAAGACAGGAATCACAAAGTTGCAAATACATCCCCTTAAATGACAAAAACAAGACAATGTCAACAAACAATAAAGTGTTAGCAGATCATTTTTGTGCAAAATCAGTCTTCGAAGATATGAAGATGAGCCTGAACAAGTCAAGATTTTTGCCACGCTATACTGGTTTGTCAGGATTGCTAAACAGAACAAATTAAAGACATTAAATGGCAAGCATTTTATGTCTGGTTAAAGGTAGTCGCAGTCTGAAATCAGTCAATTATCAACCTAATGTGTGCTTCAAGAAAACAATCTGTATATAAAACCCTGCTTCCACGGATTTTTTTGGATCAAATCATCTGAGCAGCAAGTCTTAGAAAATCCCTTAATCCCTGCTGCACTTTGCACTGGTACTCATGTTTAAACTGTTTTATTGCTAACAGTACCTGTAGCTTATAAATCCATTAACGCTTGATTGGGTGCTTATGGATTAAGTGATGAAGCAAAGGTTATTACATTTGAAACAGTTATGACAAGATAATGTTGTATTCAGCCACTTCAGAGCATTCCTGGTTAGCTGGAACGGTACCATCTGAGTACCAGGCCAAGACTGAGCAAACATGAGGTGCTGCAATCTAAGGTCGGTATAATTACAACCTTAAATTTATATTATCTGTTGAAGTTGAATAGGGAGATCTTACAAATATTCTATGAGAACTGGAGCACCCGGTATTTTCTGATCAAACCACTTAAACTGAGACTGACCAGATGCAGTTCAATCGAAGCTCGACAAAAAAAAAATGTTCTGGACACCAAGGTCATGTGAGATTATATTTTCTTGACTTATGGTTTTCTGAACCTTATTCTTTGCAAGATGAATTTCTGGTCACATTTTATTCTGAGAGCCCTCGTAAACCAATTTAAAGCAAAAGAATCAAAGGTGGCACGAAGATTTTTGTATCCATTGCGTGTAGTGAGCATCTGGAATATACTGCATGAAAGCAGACTCAACTGACAAAATGAAAGTGGATAACCATCTGCAGAGAAGAAAAATTGTGGGGTGACAGAAATAATTAGGAATTGGACTGGCTGAGTTACCTGAGATTGGACACAAACCACTGAATTGTTTCATTCTATGCTAGAATTTTCAAAAATTCCATATCGCTAAGTCAGCATTGGCTTTGCGCAAGGGAAAGTGTGTCTCACAAACTTAACTGAATTTTTTGAGGAAGTAACCAAAAGGGTAGAACAGTAGATGTCGTTTAACTTTGGCAAATTTTTGACCAGGTTCTGCATGATAGACTAGTTAGCAAAGTTACATAACACGGGATTCAGGGTGAACTTGTCAATTGGATACAAATTTGGCCTGATAGTAGGAGAGAGATAGGGTGGTGGCAGAGAGCCGTTTTTCAGACTGAAGCTTGTGACCAGTGGTATTCCACAGAGATCAGGACAGGATCTACTTTTGTTTGTCATTTATATAAAAGAATTGGATGAGAACTTTACAGAAGACACCAAAATTGATGGCATAGTAGACAGTAAAGAAGATAATCTAGGATTACAAAGAGATCTTGATCAATTGGGTCAATGGGTTGAGGAGTAGCAGATGGAGTTTAATTTGGATAAATGGGTGGTATTGTATTTTGGTAAAGCAAACAAGAGCAGGACTTATACAATTAATGGTAGGACCCTGGGTAGTGTTGTAGAACAGAGAGACACAAGGATTCAGGTACATAATACTTTGAAATTTTTGTCACATGTAGGCAGGATGGTTAAGAAGGCATTTAGCATGCTTGCCTTCATTGTTCACGCCTTTGAGTATAGGAGTTGGGATGTCAAGTTGAGATTGTACAGAAGGTTGATGAGGCCTCTTCTGGAGAACTGTTTACAGTTCTAGTCGCCCTATTATATGAAGGATATTATTAAATTGGAAACGGTTCAGAAAAGGTTTACCAGGATATTGCCGGCTGTGGAAAATTGAGTTATAAAAATAGGCTGGATAGGCTGGGACTGTTTTCACTGAATTATAGGAGGTTGAGGGATGACGTTATAGAGGTTTATAAGATCATGAGGGGCATCGATAAGGCCATTAGAAATGGTGTTTTCACTAGGGTGGGAGAGTTCAAAACAAGGGGGCTTATTTTTAAGGTGAGGTGACAAAGATTTGAAAAGGACATGAGGGGCAACTTTTTTTACACGAGAGTAGTTAGTGTTTGGAGTGAACTGCCAGAGGAAGTGATGGATGCAGGTACAGTTACAACGTTTAAAAGACATTTGGATAAGTACATGAATAGGAAAGGTTTGAAGGGATATGGGCCAAACACAGACAAGTGGGACTAGTTTAGTTTGGAAACATGGTTGACATGGACTAGATGGACTGACAGGTTTGTTTCCGTGTTGTGAACGTCAGTTCAGAAATCTTAATACTAATGACTCTTTATTCTGGTGTACCAGATTTTTAATCATGGAAGGATGTTAATGCAGAATCGTGCCATCGGTAATCAGTACATTCTCAGCCCACTGTTTCTTAAATTTTGGCTTACTACTGACTAATATCCTTATTTTTTAAAAAGTGATCTTCAAAAACATATCAAAGATAAGCCCAAGACATTATCATCACTGTAATTTCGTCGTGATTCATTCAGAGAAGCAGTCAGACATGATGTGCTGAATGACCTTCTTGCACTATAACAAGTCTACAATTCTGAAAACAAAATCATAAAATTCGCAAACCCAACTGCATCTGAGACAGTAACTGTCTCTGAATGGTTAAGCCAGTGCATAATGTGACACGAGAGACGAGAGTTTTGAAAGATTTCATTAAAAAATAGATTTTAACATATGGATTTACATCAAAATTGGAAGCATGAAACATTTTCTTCATCTTCTTCCTAACCACAAGAGAAACATCATTCAATCACTCCTTACCAATTGTATCCATATTCCTGGGAGAGAGGAAGGAAGAGCAACTACATCACAAGATGAAATGATATACAATGTTATTTGAAACTGAAATGATGTAGCAGTTCAACGAGATTTGAGGATTCTTAGAACAATATCTGGATTCAGATAAAAAACAGACCACATGAAGGGTAACATATTGGCATGCATAGAAGATTAGCTAGCTAACAGGAAACTGTCAACTGACATAAATGGGTGTATTTTTGATTGGTAAGGTGTGATGAGTGCTGTGCTGCAGGATTCAGTGCTGGGGCCTCAGTTTTTCCGCAATTTTTGTGAATGATTTGAATGAAGGAACTGAAGATATAAGTTGCAAAATTTGCTGCTGACACAAAGATAGGTAGAAAACTGAGTTGTAAAACAGACATAAAGAGGCCACAAAGGAATATAGATAGTTAAGTGAGTAGGCAGGCAGTCTAGCAAATAGAGTATGATATGGCAAGGAAGAAGTATCATTTTGACAAGAAGAAGAAAAAAGAAGTATATCGCCTAAATGGTTAAGAGGTTGCACAATTATGGAGTCATAGAGTCCTACAGCATGGAGACAGGCCCATTGGCCCAAATTGGTTCATGACCAACATAAATGTCCATCTACGCTAAATCTATTTTTCTGTACTTGACCCATGTCCTTCTAAACCTTTCCTATTTGTAAGAAGCAGAGGCATCTTGGTGTTGTGAGATAAAATGTCTGCATTATGCATATTTTTAATAAAGGCTTGGGTTTTGAATTTTGAGTTAGTAACATATGGGTTGTCTATGTGTCTGAAGTTAATAATTAACTTGGAGGTATTTCTGTAGCCATGGTGATTTACTTTAAAATATTTGTGAAAGCTGCTTTGGTAGTTAAATGTGTCTGTTTTTGTTTTTAAGATTTTATGACTTGGGACGTCAATCACTGTCCTTCAAGGTTTCTATCAGAAGGTTTCTGTCAGAAATTTCTTAGACTTAAGGCAAGCAGACAGAGTTCAGAGGGACGGTTTTCGTTTCAGTTTTACTTTGTTTGGTTTCAATTCTGTGAAGCCTTTGAATGGAGATGCATGTGCTCCTGAGAAGAGAAGATTATAGTAAACTGGGTTACCTGACAGTAAGGAGTTAGTGATAGTTCCAGTCCAGAGGCATTGGGATAAAACCCTGAATCAACATCTGTGAAGGAAGAAACAGTTAACAAGCTAGATTAGATTCCTTACAGTGTGGAAACAGGAACTTCAGCCCAACCAGTCCTCCGAAGAGTAACCCACCCAGACCCATTTCCCTCTGACTAATGCACCTAACGCTATGGGCAATTTAACATAGCCATTTCACCTAACCTGCACATCTTTGGACTGTGGGTGGAAATTGGAGCGCCCAGAGGAAACCCATGCAGACACAGGGAGAATGTGCAAACTCCACACAGACAGTCGCCCGCGGTTGGAACCGAACCTGGGACCCTGGTGCTGTGAGGCAGCAATGCTAACCACTGAGCCACTGTGCCACCCTAAATGTAAGCTCTGGACTCATGACACTGATGTGAGAATAGTTTAGTGTCCCAACACTAACAGTGTTGATGAGAAATGTTCAATGCATGGTTTGTGTGCCATGCTAATTTGTATTCAGGATGTGGGCTTAGTTCCAAGTAATGGTGACAGATGGGCATCCTGGAGGGGCAGTCCCACCAGAGACGGGCACTGCTAATGCAAATAAGAAAGAGAAAGCCTGTTATGAGTTGAACGCGCCCCCTCAAAGCTTGTAAAAGTGATTTCAATGAAATGCCAGTTGAAAGAGCACATGGAAGAGGAGAAAGACCCTGGGCCAGCAGTTACACCTGGAATAATTTATTAGTCACAATTAGGGGAGTGGGAAGGGAACAGGATCGAAAGGGGCAGTTAAGGAGCAAAACACAGCCCAGTCCCTGCCTCAGTCTGTGAGCAGCATGCCTTCACTCTTCATCTAACATTGGCCTATTTTCTCCATTATTGCAGCACTATATGGTGTAGCAAATGGTATATTTCAACAGAAAAAGAAACAAATTCCCTCAAATATGTTTACATTTTATTGCCAAAAATGGACTGAAGTGTGTTGAGATCTGATGGGATATGAAAACTTCAACACTTGCAAACACTACCCCAATCAGCCTACTTCTAGATTTGACTGGGGTCGGAGCAAGTTATTTGCTCACACACAGGAGATGGTTTGACCATCTAAATGTTAAAGTTAGACTGGCACTCTCCAATTTAATCTGCTCTGCTACTTTACCTCTGACTAGCTGGGTTTGATAGGCCTCATGACTGCTGAAGGAAGAGCAGATCAGATTTGTGGAATTGGTTTACAGCACTGTCTATGGTTCAAGAGGAGCAGGAGGTGATCTCTTGCCCCCACTCCTACTCTCTTGACTTGGATGAGACATTCACAATCAGATTCTCACTGTATAAAGGCCCATGAAGTGGAGGAATCAATACTTCCCTCTTAGGATTGGTGCTGAGTCCCCGCATCATTCCATGATTCCAGAAGCAGCTGCAGGTTTACTTTATAGGGATCCAGGATCTTCCCTGCCTCAATGGACACCAATCCTGTCAACTTCCAGATTGGAATCCTAACAAAAAATAACTCACACTTCAAGTTAAAACTCTGTCGCGTCTCTGTCTGAAGCTCAACACTCAGCCCTCCCCACCTTTGCCAACTGTTCCTTATCCCACTGTCAATATCAGGACTGTTGAGTCTCATTCTGGGGAATGCACTTTAGAATGTATGTGAAGGCTTTGGCGAGGGTACAGAAGGGATTTACTGGAAAGGTTCCCAGGATAAGTGATTACAATTAAGTGAATAACCTGAAGACATTGCTGGAATTATCCTCTTTTGATTAGAAATGAGATTAAGGAAGTTGAAAGTTCTGATTAAATGGCACCAATCTGAAACTTGGTTAGCTAAAAATAACAAATGTTGGCTGATTTTCTGAGCATTTTCTGCTCTTATTTCACATTTCCAGCCAGTATCTGCAGTATTTTGTTTCTCATTTTTTTAAGTGTTCAACTTCACATTTATTTTTCAAACAGCTCCATTAAAAGTACAGATTGATTAATTGCCTATCCATTGGTAGGACTTTGCGATTTGCAAATTGGCTGCTTTTCTTTTGCAGCAGTAACAGCACTTAACAAAACAATTCATTAACTGTGAGGCACTTTGAGCTCTCCTTGTCTGACAGACAGCAAATTAATTGAAGTTTCTTTTCTCCTTTCCTTCTCTAGCCACACAAGGTGATGTTGAACATGGTGATTAATGGAAGAATATTTAGTAGTGGCACAATTATATTCACAATGGAAAGTAGAGTATTTTCTAAATCTGTGTAGAAAGTAACAGGCATTATTGTCCTTTGTAGGCAAACACACCAGTCGGGTAGATCTCAAACTATTTCCCAACTTAGAGAAATACAGAGTGTCCGGTTGACTTATGAATATGAAATTAATCTTGCATACTATGTTCGACTGCTGATAGTAAGTATACCACAGCCATTCATGCAGCATAAGTTGAAAATCCATATTCTTGACTTAAAATAAAACATGCAGTGAAAGAAACAAACTTATGCAGAAACACCTCTGGTATATTCTCAAATTTTGGAATCTTATTTTTAGGAGCTGGACTGAAAGTTTGTTTATACAGGTCATTCTGCTATAACACGTATTTCGTTAATGCAAGTTCACTATAACATGATTGACAAATTGGGAAACACTGTTTCTAAAGCCCGAACTTATACTGGTTATAACGCAATTCCGGCCCCATTAGTTTCGATGATGTTGCTATTATGCGATTTTCTTATAGCACAGGATTGCAAGAGAACGGAACTACCACATTAGAGCAGAAGTGACTGTATTATATTAGTAGCAGGTTCATTTCTGATAATGAACAGTTAGTTTGCAGGGGTGTAAAATTCTTTTCTGGACTTGACTTTTAAAAGCCTACGATCCCCGAATAACGGATGGTGGGAAATTTTAGTGAGCTGTCTTGCAGGAAATCACAGCAGCCATTAAGCTGTTCCCTTTTGCATAATGTGTTCATGTTGAGTATATCCCAGAGCTGTCTGCAACCGCATGTGGTTATTATTCAATAAAGCTCCAATGGGCCTTACTGAGCAGACACTGCAGCTGTTTGGAGTCTCTCAAAAAGATACGATCTCACCCCCACAATTAGTTCGGGACTGTTCATTTTGTGGGGAAAATGTCTCTCAAAATTGCCTGAAATGTACTGAAGTTTCATTACAAACAAGTCCACAAAAATGGAGTCAGTAGTTAAGTTGACTGGCAGGAAATCCAAACCGGCTATAACCATAACTGCTGTGCTCTTCCAGCACCACTAATCCAGAATCTGGTTTCCAGCATCTGCAGTCATTGTTTTTACCTATAACCATAACAGATTTATTTTTAAAGGAACATGCTTTGTCAGTGATAAGATTATTTGTATTAAGAATACTTTGCAGAGGAAAATCTTGTTTGTGGGATTGAAATGTACTGTCTATTTTGGGAGACAGGCAAAGAAGAAAAAAATACACCTTGTATTTCAGAGATGTTGTGGAGCAGTGGCAATGTTGCTACTTCTAGACCAGGAGACCCAGGTTCATGTTCTATCTAACTCCAGAGGTGTGTATTAACGTCAATGAACAAGTTAATTAGAAAATAATATCTGGACTTAAATTGCCCCTTGGTGTCCAGGGATGTGCAGGCTAGTTGGGTTAGCCTGGTAAAAACAGGGTTACGGGATAGGATGGTAAAGCTGGGTTTGAGTGGGATGCTGTTTGCAGGTTTGGTGCAGACTCAATAGGCCGCATGACCCTTTTCTGCACTATCGGAATTCTATGATGCTGTGAAAGTCAGAACAGAACCAGGTACTATAGACCTCCAAACAGTCAGGGGGGGCTAACAGATAAATGGGAGGGATGGGAGGGGGCTTGGGGCTGGGGAAAGGTAGCTGGGAGTGCGATAGGTAGATGAAGGTCAGGGGTGATGGCGATAGGTCAGAGAGGGGGTGGAGCAGATAGGTGGGAAGGAAGATGGATAGGTAGGACAGTTCAAGAGGGCAGTGCCAAGTTAGAGGGTTGGATCTGGAATAAAGTGGGGTCAGGGAAAATGAGGAAACTGGTGAAATCAATATTAATCCCATGTGGCTGGAGGGTCCCAAGGCGGAAGATGAGGCATTCTTCCTCCAGGCATCAGGTGGCTAGAGTGTGACAGTGGACGAGGCCAAGGACTTGCATGTCATTGGTGGAGTGGGACAGGGGAGTAGAAGTGTTCAGCCACAGAGCAGTGGGGTTGATTGGTGTGTGTGTGTCCCAGAGATGTTCAGTGAAACATTCCACAAGTTGGTATCCTGTCTCCAATGTAGAGGAGACTACATTGAAAGCAACAGACACAGTAAATGATGTGTGTGGAAGTGCAGGTAAATCTTTGTCGGATGAGGAAGGATCCTTTGGGGCCTTGCACGGAGGTGAGGAAGGAGGTATGGGCGCAGGCTTTGCACTTCTTGCAGTGGCGGGTGAGTTGGCGTGGACCTAACTAGGGAATGGCGGAGGGAACGGTCTTTGGGGAACGCAGATAGGGGTGGAGTGGGAATTATATCCCTGATGGTGGGGTCTGTTTGTAGGTGGCAGAAATGGTGGATGATGATGCGGTGTATCTGGAGGATAGTGGGGTAGAAGGTGAGGACTGGGGCATTCTATCCTTGTTGCGGTTGGAGGTGCAGGAAGTGGAGGATATGTGCTGGAGGGCATTGTTGACCACATGGGAGTGGAATTTGCAGTCCCTGAAGAAAAAGGCCATCTGAGATATTCTGTGGTGGAATTGGTCCTTCTGGGAGCAAATGATGGAACTGGCTCTCGGCTGTCCTACCTGTCCATCTTTCTTCCCTCCTATCCACTCCACCCTCCTCTCCAATCTATGACCGTCAACCCCCACCTTCATCTCGATGAAAGTGAGGCCTGTAGATGCTGGAGATTAGAGTCGATATTGTGGTGCTGGAAAAGCACAGCATGTCAGACAGCATCCCCCCAGCCCCACACCCCTCCCATTTTTCTCACCACTACCTTGGCTCACTGCCTCATTCCTGATGAAGGGCCTTTGCCTGAAACGTCGATTCTCCTGCTCCTCAGATGTTGCCTGACCTGCTGTGCTTTTCCAGCACCGTACTATCGACCCCGTCCTCATCTACTTATCGCACCCCACCCCCTCACGTATTCGTGATAAAGAGCTTATACTCGAAACATCGATTCTCCTGCTCCCGGATGCTACCTGACTGGCTGTGCTTTTCCAGCACTACACTTTACAACTCTGATCTCCAGTATCTGCAGTCCTCACTTTCTCCTGGGATAGAATTTCAGAGGAGTGTAATATCAGACAAGGATAAAAATAACAGAGCAGCAATGGTAATGGATTTAAACTTGCCCAATATTAACTCGGTAGATAAAGCGTGAAGGTCTTAGAGGGGCCAGAATTCTTAAAATGTCTCCTAGAGTGCTTTTTAAACTGGCACACAGGAAGTCCTACAAGTCTGGGGGCAATTCTGAATCTAACTTTAAGGAATAAAGCCAGGAAAGAGTTAAAGAGTCAGTGGGACAGTATTTCAGTAATAGTGACCATAAATCAGTAAAATTTGAACTAGTCAATGGGAAAGGACAAAGATGGAGTGGAAGGAATTGAGTGTTGGCTGATTTTAAAATGTTCAGACAGGATCTGGTCAATGTGGACTGGAGCAGCTACTTGTATCAGAGCATCAGAGCAGGGAGAGTCTTTCAAAGAAAATAGAGAGACTACAGGCCAACATGTTCCCATAGAGGTGAAGTAGGAAGGAGTACAACAAAGTCTAAGGAACCCTGGGTATTGAGTCATAGAGTCATACAGTACGGAAACAGACCCTTCAGTTCAACACATCCATGCCAACCAAGTTTTCCAAACTAAACTAGTCCCATTTACCTGCATTTGATCTATATCCCTCTAAACTTTTCCTATTCATGTACCTATCCAAAAGTTTTTTAAATGTTGAAAGTGAATGTATGGAACTGTTTCAGGAAAAACAGTGAAGCCTACAGCAGAAACCAAGGGTTCAAAACAGCAGAAGCTCCACATGAGTATAGAGAATGCAGCAGGTTACCTTAAAAATAGTGGTGCAAAGAGAGGGCATGAAAAGACATTGGAAGGTAACATAAAGGAAAGTCCTAAGGCATTTTATAAATGCATTAGGTGCAAGAAGTTAACCAGGAAAAGAGGAGGTCTTATTAGGGGCAAAATGATACTCAGTGTGTTGAACTGGAAGACATGGATGAGGTTTAAATGAATATTTGCTATCGGTATCCGCTATAGAGAGGAATGATGCAAGTATAGAAATCAGGAAAGAGGGTGTTCTGACACAATTGATCATATTAGCATTGAGAGAGAGGAGGTATTAGCAGTTTTAGTCGATAAATTCCCAAGACTAGATGAGATGCATCCAAGGCTGCTGTCAGAGACAAAGGAGAAGATTGCATGGGCTCTGACAATTGCTTTTAAATCCTCTCTGGCTTTGGGAGGGATGTCGAAGGAATGGAGGACAGCTAATGGGGTGTTATTATTCAAAAAATGTGATAGGGATACACACAGAAACTCTAAGCCAGTGAGTCTAATGTCAGTAGCTGGGAAACCATTGGAAAAAATTCTGAGGAACAGAATTAGTCTCACTTGGACAGGCATGATGAATCAAGAATAGTCAGAATAGCTTTAGAGATCATGGCTAACAAATTTAATTAAATCTTTTGAGTGGGTGACTAGATACATAGATGTGGGTAGTACATCTATGCATTCTTCATGAATTCAATAAAACTTTTCACAAGATCTCACGTGGGAGAATAGTTAAGAACTTAAGAATCCATGGGACCGAGGACAATTTGGCAAATTGGATTCAAAACTGACTTGCTGGCTGGAGGCAGAGACTAATGGGCATAGGTTGTTTTTGTGACTGGAAATCTGTATGTAGTGGCATACCACAGGATTCAATGCTGGATTCCATGTTGTTTGCATTGTACATTAAAGATCTAGACATGAATGTAGGAGTTATGATTAGTAAATTCACTGATGACAGAGAAACCAGGTGGTGTGGTAAATAGCAGGATGGAAACTCTTAGACCTCAAGTCAATAATAGATGGGCTGGTCAGATGGGCAAGAAAGTGCCAGTGGAACTTAATCCTGGAATGACTAATAAAACAAGGGAATACGTAATGAGTGGTAAGAGTTTGGGAAGTATAGAGGCTGGGGTTGCAGTAACAGAGATAAACATATCCTGATGGACATGAGGAGATCATTAAGCTTCTTGTGACAATGCTGGCCATTCTTCATATTGTGGAGAATGCAATGATCAAGATGGTGACCTTGGACCATGTTGTTATGAGTCTGGTGGCCTGGCCTGTTCTGCCTGTTCTATGGTAGTGTATGCGCCTCTACAACACCAGACCCTCCACCACAACCTCCAGGTCCCTGTCAGAGTATTACAGCCTCCTGACTGAGTGTCTCTGACCCAACAGGGCAACTTCAGAAAGCCAATGCTTATCCACGTGCCCAGCAGCCATTTTAATATTCTTTCGGCGGACATCTACTGAGTAGAGAGTCATTCCAGGAATGACACATAGGAAGATGGAACTAGAATTGATCAGGAAAAATGCCATAGGAGTGGGGTAGGTCATTAATGAGGCAAGTTTGCTAAGATCCAGAGGGAAATATCATGAGATCTTGGGCTAAAAACCTTTCAAAAAACCTGATGCAACTGATACTTTGCCAAAACAAAAGTACAATCCATCTCCAATGACTTTGTGGTCTGAACACCATGTCTCCACTAGCTGAGGTTTTCACTACACGCTGTTGCTGGCTTATGGAGTCCTCTGGATAAGGACTACCTTTCTTGGAGACTATCAGGGTATTCGCTGCTATTGGCCATCAAGTTTCCTGTCACTTAATAAACTGACTCCCCTTCTTCCAATTTGTTTCTGCTCCCTGGCGTTCTGCATTCCAATTCTGCAAGGAGGGAAAGGAAAGAGAGGATGGCTGACCTGGGGGGTCACTATAAAGCAGGGGAATCTGTTCTAATGGCGATGTGGGGGTCTGATAGGGGAGAGGAATGGGGGCGAGCTATATCAGATATGTTTTTCAGAGGTGTATAGTGGAGGAGAATGCTGGGGAGATCAAAGGGTGGGCTTGGCATTTGGAAGTTTTATGCCACTCACCTGTAGCATATTCCTGAGGTGCTTAATCTTTGTGGTCCACTGTCTGAAGGTTCAAGAGACATGATCCTTGCTGCTCAGTTCCTCAGTCACTACGCTGGCTTGGTTGAGAAGCTTTCCTGTTGATTGGGAAACCTGAAAGCAGGGAGATATTGCCGTGACTGAGTTAAAGAACATGGTAACACTCGCTTCAAATCAGTTCTCAAAGCAATACAGACCGTACTGCTGCATAACAATAAAATTCCACCTGTTTTATATCCTGGATACCTGCAAACATTGATACATCAGTTAAAGGAATTAGTTCAAAATTTAGATCACCAGTCTGCAGTAGTCTCAGATACTCAATCTAATTTTACTTAATAGTTAACTCTAACCAATAATAATTATGACTTCGAAGACAACGAAACTACTTCTCCCAAAGTGTTGTGAATCGGTGGAATTCATTACACAAAGTGCAGTCGATGCTGGGACAGTGAGTAAATTTAAGGAGGAGTTAGACTGATTATTAATTGGTAATGGGTTGGAGGGATTATGGAGAGAAGGCAGGAAATTGGGGGTGAGGAGCATGTCAACAATGATCGAATGGTGGAGCAGACTCAATGGCCAAATGACCCAATTTTGCTCCTTTATGAATTTATTTTTTAGATGCCGAGAAACAAAAAATAGTGGAGGAGTAGATTTAGGAATCTGAGTGCAGAAATCATTAAAATCAAATGAATAGATGTAAATAATTAAAACCCTTAATAGAATTGTGGCCTTTATTTAAAGAGGACTGGAATACAAAAGAATAAAATGTTATGTTACAACTGTGCACAGTTTTGGTTTGGTCTATCTGTAGTTCAGGGTAAAGTATCTCAGGAAAGATATATTGGCATTGGAAGGAGCCTGACTCAGTTTGAACAAAATGACGCAGGGGCTAATAAGGTTATATTATTAGCTCAGGGGTTACATCATTGTGCCTGTAATTGCTGGAATGTAGGAGTTCAGGGGTGATCTAATTATAGTCATAGAGCTGTACAGCATGGAAACAGACCCTTCAATCCAACTCATCTATGCCAACCAGATATTCTGAATTAATTTAGTCCCATTTACCAGCACGTGGCCCATATCCCTCTAAACACTTCCTATTCATATACCTATCTAAATGCCTTTTAAATGTTGTACTTATACCAGCCTCCACCACTTCCTTTGGCAGCTCATTCCATTCACACAGCACTGGGAAAAAACTGCCCCTCAGGTCCCTTTTAAATCTTTTACCTCTCACCTGAAACCTACACCCTCTAGTTTTGGACACCCCCACCCCAGGGAAAAGACCTTGGCTTTTTACCCTATATATGCCCCTCATGATTTCAGAAACTTCTATAAGTTTCTGACGCTCCAGGGAAAAGAGCCCCAGCCTATTCATCCTCTCTTATAGCTCAAACCTTCCAACCTTGGCAACACCCTTGTAATTTTATGAACCCTTTCAAGTTTCACAATATCCTTCCTATAGCAGGAAGACCCGAATTGCATGCAGTATTCCAATAGTGCGCTAAACAATGTCCTGTACAGACTCAACATGATCTTCCAACTCCTTTACTCAATGCACTGCCCAATGAAGGCAAGCATACCAAATGCCTTCTTCACTATCCTGTTTACCTGCAACTCTACTTTCAAAGAGCTATGAACCTGCACTCCAAGGTCTCTTTGTTCAGCAACACTCCCTGGGACCTTACCATTAAGTGTATAAGTCCTGCCCTGATTTGCATTTCCAACATGCAGCACTTAACATTTATCTAACTTCAAATACATCTGCCACTTCTCAGACTATTGGCCCATCTGAACAATATCCCGTTGTACTCTGAGGTAACCTTCTTGGCTTCCTATTTTGGTGTCGTCAGCAACTATATGTTCACATAAATATATTTATATAAATGACAATTAGCAGTGGACCCAGCATCTATTCTTTGTGGCACACCACTAGTCACAGGCCTGCAGTCTGAAAAGCAACCCGCCATCACCACTCTCTGTCTTCTACCTTTCAGTCAGTTCTGCATCCAAATGGTGGCTTCCCCTTGTATTCCATGTGATCTAACCTTGCTAACCAGTCTACCATAGATAAATGTGAGGTGCTGCATTTTGAGCTACAGGGAGAAGCTAAATAGGCTGGGCTGTTTTCCCTGGAGCATCTGGGGCTGAGGGGTGACCTTATAGAAGTTTATGGATGAGGGGTATGAATAGGGTAAATGGGCAAGGTCTTTTCCCTGGGGAGGGGGAGTCCATAACTAGACAGCATAGGTTTAGGATGAGTGGGGAATAATTTAAAAGGGACCTGAGGGACTACTTTTCACGCAGAGGGTGCTATGGGTATGGTATGAGCTGCCAGAGGAAGTGGTGGAGGCTGGTACGATTACAACAATTAAAAGGTATCTGGATGGGTGTATGATGTACATTGAGGGTGAGTAATAGGTTTGGATTAGGAATTGGCTGGCTGGAAGAAGACAGAGGGTAGTAGTTGATGGTAAAGGTTCATCTTGAAGTGCAGTTACGAGCGGTGTTCCGCAAGGATCTGTTTTGGGACCATTGCTGTTTGTCATTTTTATAAATGACCTGGAGGAGGCTACCGGCATTGTGGCTGAACCCATGTGGTGAATCCAGAAGGCAGCCCACCACCACTTGCTCAAGGGCAAACAGGGATGGGCTATCAATGCTGGCCAGCCAGCGACACCCAAGTCCCACAAATGAATTTTTTAAAAAGCCAGAGTGCATAACCTCACACTTTCCCACATTGTATTCCATCTGTCATTTCTTTACTCACTCTCCTAACCTGTTCAATGCTTCTGCATCCTCCCCGCTCCCTCAACACTACCTGTCCCTCCACCTATCTTTGTGCCATCTGCAAACTTAACAACGATGCCCTCAGTCCCTTCATCCAGATCGTTAAGATAGAGCATGATAGTTGTGGTCCCAACATTAAACCCAGCAGAAGTTGACCGGTTAGCCAATCTTTTTCCATATATGGAGTCAGCTATTACGAGGGGGCATAGCTTTAAATTAAGGGGTGGTAGGTATAGGACAGATGTTAGGGGTAGATTCTTTACTCAGCGAGTCGTGAGTTCATGGAATGCCCTGCCAGTAGCAGTGGTGGACTCTCCCTCTTTATGGGCATTTAAACGGGCATTGGATGGGCATATGGAGGATAGTGGGCTAGTGTAGGTTAGGTGGGCTTGGACCAGCGCAACATCGAGGGCCAAATGACCTGTACTGCGCTGGATTTTTCTATGTTCTATGAATAGGAAGGATTTAGAGGGATATGAGCCAAGTGCTGGCAAATGGGACTTGATTAGGACAGGATATCTGGTCAGCGTGGACAAGTTGGACCAAAGGGTGTGTTTCAGTGCTGTACATCTCTATGACTCCATGACTGTATGTGGAATATAGAGTCTTACTGAACGCCTTACTGAAGTCCATATAGATCACATCCATCAATCCTCTTCGTTACTTCTTCAAAAAACTTAATTAAGTTAGTGAGACACTTGAAGAGTTTTAAAAGCTTTCTTGGTCATATATCCAGATAAGTATGCATCTTGGCTGAATTTTGAGTACTTGTTTATAACGTGAAATAATATTTCTTAATCCAGGTGTTTCACAAAATGACACACTCACCCAAAAAAAAACTGGACTTAAACTATCTTTACATCGGTTTATTTCAATTTCTTTACTGCTCCCTGCTTGGTAGATTTAGTAATTTCTATTCAGTTCCAACATTTTAGAAACAATGTGGGCTAGATTTTCATGCTGATGAGAAACAAATGTCAGAAAAGTCATTAGCATCCAATTTTATGAGTTTACCTTTATAGAATCAAACAAAATACAAACAGCAACAAACTTAGCACGTTGTGAATTGTCTTGTGATATGTTAACTTCACATTCTGTTTTACATGCAAACTGACCTGCTGAATATTTCCAATACTTTCTCATCCTGTGCTTATTAATTGTTCTGCTTCGATCTGTCCACCCAGACATTTATTTCCTCTGGAAGAGGATGAAAACAAAAATCAATGAAATGCTGAATTATTAGAAAGAAAATGAGGATTGGAGTAGGGAAATTGAGTGCCACAATGACTTACGCACCGACGTTTTACCTCTGGGATCTCAGATCAAATTCAACCCGAATTGATTTGATTGAAAATCTCTTATACACACAAAAGACATACAGGAAATCAATTTGGGCAGTTTCAATCGAGTTCCAAGTGGGTACTACCCTACAGCATAATATATTGTTAATTAAGCGTAATGTGGTATTTTCACATTAAAAAAAATCACAGGATGACTGGTGTGAGAAATTTAAAAAATAATCTCACACTGGGTTGGCAGTGGTCTTAGTGTTATTACTGTGCTAGGAAATTCAAATCCCAATATGGCAAATTGTGAAGCTGAATTCTAAGAACCTAGTAATTTGGTCGAAAGTTGTCATATTGCTGTAAGAATGCAACTAATGTCTTTCAGGGAAGGGATGCTGTTACTGCTATTGGTCTGGCCTACAAGATCCATTGTGTAGTTGACTCTTGATGCCCTCAGGGCAACTATGATTAGGCAATAAATGAGAGATTGCCATTTAGCCCCAAAATGATGGATCTTGTAATGTTGTGGAAATGTCACTGGACTGGTCATCCAAGAGGCATTGGCTAATGTTCTGAGGACACAGAGTCAAATCCTACCACAGCAACTGGTGAGATTCAATTTCAATAACAAACCTGGAATAAGAATCTGATCTCAGTATGATGGCTATGAATCTAACAGATTGTTGTAATAACTAATCAGGGAAAGAAATCTGACGTCCTCATCTGGCCTGGTCTACATCTGACATCAGACCCAAAGCAATCTGATTGATTCTTAAAGCCCTTAAAAAGCCACTCAGTTCAAAAGGAAAATAGAGGCAGGTAAAAAGTTCATAATCACACAACAGCAGGTTATAGTCCAACAGGTTTATTTGGAAGCACCAGCTTTTGGAGCATTTCTCCTTCTTCAGGTGGTTGTGGGATGAAAAAGCACTGCTCCGAAAGCTGGTGCTTCCAAATAAACCTGTTGGACTATAACCTGGTGTTGTGTGTGATTATTAACTTTATACACCCCAGTCCAACACCAGTGTCTCCAAATCAGAGGCAGGTAACAAATGCTGGCTTTGTCAACAACACTCATATCTGATGAAAGAACCAAGAAAAAAAACTGAATTTGCAGCTCAAAATAATTTTGGGACAAATGTTAGTTTTTTGCTGCAACAGGTTATGCTATAGGAGACATTGATGTTGGCATGTTTTCTGATCCTTAACAGTTGTATTTTTTTTAGATTACTTACAGTGTGGAAACAGGCCCTTTGGCCCAACAAGTCCACACTGACCCATTCCCCTACATTTACCCCTGCCCCTAACACTATGGGCAATTTAGCATGGCCAATTCACCTAACCTGCACATTTTTGGACTGTGAAAGGAAACCGGAGCACACTCAGGGAAAATGTGCAAACTCCACTCAGACAGTCGCCTGAGCCGGGAATTGAACCCAGGTGCTACCGCGCCACCCAAACAATGAAGCTAATTTTGCAGGGTTCCAAGTAAGCCAAAAAAAATCATATAAAATCAAATTTGAGTTCATTTCTTTAAAATTAAGATGTGATTTTGTTTTTACCTTAACAGTAATAACTTATATTTAAGATGCACATGACTAAAGAAAGATAACTGTCTTTAAATTCACATTTGGCCAAAATTTAAAACATCCTAAATCAGGTATTAATCAACTTGAAATATCAGTTTCAAAAGCAGATAAAAATAAGCAGTGATGGTAGTGTTGAATTATGTTCTAAACTTCAAGGAGAAACATTGCAATGTTTATTTGATGTCTCTGTGGTTAAAGTAAATCAGCAACATCAATTGTAATTGAAATGTGAAACTTTGAAAATAGTATGACTATGACTGGAGTTTGCACTAGTAATTACAATGAAACTGGTAGTGTTTGCCATCAAGACTGTATCAAAACTGATATCAGCTTTGGAATCTGCTCAGTTAAGTGCAAAAATTGTTGCCACTGATTGTACATATTTCTAGCAGGCCACTATTCATGCCATCCAGGATGCAATCCATTAGAAATCATTGAACTAAGGAGAATCTTCATTCTTACACACTTATGGGGGGATTCCTTGGATGGTAGGGATCCCATCTTGGGGAGGTTTAATTGAACAAAGACAGGTCCCAGCAGGATTAGCTGGTGGCTATATAGTCTCAACAGCACCCCTGACAGAAGTGGCCAGAACTAGGACGACAAACGTTCCCAGATTCAAAGTTCTGGATTCTGAAACCAGGTAAGGCAGGAGAGGGGTTAGTCAGGAGTGGAGAGGGAAAGGTGAGTAGACCACTACAGGGAGTGTAGGTGATACACAGGGGGTATGGGTGGGTTTCTTGATGGAGAGAGTGGGGCAGAGGTAAGTGGAAGTGAGCAGTGGAAGGGGTCAAGCATTGTGCTGAGTCTCAGAAATGGAAATGGGGGCCTTCAGGGTGGAAAGCCCTTCTCTTCAAGCTCACAGCCCAGCAGGGTGACCTCCCAGGCTTCCACCCCTGCACCTGAATTCCTCCTCCCAGTCTCAACATTGAAGACTGGGAAATTTCCCTTGAATGATCAATAATTTGACACTATCAAGGTCTTGCCTGCTTTCACTGTCCCCACACTTTAAGGTCAGGAACAGGAGGCTGGGCGGACAGCTCACTGAAGAATTAATGAGTCCTCAACCTTGTAAACCTAACAGTGTGGTGCATAAAATTCTGTACTTATTCTTTCTGTCAAAAACCCTGGGAAACTTGTAAATGTTGTACAACTGTGTTTTTAATGGTGTATCAAGTTACAGTCACTGTTAAATTGCCTCATTGCTAACTATTAAGTTTCTTCGTTGTAAGAAACACCATTTTTTAAAAGTAATATTTCATTGTTTATTATACATTATATCCTGTATTAATCCCCTATGTATTTCCCAATTACTCACTTAGTGAATTAGAAGTGAAATGATTCACTGATTATTGCTTCTTGATATTCTGTCAGTAAACTAAGGTAAAGGTAAAATCAGTTTCAAAAGACCATAAGGCTGCTCTCTCATCCGACAGAGACAACTGATGGTGGTTTAATCTGAGGGCCACAATGCCTCAGCTAAGAGGAGAGGTTGAGAAGAAGAGTCCTTTATTATAACCTTAGCAGGACTTGAACCTAACTGAGCTAACCAACTCCCTATCATTCAATGTACCAGATTACTCATATTAACTGGCAACTTACATCAACTTGATTATGTCAGTGCTGTTGGACATTGGGATTTTGATTTTCTGTGCAGATTCAAACTAGCATTTAACAAAGTATAAATCTGCACCACCAATCACTAGATTGTTGTGGGTGGCTTTCCTCAATGTTAGCAATGAATGCTGATGATTCACCACTGACCCCAACATTCAGCCCAATACTTCTGAGATCCAAAAGTCATCCTACTTTATTTCTGATCAGTGTCTCAAGCACAAAAGGTGCAGTCAATTTTTATCATCAATGACTTTCCTTTAATTGTAAGATCAGAAGTGAGGATGTTCACTGATGACTGCATGATGTTCACTACCATTTGTTTCTCCTGAGATACTGAAGCTGTTCGGGTCTGTTGTGCTATTACTTTTTGGGCAATGTCACTTTAAGATGCTCAATATGCAAATGGAAGTAAGTACATGGATGTTCTCACATGGCTACAGGGTCCAGGCACCCTGTTCTGCTGGACCATAGACACAGGCTTTGTCAGTGACTATTGGCTACGATTTGGAGATGCCAGTGTTGGACTGGGGTGTACAAAGTTAAAAATCACACAACACCAGGTTATAGTCCAACAGGTTTAATTGGAAGCACACTAGCTTTCGGAGCGACGCTCCTTCATCAGGTGATTGTCAGGATAATCACCTGATGAAGGATCGTCCCTCCGAAAGCTAGTGTGCTTCCAATTAAACCTGTTGGACTATAACCTGGTGTTGTGTGATTTTTAACTATTGGCTACTGCATCCATTAGGGGGCGATAGCTGGCAATACATTTATTAGAAATAGAGTCATAGTCATACAGCACAGAAACAGACCCTTCAGTCCAACCCATGCACACTGATCAAGTTTCCCAAACTAAACTAATCCCACCTGCCTGTGCTTGACCCATGTCCCTCCAAACGTTTCTTATTTGTGTACTTATCTGAATGTCTTTTAAACATTGTAACTGTACCCGCATCCATCACTTTCGCTGGCAAGTTCATTCCACACATGAACCACGCCGTGGAAAAATGTTGCCACTATGTCTTTCTTAAATCTCTCTCGACTCACCTTAAAAAAATGCCCCCTAGTCTTGAAATCACCCACCCGAGGGAAAAGACACCTGCTGTTCACTTTATCTATATCCCTCATGATTTTATAGACCTCCAAAAGGTCATCTCTCAATCTTCAATGCTCTCGTGAAAAAAGTCCCAGCCTATCCAGCCTCTCCTTATAATTCAAACCCTCCATTCCCAGCAACATCCCCGGTAAATCTTTTCTGAACCCTCTCCAATTTAATAATATCTTTCTTATTTCAGAGCGGACAGAATTGGACTCAGTACTCCAGGAGAGGGCTCATCAACGTCCTGTACAACTTCAACATAGTGAGTTTCAATTAAGCAGAACCCACAGGACATATTTGTGTTGCAATTAGAAAATACACAAAAATAGCTTTATAAATGTGGGATAGTTTCTCTTATGAACAGAACAAAAGAGAAATCAGCCTTGCAAGATTGAAGGAGATGAGTAGAAACAGCAATTAAGAAGTACCACAGTACAGAAAACAGAAGGAAATCAGATTTTTTTTTCACAAGCAATATGTACCTCCAAATTGGCCAGCTCCATATACCTGGTCTACAGAAGGGCCATTTCACTGAGTGGCCATCAGGAGTTGACCCTGCGTGGACTATGAAAAAGTGCACCTAAATTCAGAAGAAACAGAAGATGGATACCAAAGGCCCTGTCCTGAATTGATTGGGAACAGATCTCCTCTCCCATTTCATCATTTGAAAGAAACTATGAAGCTAGGCTTCATGGACCAAACAGTTGCAGGACTTGTGAAACAAGCCATCAAAATACTAATAGTAGTGGATAATGTAGGGTTACACATGCACTACACTTCAAGCTTATCCAAAGTGGACTAGAAAGATCCCACATGGAAAGTCGTCGATGGTTAGCTGCAGTTAATAGTCAACTTTAAAGTTCATTGCCTAGAATTAATGAGCCACCAACAAAGGCCACAGGAATCAACGGATCAATTTATCAAATTTAGATGCTGCAACAAGGCAAAGAGTGTGACTTTCAGAGGATGAACTGTCAAAGCAGATCAGGAAGTTGGTGATTGCCTCAACCCCTACAGAAATGTTCCAAAACTACAATTGGAAGAAAAATCTCAGCATTGCTTCACCGCTGGCAGATTCCAGAAAATATGTAGCTTTTATATCTGGACAGCAAAACCTCCAAGTGCTGGATGCAGCAACCAGAATAGACACTGTAGCCAGAACACAAAAAAACAAGCAAGCTCTGGGGTTAGAGCAGTCTATGGCATCCACAGCAAAGCTATTGCTAATCTGTGCAAGACATGCGGATAATACTGAGCCTACCTATGCAAGAAATCTACTCTCAATGATACAACCAGAAGCCACAGCAGCAGGTACAGCAAACAGCAGCAGTAGCAAGGAATGCATCAGAAACTTCTGCAAACATAAGCATCACAAAGTTCACAGCAAGGCAGACTTACGTCAAGACCCGGAGTTAATCGACTTCCAATCAGAAAATGAACAAACTTTCCACATTGCGAATACAACATGTCATAACATGAGTCAATACACAACAAGCTTTTGCCATAATTAATGCCATTTGTCCAAAATAACCTGGCAAGTGAACATACAAGCAAGACTTGGGCAATCCAGCTGAGGCTGTCAGGTGGCAAATTCCATCACTGGCTTCCATTGCAATTCCACATTGTGTTATATTTCCCTACAGCTATGTTAAAAATAAGAGCAGTCATAATCCTTGCATGAGAGTCTGGGCTTGGTAGTGCAAGTCCAGTTTATTAAATGATTTTCTTCACTGTTGCCAACTGACCTGCTGAGTATTTTCAGCATGTTTGTTTTCACTTTGGATTTCCAGCGTCTGCAGAATTCTGCTTTTGTGTAATGATGGGTACCTTGATACGTTCTTCAATGACAGCCAAGGGTTTAGCTGAGGTTTATTGAAGACACCTCTAGCCTAGTACATCAATGGGAAAGAAGGAAGGTAGAAGAATATTGAGGTTTCAGGTTACTGATGTCACCAATTAACTGTGCTAATAATTGTGCCCCACCGTTCCACAAGCTGTCATCAATGTGTAAATGTATGAAATTTCAGTGGGACCACCAAAATGACCAATTTGCCTGATTGACCACTACACAGGCTTAAAGCAATTCATATCAGATTTTGTCATAGAAAAAAATAGAGATATTTTCAGTTTAACACACTTGACCTTAACAAAAACAGAACAAAGAATTTTTAATCTACTACTACACAACTTAAACTATACCCTTCAACTGCCCTAAATGCACACACTCAATCACAATTAAAACAGAAAAAAGACAAATAGGCGAGCACAGGTACTGAGGGTAAAAAAACAATATAGAGAGGGTAAACAAAATTCCAGGGTTCGAAAGTCCAGCCCACAAATTGGAAAGTTATTTTGTCACAATTCTTTCAAATTTAGCAATGATGGCACAATGTTTTCTGGGGGTGCTACGTGTTCTTTGATAGTGGATCAAGTGGACCGATGCCTTTTCTTGTTTTAGAATTGTTTTCTTTGAAGCTTGCATGGACTTTCTGTCTTTTATCCTAAGAGAGACAAGGGAAGTTGGATGCCTTCTGGTTGCAGGCTTTGAAGGCTTTTCTTTGCTGCTTCTAGGACTTATAGTTTTTTTGAACACTCTGCAATACAACAAATCAGAAAGTAGTTGTCAGGCAGAATTTCCTGAACAAAATTCTTGGTGCCGTTCAGTCTGAAATTTTCCCTCTCACTGCTTTATGAAGCAAAATTGCACAGCTCAACATTGCCATGCACTTGATTTGTTTTTACATTGCAAAGCACTTCCGATAATTCAGGTATAGTTATCCAATTTCCTTACCAATTTATAGTTCCAGAAAAAAAGTATGCAGTTTTTTACACTGAAGAAACAAATTAGCTGTTCTAAGTTGAAAACAAGCTGAAACGCAACTTTACGCTTCACTTCTTGCTGACAGTGTTGACACACTTGATATTCCAACAGCATTTGTCAGTCAAAGGTAAATATTATGAAGTAGGAACACAGAAATAATATTGTCAATTCATATTGTCCCCAAGCTTTTAAAAACATGTGCAGAGTTGACCAAAAATAGTAACTGCGTCAAATTTAAGGAATTAAAGAATTATAAAAGAGAGACAAAACAACCCACCAGTTTATATTTTACTCTAAATTGTTCTTTGCAATTTGACAATTAGCATTTCAGTCATTAAGCTTATTATATTGTTGCTAATTAAGTTGAGTTTGCAATCATCACTGAAGCATATTCATTATTAGATCATTATGTATATTTCTTTAGAGCCCATTTAAATTCATTGGCTGTATGGCACTACGAGCAGTGCAGCTGTGAAAAGATTTTTTTTAATTGTTGCAACCAAGCTGTTAGTTCTGATTGTGGACAATCAAAGCCTGTGAACTCAATCACTTCTTGGTTTGACACATCAGCCACATAATTTAATTCTCTTTTCTGGAATCTTAAATTAATTCAGACACAATGATTAATCTTCTAGGAAAGCAGGTTTTAGCCCCTCAAGTGCATTGTACCTGGAATAAATATTTGGCTTATACCCCATAATTCAGGCTACCTGAGAAAGACCTCCACCTTTACCCCAAAAACAATTTGCAGAGTTTCAAGCCTCAGTAAAGGTAGAATCTATCTTCATCAAAAAGATCAATCCCACTTCAGTCTTATTCTTAATCTGGAATCTTCTCAAAGTGTATGCAATGCTGACTTGGAAATACATTGTCGTTCTTTCACTGTCGCGGGGTCAAAACCCTGGAATTTGCTCTCTTATGGCATTGTGGGTCAACCCACAGCAGGTGGACTGCAGCGGTTCAAGAAGGCAGCTCACCGCCACCTTCTCAAGAGCAACTAGGGATGGGCAATAAATGCTGGCCAGCCGGCAATACCCACATCCCACTAAAGAGTAAAAAAAAACACACTAGAACTTGATTTTTAAAATAAATGATCAAGAAGGAAATCAGCACTAAAATGTTGAAATCCTGTGACTCATAATCCCGAGGCACCACAGGTAATTAATAAAGAGTGGTACCTGTTGTCAATATCATCAGAAATTGGTGGTACTGTTTCCATTTTAAATCCGCAAGCTGAAGAACAACTTGGATGCATGGTTGTCATATTTTCAAAAAAGGCTTTTAAAAATGCTTTGACTTTGCCTTTCAGGTGAATAGAGAAGGTCTTGCCACTTTAGTTATCAGGCTTAAGGGAATATCCGCTGCACTGCTGTTAGGTTGGAGGACAGTCAGCAATTGAGGAAAGTAGGGAAGCATTAATGAGGGAACACACAAAACAAATTATGTTATAGAGTTCAATAATATGAATATAGTGCAGAGCTTAAGTGTAGTTTATACAAAGAAAGCACAAGGATGTGCTACGCACAATATTAAACAATTTATGACCAGCATCATTTAGCCAGACACCCAAGTCTGTGCCTGTGGTAGCCGAACTTAATTTTTACACAACAAGTTCTTTGCAGATGATTTGTGTTATATAAATAAATCCAGAAAGCCATGGATTTTTTTTTAGGAGAGTTGTCCACCTAATTTGGCTTTGTCAGTTAGACAGCACAAAGCCTCAGCACTGTAAGGTTCTAGGGCACGCTTATAGGTCCACCCAGTATTAATGCAATGCTCAAGTATGAACACCATACCTTTAATTTGTTTTCTTTATATTGAAATGTGAACTGAATTAGGAGAAGTACTATCACAACAAAAGGATTGAGGAAGTAATTGTTGTACTTTTAAAAAGCATGGTCCTGAAACTCATTGTGTGTGGGGTTTACACTGGTGCATTTTTTGAGCAGTAGACAGGTGTTTATAGATGGCCCGGTTCCAGGGGTCTGGAACAAAATTAAGGAGATTAAGGAGCACTTATGGCACAGTGGTAGTGTCCTAAACGGAAGGCCCAAGTTTAAGTCCCAACTGCTCCAGAGGTGTGCCACAACATCCCTAAACAGATTGATTCAAAAACATCTACAAAGTGAATGAGGTGAATCCTACTGGGCTCCAAGAAAATGCAATTAAATTTCAATGGGAGGTTGGCATGGAATCAGGGAAGTTGTCTGGACCCTAATATTGAATTTGTTTTAGTATCATGTAATCACCCATTACTGAGGGAGCCTAAAAGGCTGCCCAAAGGAAATGCTTGGATTGACTGAAAGGTCTGGAGGGATATGGGCCGGGTGCTGGCAGGTGGCACTAGATTGAGTTGGGATATCTGGTCGGCATGGACGGGTAGGACCGAAGGGTCTGTTTCCATGCTGTACATCTCTATGACTCTATGACTGCACTTTCCCTCTGCCTGAACACAGTAGCTGTTGAGTCGTGACCCAACGTAAGTACAGTATTGGCACATTTACTGTACAGGCTCCAATGGGATCAGATTGGAGGGCATTGGGTAATGGGATAGCAGTCAATGGGCTTATAGTGGTACTATTTATTAATAATAGCAGTATAGCAGGCAAAATCTGTCAGTTTAATTTGCTGTATGCTTGGAATTGGCAATTTGACAGATGAAGCATATTTATTCATGATGAATTAATTTGTTCCCTTTCTGCAGGTCATATTTCACGTGGAGTTACTCCAGGTCTGCTGCTGCCAGTGTTTCCAAGATAATGTATGTTACAGTCCTGGATGTAAAAGGATCACTTCAGATGATTTATACTCAGGAAGTATTTCTCTGGCATCTTGCTGTTTGGGCGTTGCTGGACTAAATTTGGTCAGTTTGATGTCTCTATCAAGTATAGACAAATTAAGAGATATCTTTCAATTATGACTGTAAGCTAGGCAAACATATCAAGAAATCCAAACAACTGACCTTCTAGCACAGTTAAGAGACATTATTCTTAATACTTTTCAGTCAGGCTAGATCCACAAAATAATTTGGCTTGTATATTGCATGAATTGTAAACAGGTGTAGGGCAGCCTGAGATGTTTGTGATACATCACTAACAAGAATTGCACAGTAGTTTTGCATCAAGTTGGAAATAAATGATTGATCACATTTCAACGATCAATGTTTCATTGGACAGGAATAGGGTTCTTTGTAGTTTTCACATTTCAAGATGAATAATAAAGTTCACGATTAAAGCCAACACATCATTGGTACTGAGTCCTATTCACTTAACTGTTTCATGTTCAATAAATGAGTTTGTTACCGTTGGTGTTGAATACACAGTAGCAAGATTCTTCTTCTGTCCAGTCCATGGATCTGTGACTCTTAACGGAAAATTGCATAGATAAAGGCACACCCTGGTTCATACAGGGATTGTGACTAAGGGAACACGTTAACCAGGGATGTAGGTTTGCTCACTGAGTTGTAGGTTTGATATCCAGACGTTTCATTACCTGGCTAGGTAACATCATCAGTGGTGACCTCCAAATGAAGCAAAGCTGTTGTCTCCTGCTTTCTATTTATATGTTTGTCCAGGACAAACATAAATAGAAAGCAGGAGACAACAGCTTCGCTCCACTTGGAGGTCACCACTGATGATGTTACCTAGCCAGGTAAAAAACATCTGGATATCAAACCCACAGCTCAGTGAGCAAACCTACACCCTAAACCTCAACCTAAGCTACAAACCTTCACAAACCTTGCACACGTTAACCAGTTACTTGGAATTCTGCTTATAATGTAAACACATGTTCGAGTTAATGGCAATTTAATACAACAGATCTGATGCTTGTTGATAATGTCCATCTGATAAAAATAAAAAAAAACTAAGTCAGGAACTCTGAAAAAAAAATTTGTGGATACATTTTGGGAAGTAGGGAATTTGTTAAAAATAATAAGTTTCGGCTCTATGCATTAAGATTTATAGAGTGTTCAAATGTTTTGCTTCAAATGTTATGAGGGGATGCTGCACGATCAGGAGACCAGATAAGGGAGCAGTTAAACTAAAGCTGCACCTGCTTTTTCAGCAAGAATTAATTAGAATTTTCCATGCCTCCCCACTATCCTGGCTTACATTTACCCCTCAACCAACATCACTAAAGCAGATAATTTGATCAGAGTAGTTTGTGGGACCTGACTGTGAAAATTAGTTGCTATGTTTTCCAAATGACAATAGTGCCAACACTTAAAACAAAACTCAGTTGGCTAGGAAAATATTTGTAACAGGCTAAGAATGGGAAAAATGCTACAATGCAAGACTATTTTTTAATGCATTGAATATTATCAGGAGCCATGCTCTGAGAGAGATACAATTCCCCTGCTTTCTCCTAATTAATATTTTTTTCTTCAGATGTCTATTCACTCCTCTTTTCAAAGTTGTATTAGATTCTGCTCCTACCCTTGCTAAGCATGCCATATCTAATTCCAGTTTGAGAAAGGACAGGGGTGTATTTTGTCACCTGGACTTTCTAATGCTTTTTGGAGAGCTGATGATGAGGGTGACACAGGAAGAGCTATCAGAAAGGTGTGATTGCATAATAGGAGGTTGGAATCTCAGCAATCTCAGGTATGTATGCATCAGCACATTCACAGCCAGAACAAAGCAACAGGGAGAGCAGGCAACCCTCACCTGCAATGTGAAGGCCAGAGGCTGTGCCCACCAGGCCTTGTCCCTGAGTCACAGAAGAACATTCAAATCTGCCATTGAGTTGCTTGACCAAACAAGACCCTCTTGAATTTGATGGATGAACTCTGAGCCTATCAGTAACATATAACCGATGATCAGTGTGAAGTTGCATGATTTCTCCTTGGTTTCTGCAGGGTCCATTCTCCCTTTTCCTTTGGTCACACTCTCACCCTGTTCTGCAGACCCAACCTCACCACCCTCCCAAAAGACAACAAGGTGGTAGCATGGGCCAGGATTGCCTTCGGGAAGAGCAGCAGCTGCAATAGCGCCACCTGGGGGCAATGGAGTGTTAAACAGCAAGGAAGTGCACAACCGAAATTAGTAAAGTGTTCAACTCCCATAGGCCCAGAGCAAATGAGGGAAGGACTCTGGGATTAAGGCAAGGAGGCAGTCTATGTTAGCGCATGAGGAAATCTGTGATGGAGATGAGGGATTCTATGTGATAAAATGAGGGAGTTTACGTGAGGGAATGAGGGCATCTGTGTGAGGAAGTCAGGGAGCTGTGTGAGGGAAGAAGTAAGGGAGTCTATGTGAGGGAGAGAGTGAATGAATCTGAAGGAACAAATCTGAGGGAATGTAAGGGAGGGAATAAAAACAGTAATTCAGCAGGACAAGGCAACATCTGTGGAGATAGCAACAGAGTTACCAATTCAAGTCCAATGTTTTGTGGACTTAAAACATTAACCCTGTTATTTTCCTCTCCACAGCTGCTGCCAGACCTGCTGAGTTTCTCCAGGACTCCTTGTTTTATTTCATATCCCTGGCATCTGCAATATGCTTTCATTTGAGTGAGTGAGGGAGTCTGTGTGGGGGAGTGAGTCAGTGAGATTTGGAAGGAGGGAGTGAGAGAAAGAGAGCATGTGCCACCCTAAGATTGCGAGTGAGCTGGGCACACATGTAGCTGTGGCTAACTCCTCCTCTTCCCTTTCCAAAACCCTCCTCACAAATTAGGCTGGGAGAAGAGGACAATTCAGGCTAAAGGCAACCTGCTTCCAAACCCCAGTTTCATACGATTTCTGCCAAGGCAAAGCTCAGAGTTGTACCATCAGAGGTGAAAATGAGGTTAGTGTTAGTTAAACCTGAGCTCAGCCATGGTCCCTGCCTACTCCCCTGGTGATCAGGGCTCATCTAGCTCTGCTTCTTAAATGAAAAGGAGGCAGCATGGTGGCTCAGTGGTCAGCACTGCTGCCTCACAGCATTGGGGACCTGGGTTTGATTTCTGCCGCGGGCAACTATCTGTGTAGAGTTTGCACATTCACCCCATGTCTGCATGGGTTTCCTCTCACGATACAAAGATGTGCAGGCTAGGTGAATTGGCCATGCTAAATTGCTCATAGTGTTCAGGGATGTGTAGGTTAGATACATTAGTCAGGGAAATGTAGAGTTGTAGGGGAATGGGTCTGGGTGGGTTACTCTTCGGAGGGCCGGTGTAGACTTGTTGGGCCGAATGGCCTGTTTCCACACTGTAGTGATTCTATGAAAAGGAAAGAAAAGGTTTTATTAGTTAGCTCCATGGCTTGCCACTTTTGAATAATCATTTTTATTAATTGCTTGTCTTTGAAATTACCATTTTATTATTTTTTTCTTTTTGAAAATTATGCATGGGGTTGTACAACATTTTGACTGTCTGAAATTTGTCCATACTGAATCGTGGCGAGTCATGTGAATACTGAGCTAGTGACTATGGCAGGGTCGAGTGAAGAGATGGTCACTCTTTACAATAGAGACAAAAATCAACATATCGCTCCAAGGTTTAAACTATATCTTTCCTTTTTTTTCTTATTTTTAAAACTGTTCAAACCGACACTAGATGGTGGACAACAATGTAGTTTTTCAAGCAAGTTTCTTTCTGGGTGTTACTGTTTTTCTCATTGTAAAATACATGTGACAATAAAACCATTCATTCATTCATTCAAGTCATAGAGATGTACAGCATGGAAACAGACCCTTCGGTCCAACCTGTCCATGCCGACCAGATATCACAACCCAATCTAGTCCCACCTGCCAGCACCTGGCCCATATCCCTCCAAACTCTTCCTATTCACATACCCATCCAAATGCCTCTTAAATGTTGCAATTGTACCAGCCTCCACCACTTCCTCTGACAGCTCATTCCATACACGTACCACCTTCTGTGTAAAAAAGTTGCTCCTTAGGTCTCTTTTATATCTTTCCCCCTCACCCTAAACCTATGCCCTCTAGTTCTGGACTCCCCGATCCCAGGGAAAAGACTTTGCCTATTTATCCTATGCATGCCCCTCATAATTTTGTAAACTTCTATAACATCACCCCTCAGCCTCCAAAGCTCCAAGGAAAACAGCCCCAGCCTGTTGAGCCTCTCCCTGTAGTTCAGATCCTCCAACCCTGACAACATCCTTGTAAATCTTTTCTGAACCCTTTCAAGTTTCACAACATCTTTCCGATAGGAAGGAGACCAGAATTGCACACAGTATTCCAACAATGGCCTAACCAATGTCCTGTACAGCC